>NC_022009.1:44688338-44696362 GCF_000317375.1 Microtus ochrogaster
TTACATTCAAACTACCACAGTGACACTCTGCAGCTTCAAATGGCACTATGAGGAATGAATATTTGGTGGAGAGGTAGGAAGTATGGAGGGATGAAGTGATGCATGTGGGGTGGAGAAATGGGGAATAGTGACGCGGTGATAGTCACAGGTGAGAGAAAAGACTGGGGTCAGTGCAGGAACCTGCCGGTGCCAAGGAGGGTAGGCAGAGGGGTGAGAACACGCAGGCTCACGCTCCTGAACATGATTGCCCTGGCTCAGTTCATTTTCATGACTGAATTTCCTTGAAAGGCCTCTGTTATTATCCATGCTACCCCCAGAGGGCATGTTGGTGTCCATGGCACTTTCCCAGGCCATGTTGAAGTCTGAGGTTCATGTAGTTGTTTGTGGTCTGGTCTACTGCCATGTTGAGGCCCCTGGTCCTGTGTGCAGCCAGGCTGTGTATTGATATCTGTGACCTATGTTACTACTGAAGGCCAACCAGACGTCTGCAGTCTGTTCCTCTGCCTGAAGCCATGTAGATATCCATGGGTCATGCTGATGCCAGGGGCCATGTTGATGTGAGTGGTCTGTGCAGCCTCCTGAGTCCATGCTGATATCTGTGTTAAGTGTTGCCATTGAGGACTATGTTGGGATCTGTGGTCATGCAGAAGCGGGGGACTGTGTTGTCACTGAGGGCCATGAGGATGTCTCTGGTCTATGCTGTAGCCAAGGACTATATTGATGTCTGTGCTCTGAGCTGCCATTGGCGACCATGTTGAGGTCCCTAGTCCATTCTGCCAACAGAAGCTGAGAGGATATCCATGGTCTGTGCTCTCATGAAAGGCTACATTTATGTCCATCATCTGTGTTACCAGTGAAGGCCATGTGGTTGACAACCTGTTCAGCTGCCTGAAGCTATGCTGATGTCTATGGACCAGACCACCACTGGGGATCATATTGGTATCTATGACTCATACCTTGGAGTTGATGACCACAGTCTGTACTGCCATCAGAGATCATGCTGAGTTTGGTGACATGTGCTAACACTAAAGGCCATATGGATATCCATTGTGGTGATTTGAAAGAAAATGGCCCACAAAGGGAGTGGCACTGTTAGGACATGTGGCTTTGTTGGACTACACATTGCCTTGTTGGAGGAAGCGGATTACTGTAGGGATGGGCTCTGAGGTCTCCTATGCTCAAGCTATACCCGGTGAGCACTTCATTTTTTTCCTATTGCCTGTGAATCAAAATGTAAACCTCTCAGCTCTTTCTCCAGCATCATGTTTGCCTGTTTATTACCATGCCTCTCCATGAAGATAATAGTCTAAACCTCTAAAACTATAAGCCAGACCAATTAAATCTTTCACCTCATAAGAGCTACTGCGGATATAGTATCTCTCCACAGTAATAGAAACAAACCCTAACTAAGACATCTGTGTCTGTGCTTCCACTAGAAAACCATGTGGAATTCCATGATCCATGATTCCACTGGCTGTAAGTAACAAGGAAGCTAGTTTTCTAGTGGTATTGAGGACTACAGACTCACAGTTGAGAAAGACCATCATAGGAGTCTGCTGTGACAACCCCTACTCTGCCCTCAAAGTAACAGCCTATAAAGGAAGTCAATGAAAAGACCTCTTTAAAAGTTGTGATAAGGATGGTGAAGTGTAGTTCCCCATAGTTGATGGCTTCTGGCAGGGTTGATGTAGGGAAGGACTCAGTTTTCTATAAGGGGTTTATCACTGGGAGTTGAAATTACGGACAACACAAATTGGACATATGGGGTTTTTCTTTCTTCGTTTTTTTGGAGAGTGGAGGTTATAAGTTTAGGGGGTTGACCTGAGAGAACTGGGAAGTGAATGTGATTAGGGTGCATTATGTGAATTTCCTAAGTAATCAGTAAAAATATTTCGTTGGAAATAATGCAATCATTAACACCCAACACAATATGTCTCCACCAGGACACAACTACAACAGACCCTGAGAAATCTGAAGCACAAGACAAGGACCTCAAAATAGCAATTATGAGTGTTTTCAAGGACCTTAAAGAGAATATAAATAAATTCCTTAATGAAGTCTATGAAAACACAAACAGTGAAATAAAACAATGAGTGTAGTAGTAGGAGCGGCGGGGCTGTGTCCCCAGCACCCCGGCTGCCGGGCTAGCTTATGCCCGAAGTAACAACACACAAACTGTATTCATTTAAACACTGCTTGGCCCATTTCTATCTAGCCTCTTCTAGGCTAATTCTCACATATTAATTTAGCCCATTTTTAATCATCTATGTAGCACTGGTCTTACCCGGGAAGATTCTAGCCTACGTCCATCCTGGGTTGGAGCTTCATCGCGTGCATCTTCCCGGGAGTGGGGAGCATGGTGTCTTTCTGAGGCATCTGCTCCCGAGAGGAGAGCTGTCGAGTCTGAGCTCACTTCCTCTTCCTCCCAGCATTCTGTTCTGTTTACTCCACCCACCTATGTTTTAACCTATGAGAGCCAAGCAGTTTCTTTATTGCTTAACCAATGAAATCAACAGATTGATATATGACACTCCACATCAAATGAGAAATCCAAACTAAAGTGAAACAGGAAATTAAAACTTTAGGAAGTCAAACAAAACCTCAGAGGTAATCCTCACCAACACAATATGAGAGATTAAATAGAATCTTAGCCATGAAGACAAGATAGAAGAAATGGATAACTCAGTCAAATTTAGTGTTAAAACTGGAAAAATTATAGGCACAAATCATCAAGGTAATCTGCAACACTATCAAAAGAGCAAATTTATGAATAGTAGGAAGAGAGAAAGAAGAAGAAACCTAGATCAAAATCACACAAAAAAAAATCATTTTCAACAAAATCATAGAAGGCCAGGAATAGTGCTATATACCTTTAATCCTAGCATTTGAGAGGTAGAGGCAGGCAGATTTATGTGAATTTATGGCTAACATGGTCTATATAGTAAATTACAGAACATCTAGAGTGGAATAGTGAGACCCTGTCTTGAAAAAAAAGAGCAAAAAAATCATAGAATACAATTTCCCTAAGTACAGGAAGCATATTGAACACCAAATAGACCGGACAAAAAAAGAAATGTCTAACAACATCTAATAACTAAAAAATACATTTACAGGATGAAGGAAGAATACTAAAAGCTGTAAGGAAAGAAGACTAAGTAACATATAATTGCAGGTACTTTAGAATAAACATCCAACCAATGGAGATTCCAAAAGCCAGAAGGGCCTGGATGAATGTGTTACCAACTCTTAAGATTCCAATGCAGACTACTACACACAGAAAAAAATACAAATCACAGTAGATGGATAAAGAAAAATATTCCACAATAAAAGCCAAATTTAAGCTGTATCTGTCTGCAAAGTCAGTTTCACAGAAGGTGCTAAAAGGAAACCAGTGTAAAAAGGTTAATCATTTCCAAGGAATAAATAATGCCAGACCAGCAAACCAAAGAGGGGGGAACCCAACACTATAACAACAAATAATAGTAACCAACAAACACTACTCATTGATAACTCTCAACTTTTATTGGGTCTTAATTTTCCAATAAAAAGACATGGGCTAACAAATTAGATTAAAAAACAGGGTTCATCCTTATGTTGCACCCAAGAAACAAACATTATAATTAAGGATAGATGTCACCTCAGGGTAAAAGGATGGAAAAAAGATATTCTAAGCAAATGGATCCAAGAAGAAAACAGGTATAGACATTTTAATATCTGACAAAATCGGCTTCAAACCAAAACTAATTCAAAGACATGAATAACCTTTTTGTACACTGTGAAGGTGTGTCACTCTGATTGATTTAATAAAAAGCTGAATGACTAATAGGTAGGTAGAATTTCTGGGCAGAGAAGACACTGGCAAGAAGGCGGGGATGCAGAGCAAGAAAGAATGGGCACTATGGAGATGAGGTTATAAAGCCATGAGGCAGAAAGTAAATTAATAGAGATGGGTTAGTTCAAGTTATAAGAGTTCATTAGAAAAAAGTCTAAGTTTTTGGTCAAGCTTTCATTATTAATAATAAGTCTTCATGTCATTATTGGGGAGCTGAAGGTTCCAACGAAAAAGTCTAACTATAAGAAGAGATAGAGAAGGACACTACATATTCATCAAAAGAAAAGTCTGTTTTGCAAGCAACCTCCACAGAAGCAGGTACAAGGGAGTAACCAACAAAAGAGCAGGCCTGAGTCAGAGACATCTGAGGGGCTGGGTGCAAGTCAGGGACCTTTGAAGGAACAGGCCCAAGCCAGCGATCTCTGCCAGATCAGGCCCTTGCAAGTGATCTCCACAGGAGCAGGTATAAAGGAGCAACTGCCAACAGTGCAGGCTCAAGCCAGAGACCTCTGTGGGAACTGGCCTGAGCCAATGACCTCCACAGGAGAAGGCCTGAGCCAGCGACCTCTGCAAGGCAATTACCTCCACAGGAGCAGGTATACAAGGGAGCAACTGCTGAGGGAGAAGGCCCTAGTCAAAGACCTCTGTGGGACAAATATTATATGTACTTACTCATAAATGGCTTTTAGACATAAAGCAAAGAAAAACCAGACAACAATTCACAATCCCAGAGAACCTAGACAACAAAGAGGACCCTAATAGGAGAAGAATGTCAGTATATTGCCTAGAGATCATTCTTGTGATATTTTGGTAAAGAATGTGGCTGCCTTTTGCCCTTGTCTGAAGAGGCTGCTTGAGGATAAAGTGAAGAGTTTTGGATGCATTCCATTGGCAAAGGAAATCTCAGTATTTCCTCTGTTGTTTCCCAGTATTGACTCTGTTGTTTAATTATCAGTGTTAACTCCAAAGACAATGTGTAATAAAAAGGAACAATCTGAGCAAGTAAAAATGTACAGATGGAGGAAACAAAGGGCCTCTCGGAGTGGAAAGAAGTCTAGTCCTGGGTTAAAGGGCATAAACAGATTGAGAAATAGAATAAAGGGAGTGGGAACCTCAGAACAAGATCCCACCCACTTAAGGTATTGCACCTGTGTAACTCATTTTAAGAAGTAATGTAAAGTTATAGTCCCTTGGAAGTTATTATTAAAAACTGTTTATGATAATCATGAAATACAAACTTATACTCATGTTAGGCATGTTTTCAAGGTTAAACAGAGATATATTTTAGATAAATAGATGGTCTTCAAACACTTCAGAGATCTACATAATATGTCATTTAAAATGCTTTAATAATATAAGGCTTTTCATGACAGTGAAACACAACTGCTTGTGGCAGGGCCAATCAACTTCAGAGAATGTGATGTGCATCAAAGAACCTCCAAATGGAGTTAGCTTTCAATGTGGTAAGGCTAGCCCCTGGGCAAGAAATTGACCTTCACTCAGCTGCTAACAGCATGCTGCCCAAATGGACAAGCAGGACACAAAGGAAGTCTACTGCCTATCTTTGCCAAAAAAAAAAAAAGGTAGATTAGTCCTTCAAAATTCTTGCTTCACAGGAAAGTCTGTCAGATATTTTAGGCCTGTAGGCTGAAGATTAATGCCTCAATGTTGCATAGGAATTTTGGGTGGCTGTACAGGAAACTAGCTTTATCTGTCATTTCTATAGCTTTGGAAGTTGCTTGCTCTGCACTTCTTATTTAACTCAGGTAATATTTTATCCTTCTTAGGTCTCTTATGGGATTGAAGACTAGATAGTATAATTTTACAGTTATCCTTATTACCAAATTTAGAAAAGAAACACAAAAGATATATAAAGTTTATAAAGATTAAGAGATATAAAAGCTTAAGTTGTTTATTTAAGAAAATGTTTTAAGGTCTAAAAAGATATTTTTAGATAGGTAATACATGTCATGATGAAAAGTGATTTAGGTTAAAAACTTTGGGCTCACCAATATAGGATAGAAAATACTTTCTCCAAAGTTGCTGATTACAAATGGACTGAACATTGTAATTTTTACCTGATACTTGTTCTTATTAAATATAATTTTACTGCGTTAAAAACTTTTCTTTTTATTTAGACAACAAGGTAGAAATGTTGCAGGATATTTGATCACACTGTGTGAAGATAACCCTGTTTTACCTTACCTGCCTAAGGCAACTTCTGATTGGTTTAAAAAGACCTAAGTGGAAAATTGCTAGGCAGTGGAGGATAGGTGAGACTTCCTGGGAGAGAGAGGAACCTGGAGGAATAATCTGAGATCTAGGGGATTTTCCAGCAAGATGCAGAGGAAGTTAGATATACTGTATGGAGGAGAGGAAATGAGTCATGTGCCAGAATGTAGATTAATGTAAATGGATTAATTTAAGTTTTAAGAGCTAGTTGGGAATAAAGCCCAAGCTAAGGACAAGCTTTCATACTTAATAAAAAGTCTGAGTCATTATTTGGGAGCTGGTGGTCTAAAGGAAGCTCAATTATACGTAATGTGTAAGAGTCACCAAAGTGGTACTAGTTTTGAAGGCATGAAGAACAGCTACAGCCTAGCACTGCCAGAAGCCAGGGGAGGCCATTGGTGAAGGTGCAGCCTCAGTGGCAGTTGAAAACCCAGGACTGAACGGGTCATGTGAAGAAGCGTGGCATCAAGAAGAGAGTTTATGAGAAGCTATTGGTGAAAGTGCAGCCCAGTTGCAGCAAGGGTCCCCATCATTACTGGAGATGCCAGTACTATGGATGACCACCAAAATCTACAGCAGCAGTGGAATGGAGCCAGTCAGAACCTAGAAGACAAGCAAGTAAAAATAGTCAGAAAGAGGAAACAAAGGGCATCTTGGAGTGGAAAGAAGTCTAGTCCTGGGTTCAAGGACCTAAGCAGATTAAGAAATAGAATGCAGAGTGAGTTCCAGAACAACTAAGTTTGGGCAGTGAAGGAAACCATCAAAAACAGAACAGGTGAAGATGTAATTGAATAAGGAGTCATGTTCCAGCTCCAGCAAGCAGCAGAATTTGGCAACTATGGCCATGAAGTTTTGGCTTTAGAGTCAAGGATAGAAAAAGGGGGTTACTGAACCTACCTCCATGACTAAGGATAGCTGCTGAGGCCAAGCATGTGACAGGGATGCCCCTGCATGGAGGATTGGAGAGACCATTTTATGAAGCTGTAAAGATGAAGCCTAGATTGCCTTGGAGACTCCAAGATGATAGAGAAGCCAGAGCTGAGAATGCCTGCCTACGATTGCTTCTAACAAGGAATGGAACCTGTCCAAGAGAAAGAAGTGGGTTGAAGTCAACAATGCTGAAAGGAGTTGGAGATCTGGAGAGCAGTTTGACATCAGATGTGAAGATGCAGAGTTTCAGGTTTGTGCAGGTTATTTGTGGACTTGCTTTGGTGCAGTATTTCCTCACTAATTTACCTTTCCTTCATTTTACAATGGTATTGTATATGCCCTGTGCCATTACATGTTGGAAGTATATGATCTGTTATTATTTTATTTTGATTTTAGAGGGGATTGCAGTTAAGAGATTTCATGAGTCTCAGAAGAGACTTTAAACTTTGGACTTTTAAAACTTGTTGGGACTGTGATAGAGTATAGGGACTTTTGAAGTTGAGCTGAATGAATTTTGCATTGTGTTTGTCAAGTTGGGCGTGTAGGACCCAGGCCCTGGGCCTGGTCTGGACTCTAATCCCAGCAGGCTAGGTCCTGACCTTTCCCTGGAAGACCACTCCCCAGGGTATTTAAATGAGCCCCCAAAAGAGGAACACAGGGTTCCTTCCCCTTCTTCTTCTGCTTCTCAGCTCCCCCTCGGAGCCACCTGGGAGTGCAGAACTCCCATTAAACCTGGATATTTCTTAATTTGCTTGTTTTGATTTGGCTTGATTGGGAATTTTGTCAGCAGGGAGCTCGCGTTAGGAAATATTCTTAACATCTTGGAGGTTCCACCGAGCTAGGGCAGGCCTTTCCACGTGGCAGGCTGCATGTTGAAAGACCCCCCCCCCAGTCTACAATTAGAGTTCTCCATGCCACACTTCAAACCAGCTCCTGGGCTACAGTGGCTGTGTCTTGGTGAGTCCCTTTTCTTGTTTATGCCATAGGGCTTTTGGGGGACCCCATTCATACTTATTTTTGTCATTTTTTT
>NC_022009.1:44697717-44698891 GCF_000317375.1 Microtus ochrogaster
ATGGGAACTGGTGAAAGTGGCCTTTAAAGTTTTTAATGCCTGAGAGAAATCAGCTGAGTCTTCCCAATAGACAAAGCTACAACAATCTACAGGCCCAGGCCTTAGCAGCTGTCCTAAGGTCAAAGGAATGGGGACAAGGGAAGCCAAACACAAGGCTCTACCCTGGTTGGAGCCCCGTCTAAGTCAACCTCACAGGCAAACTGTTTCAAGTGTGGCTTAAATGGTCACGTGGCACGATATTGCACTACACCTGTTCTGAGGTTGTGCACTATCTGCCAGCAACCTGGACACTAGAAATCACAATGCCCCTGTGTGGGCTTGTCCGCTATGCCATGCCACAGCAGTCTGGCCTCATCACCATCGGCAAGTGAAACGTCTTAGCCTTGCAGAGGATTGACACTGCCCAGACTTGGTATATCCCATAACCCTATCCAAGCCTAAGGTAAAGCTGCAAGTGGCGGGTAAGTCCATTACTTTTATTCTCACTCAGGCCTTAAGTTTCCCTCACCAATTTCAGCTATGGGGGTAGACAGGACCCATTCCTCCCCACTTAAAACTTTGCCACTGCCCTACATTCTTGCAGGACAATTTTTTCTCTTATTCTTTCTTAGTGATACTAGCTTGCCCAACACCTTTACTGGGTGGAGATATCTTTAGCCACTTCCCCAAAGTTCCACTTCTTGAAGCCCCCTTTTGACCTCACCCCTCTCCAAGAACATATTTTACAGGTTCATTCCTCCTGCCAGACGTGTGCCCAGGCCAACCCACAAGGGCCTTCCATATACATCAGTCTCTACACCAGCTCCATGGACACCAACTGGGCAAAAATTGGCAGGTTTATTTCACTCATATGCCTACTCATAAAAAAACTTCATTATCTCTTAACACTTGTTGACACTTTTACAGGATGGATAGAAGCATTTCTGGACTCCCAGGAAACAGCAGGTGGGGTGGCTCAGGGTAATGGAGCTCATGTCAGAAGCTCTCAACATTTCCTGGACAATGGGACTCATTAAACAACTAACCAAGTTCTCCATTGAACTCAGGTTATCTCGGCCCTCGCCTCAGGGCCACCCCACATTCCCCTATGGGCCTGAGCCCTTTTGAGTTGCTTTATGGCAGGCCCTTTCTCCTTAACCATCACCTCCCAGTTCAAACTCCTCCACTGGCGGGG
>NC_022009.1:44714736-44715434 GCF_000317375.1 Microtus ochrogaster
AGGGACTAGTTTGGTCCTATGCTTGTTCCTTCCCAATTTGGCTGGTGTTGGTGAGCTCGCATTAGCTCAGGTAAACTGTCTCAGTGGGTGAACCCCTCATGGTCTTGACTTCCCTGCTCATATTATCACTCCTTCCACTCTTTGACTGGACTTTGGGAGCTCAGTCCAGTGATACAATATGGGTCTCTGCCTCCGATTTCATCTGTTGTTGGATGAAGGTTCTATGGTAATATTTAAGATAATCATCAATCTGATTACAGGGCAAGGCCAGTTCAGGCACCCTCTATTTTATTGCTTAGGATCTTAGCTGGAGTCATCCTTGTGGATTCCTGGGATTTTTTCTAGAGTCGGGTTTCTTGCTAACCCCATAATGGCTCCCTCAATCAAGATATCTGTTTCCTTGCTCTCATATCTGTCCTTCCTCCATCTCAACTATCCCATTCCCTCAAGTTCTCCTTGACCCTCCCCTTATCCCCTTCCTCCTACCCCACTGCTCCCATGCTCCCAGTCTTATCAGGTGATCTTGCCTATTTACAATTTCCAGGTGGGTCTATATATGTTCTTCTTTGGGTTCACCTTATTACTTAGCTTTTCTAGGCTCACTATCCTTTGTTTATGGCTAGTATACACTTATGTGTGAGTATATACCATATTAATTTTTTGGGACTGGGTAACCTCACTCAGGATAGTGTTTTTTA
>NC_022009.1:44717116-44718324 GCF_000317375.1 Microtus ochrogaster
TGATGAATTGTTCCTGTTATGAATATAAACTGTCATTCTTCATCTTTCTGATTGATTTTAGTTTGAAATCAATTTTGTTAGATATTAGTATAGCCACATCTGCTTGTTTCTTCAGTCCATTTGATTGGAAAACTTTTTTCCAATTCTGTACCCTGAGGTAGTGTCTGTCTTTGAGATTGAGGTGTGTTTCTTGTAAATAGCTGAAGACTGGATCCTGTTTTCATTTCTATTCACTCAGTGTGTATCTTTTTTATAGGTAAATTGAGTCCATTGATATTAAATGATATTAATGACCAGTGGGTTGAGGTTTTCCTTCTAGTACTTTCTGTAAGGCTGGGTTTGTAGATACATATTGCTTAAATCTGTTTTGTCGTGGAATATCTTGTTTTCTCCATTGATGGTGAATGAAAGCTTTGCTGGGTATAATAGTCTGGGCTTGCATCCATGGTCTCTTAGCATCTGCAGCACATGTATCCTCTTCGGTCCTCTGAGTACTGGAGCAAGCTGTGTTTCAGGGTTCCAGGGAGTTGCAGGCAAATAGTCAGGTTTGGGGGTGGGGTAGGTCGGGGGGTAGCCTAGCTTTAGGAAAACTCCCTGCTGGCTGCTTAGAAAAGCTTATGTAGTCGGGGTAGGGCCCCTGCATTTTGTCCCACTGGGGAGGTCCTAGAGAGTGGGGCATTTGGCTGTCTGGCACTGTAACTGTTGACTTATCTCTTAGGTCCCCTCAGTATTGGAACAAGCAGTGTTTCAGGGTTCCAGGGAGCTTGTAGGCAAACAGGTGGGTTTGGGGCAGGGTAGATTGAAGGGTAGCCTATCTGCATGAAAACTCCCTGCCAGGTGGCTTGAAAAGCTGAGGGAGTTTGGGGAATGGCCCCTTGGTTTTGTCCCACTGGGGACATCCTAGAGAGTGGAGCATCTGGCTGTCCAACCCTGTGGCTGTTGACTCACCTCTTAGGTCCCCTCAGTATTGGAGCAAGCTGTGTTTCCAGGAAAACCTCTCTTAAAGGAACCATGGCTTTAAGCTGTACTTAACTCTGTTTTATTTGTTTGTTTTTTGCCTAGAATTCCTTCTCAAACTATCTCAGGTTTTAAGTGGATTTTAGTCGGCCACATTGGCACCAATTTGTTGTAGGAGGTTGTTTGTTTGTTCCTGGCTGCTTGGCCCCAAAATAATTACACAGAAACCATATTATCTGCAATACTGTTTG
>NC_022009.1:44719039-44723150 GCF_000317375.1 Microtus ochrogaster
ACCTGCAGGGACCCTCCTGCTGGCTGGCTAGAAAAGTGGAGGGAGTTGGGGGAGGGGTTCAGGGTTTTGTCCTACTGTGGGGGTCCTAGAGAGTGGGGTGTCCTGCCACATGGCTGTTCATTCACCTCTTAAGTCCCCTCAGTATTGGAGGAAGTTGTGTTTCAGAGTTCCACTGAGGCTTCAGGAGGATAGGTGAGTTTGGGGGTGGGGTGGGGCTAGTATCTTGGGTGGATGAGGTTGGGTGATGGGGAGCCTTCCTCAGGTATTGTGTTCTTAAAAATTACTTGCTGCTGCTGGGTGGTGATGGGGCACACCTTTAATCCTAGCACTCAGGAGGCAGAGGTAGGAGGATCTTTGTGAGTTTGAGACCAGCCTGGTCTACAGAGAGAGAGATCCAGGAGAGTCAGGCTTTCACAGAGAAACTCTGTCTTGAAAAAAATACTTCCTATTTATCTGGATGTGATGGTATCTTTATGGGACCCTGAGAAAATTAGGATAATAATCATGTCCTGGGAGAGCTAGCTATATCATTTTTTTTTTGGTCTAGTATGTGTGTGATGGAAAAGTGCAGGGCTTAACTTAAGTCCTGGCTAATGTAGTCTGTGAGACTGAACCATCTCAGATAACCGCTTTGACGTTGTTCTGGATGCAGATTTTTGAGGAAACAAAAACTGAGGCATTTAGTGTGGCTAGATTACCTGGGCTACTTGTCTGCATTAGTAACTTGTCGTTTTTTTCTAAAAACACAAACTTTTAAAGGATATATATGCTTTAACACAAGTATGAAATTGCAGTGTCTACAAATCTGCTAAAGATGATTCTCAGCTCTATGCTTGGACAGGTAAAAGGAATCTGTCAACTTGATGTTTGTTTGGACTCTACAACAAAACTGTTAATATAAATCTTCATCCATGCCATAGAAAGGATGGCATGTATAACAAAGTCATGGGAACTCTGTGCCCAACAAGATTTATCATGTCTCATCCAACCTCAAAACTATCCCATGTAAAGGAATCAGCATATATGTCACTTATGTTGTAGTTTTTCTTGGTTCTTTCTTCATGTATGTAGCCAACATTTTCAGCATGTCTTCCCCAGTCAAATCTAATCCTTATTAATGTTGAAGAAATACATAGCTTTTCATTTACAATGGAAACAAAGGCATGACCTCTTCCCAAACAAAACACATTTCCTGATTTCTATCCTGAAGCTAATACAACCTTAAAATGTATAGGATGATTTAATTCAGCAGTTTTTTCATAGTCCAATGTCTGTCAGTAACTGTTGCTTTTTGTTTATTAGCATTTTAAAATTTAAAGTTAAAAAAGCACTATATATGGTCCAAACACCCTGTATTATGTTGTTTTCCATCATCATGTGGTTTATTCTTTTTATATTGCTTTACTCTATCTTTAAAGACTTTACAATTATTTTCAAACTATTTTCTCTATGACTGTCTTTACACATTTTCTTCTTTTTTCTTTAGCACCTAAGAACATTTTTTAATCTGAACCCTACTTTCTGCATGCCTGCAGCCTTGTCTGACTATGTGAGCCAAGCCTTAAAGGGTCAGGCCACCTGGCATGATCATTCACAGGCTTTCCAGAGAAACTATGGCATCTGCATGACTCTGGGAATATGTTTATTTTGCCTTTTTCTAAGAGCTGAGTCTCATGGATGTAAGCTGGGAATGGCACCTATCCATCCCTGCTTTGGGAATTTTTGCTTGGTCCATGCTGTGACAGACAATTTTAGCCAGTGTCAATAGTATGCTAGATGCTCATGTGTGCTATGCTAGGATATACCTGCCTCTGTAATGGATGCCAAATGTAGTCAGACTTCCTTTGGACTGTCAGCTCCCAAATAATAATATGGTGTTGGTGGAGGCTGTTTGTACATTTCTGGCTGCTCAGACCTGAAATAATCACACAGAAACTATATTATTTGCATTACTGTTTGGCCAATAGCTTAAGTGTATTTTTAGCTAGCTATTATATTCTAAACTAACCCATCTCCATTAATCTGTATATCACCTACTGGCAAAGTTTTGGCCGGCTTCAGTGGAGGTGTCTGTCTCTTGTGGTAGCTACATGGCTTTTCCCTGACTCCATCTTTATTCCTCCGCTGTCTTCTTGGAATTCCCAACTTGCTCTTTTCTGCTAAGCCACTGGCAGGAACAGATTTATTCATTAACCAATAAAAGCAACACATATACAGAAAGACTGTCCACACCATTTCTCCTTTTCTGTTCGTGCTGTAGGGACTCTTTCAGAAGGTCCAGCTATGAAGCATTTAAATGGGGTTTGTGAGAAGAGTGCTACAACTTGCTTAATGGCAGCATAAAGTCTCTGTGTACCTGAAAATGAGGCAATATGCATGGCTCTCAGAGGCAGAAAACATGGCTCCACCATGTTGGGCTGGTCAGAGCCAACAGACAAGACCACAGAGTTGGTCTTAGCCATGTCTGAAAAGCATTTTAAAAAAGTGATCCTGGTTAAAAAATAATTATAAATATGCATGCAATAAAGACAAAACCATATGGAAAGACTTCTAAATGGGTCACAGTGTTGGATAAATATACATGGGTTTGGGAGAGAAGGGGAAAAAGAATATAGACAGTTATAATATAAAAGAGTAAAGACAGTCATAGATTAAAGGAGTAAAGATAATAAACTAAATATTAAACTTGTAGAAAAAGTAATAAAGAAAAATAAGCCATGTAAAGATAGAATATACACAGAGAGTCTGGATTATGTATTTTATTGTGTTTTCTTTGAATTTTTTGACTATGAATGAGCTAAGTACAGAGAGACAGTTCATTGTATGCACTGCTAAGTGAAATCAACATACATATTTTGGAGGTATCTTGACTTCAAAATTTGGGTCTAAGGATATGTTGCTTTGGAAGAGAGGTTATGCTTTTGTTTCCACAGAGGATGAGAACCAGTGGATTCTTTACAGACTAATGTGGTTTGATCAAACAAGATCTCCTGAAACAATGGTCCAGATGGTTCAACAGCCATGATGGCTTCAGGACTGCTGACTGAGATGGACCTACCACACAGGATACTCCATGACAGGCCTGATTGACAGTGACCCCAATCAGCAGGAGGTAGTCCAGACAACAAGGCCCAAATTCCCTAAATGATTGTTCATAAAAGTTTGTTTGCATTTAAAGGGGGATATGCTATAGAGATGAATACTTTGCATTAGTATGAATCTTGGTTTATTGATACAAATTTAAAGTCAATTTTGTTAAATGTATATTTCTGTTCTTGCCTAAGGTATTGTGTTTGTGCAGTACATTTAAAAATATAATGTATAATTAAGAAATACAGGTTAATAGATAGTCACCTATAATAGTCAAGTTTGTAGTCTTGTTAGTTCAGTTTCCTAGATATATAGAGATATATTTCAGTTAGATAGGTATTCTTTAAATATTTCTGAGATCTTCAGAATATGACATTTAAAATGTTTAAAGAACTTAGAGCTTTTCATGACAATGAGACACATCTGTACCTGGCTGCACCAATTTACTTCAAGATGATTATGGGGTTTGAAGAGGCTCCTTATGGAGTTTGTTAGCCATTTGGGCAAGAAACTGCTCTTGCCTGGACTACTTGATGTTATGCTGTATGAACTGGACATGCAGGACCCAAAGAAAAATGACTGCTAAAGTTGCCTAAATAAGGTGAGACGGTCCTTCAGGGTTCCTACTTCATGAAAGAGTCTGTTAGACATTCTGAAAAAAACAAAAGAAAGTGACCTACAAACTGCCAATATATGTAGAGTTCTTTGTCAATTTCAACTGTCTTTGAAAGTTCCTGTGTCATGGAAAAGTCTGCCAAATACTATGAGCCTGTGGGCTAAAGATTGGATGCCCCAATGTTACAAAAGAACTTTGGGTGACTGTCTAGGCATTGAGATGTCTCTGTAAATTCTAGAGGTTTGGAAGTTGCTTACAATGCACTACCTGTTAACTTAGGTAATATCATATCCTTCTGGGGTTTTTGATGGAGTTAAAGAATATATAGTTATAATTATAGTTTTCCTTAGTTATAAGAAAATATAAAGTAGATATAAATATTATAACTGTAATTCTTGCTTGATA
>NC_022009.1:44723536-44729892 GCF_000317375.1 Microtus ochrogaster
GTCAGAGAGACACATGTAGCTGCCCACAGGAGACAGATGCACAGGAACATTGCTGGTAAGCTACAACCATGTGGTGATATACAGATTAATAGAAATGAATTAATTTAATATATAAGAGTTAGCCAGAAGTATGCTTAAGCTATTGGCTAAACAGTATTGCAATTAATACAAATTTCTTTACAATTATTTTGGGATTCTGGGTAGCAGGGAAATGAACACACAGCCTCCTCCAACAACATGGAGACTTTTTATTAAGTATGAGAGCTTAGCCTTAGCTTAAGCTTGTTCCCAACTAGCTCTTAAAACTTAAATTAACTCATTTATATTAATATGCATTTTGCCATGTGGCTCATTTTCTCTTCTCCACACTGTATGTCCAAGTTCCTCTGTGTCTTGCTGATAAATCCCACTGTCTCAGTTTTTTTCTGTGAAGAGACACCATGACCATGGTAACTATCATAAGAAAAGCTTTTAATTGGTGTGGCCAGTTACAGTTTCAGAGGTTTAGTCCACTCTACCATCATCCCCAACTGCATCAGCAGGCCCTGGAGACACACTCCTACCTGTACTGACTGGAGGAAGAGGTCATTTCCCCACCATACCCAGCAACATTAGAGGAACCTGGAGGCACAGGCCCCACCTGCACCAAATTGAGGAAAAGCCCCAACCATCAGTCATCAGGCAAAATTACCTCACCCAGGACACTCCATCACCAGCCCCAGTGGCATCAGAAGTCATCCAGAAGCACAGGCTCCACCTGCACCAATTAAAGGAAAAGTAGCCCCCTGAGACACAGACACCACCTGTACCAATTGGAGAAAGAATCAATGTTGTACCTTTAATTACTCCAAACTCAGACAGGTAGAACACAGTGTAAGAATACATTCAAAATCATAAAGAGCAATATGGTACCACCAGAACCTAGAAGTTCTACAACAGTAAGACTGGAACTTTCCAACACAGATGAAGCAGAAGAAAATGACATAAAAAGTAACTTTATGAAGATAATAGAGGCCCTTAAAGAGGAAATGAAAATTTCTCTTAAAGAAGTGGAGGAAAAGACAAACAAAAAATTGGAAGAAATTGATAAATCTCTTAAGGAAAGCAAAGAAAAAACAATCAAACAAGTGAAATAAACAGTTCAAGTCTTGAAAATTAAAATAGCGACAATAAAGAAAACAGAAATCGAGGGAGTTCTGAAAATGGAAAATCTGGATAAATGAACAGGAACCACAGATGCAACCATAAACAACAAAATACAAAGATAGAAGAATCTCAGGACCTGAAAATATGATAGAGAAAATAGATTTATTGGTCAAAGAATATGTTAAATCCAACAAATTCTTACCACAAAACATCCAGGAAATCTAGAACACCATGAAAAGATCAAGCATAAAAACAATAGGGATAGAAGAAGGAGAAGAATTCTAGCTCAAAGGCACAGAAAATATATTCAACAAAATCACAGAGGAATACTTTTCCAACATAAAGAAAGACATGCCTATGAAAATGCAAGAAACTTATGGAACATCAAATAGCCTGAAACAAAAAAGTCCCCTTGCCACATAGTAATCAAAACACAAAATATATAGAATGAAAAACAGTAATAGTAAGAGCTGCAAAAGAAAAGGGCCAGATAACATATAAAAACAGACCTATCAGAATTACACTTGAATTCTCAGTGGAGTCTGGTGGCCAGAAGGTCATGGACAAACATTTTGCAGATGCTAAGAAACCACAGATGCCAGACCAGGCTACTATACCCAGTGAAGCTTTCAATCACCATAGACAGAAAACAAGATGTTCCATGACAAAACCTATTTAAACAATACCTAACCATAAACCCAGCCATACAGAACGTAGTAGAAGGAAAACTCCAACCCAAGAAAATTAGCTACATCCATGAAATCACAAGCTAAAGATAATCTCACACCACGAAAACCAAAAGGAGAGCGTACATACACACACTACCACTACCACCACCAAAACAAAACATTAAAAACAATAACAGGAATTAACAATCACTGTCCATTAATATCTCTCTTCATATCAATAGACTCAATTCACCAAAAAGAAGGCACAGGATAGCAGAATGAATATGAAAACAGGACCCATCCTTCTTCTGCATATAAGAAACACACCTCAACTTCAAAGACAGACAATACTCAGAGTAAAGGATTGGGAAAAGACTTTCCTTATAAAATGGAACTAAGAAATAAGATGGTGTAGCTATCCTAATATCTAACCAAATAGACTTCAAACTAAAATTAATCAAAAGAGGTGGAGAAGGACATTTCATATTATTCACAGAAAAAAATCCATCAAGTTGAAGTTTCAATTCTTAAGATTTATGACCCAAATACAAGGACATCCACATTTGTAAAAGAAACATTACTAAAATATAAAACACATATCAAACCCCATACACTAATAGTGGAAGACTTCAGCACACAACTCTCACTAATGACAGGTCTGCCATACAGAAATTTAACAGAGAAATAATGGAACAAACAGATGTAATGACTCAAATGGACTTAATGGACATATATAGAATGTTCCACCCAAACACAAAATAATACACCTTCTTTTCAGCACCTCATGGAACCTTCTCTAAAATTGAACACATACTCAGTCACAAAGCAGATCTCAACAGATACAAAAATTGTAATAGCCCCCTGTATCTTATGATATCACCATGACTTAAAGTTAGAATTCAACAGCAACACAAAATACAGAAAGCCTACAATCTCATGGAAACTGAACAACACTCAACTGCCACACCACTGGGTCAAGGAAGAAATAAAGAAGTAAGTTAAATATTTCCTACAATTCAATGAAAATGAAGGCAAGGCATATGGGAAACTATGAAAGCAGTGCTAAAAGGAAAGTTCATAGCACTAAGTGCCCACATTAAGAATTTGGAGAAATGTCACACTAGTGTCTCTAGAACAAAAAGAAGCAAACTCACCCAAGAGTAATAGAGGACAGTACGTAATGAAACTGAAGGTTAAAATCAATAGAATAGAAACAAAGAGAATAATACAAGGAATCAATGAAACTAAGAGTTGGTGGTTTGAGAAAATCAATAAGATAGGCAAACCCTTATCCAAACAAACCGAAAGGCAGAGAGAGAGAATATCCAAATTAACCAAATCAGAAATGAAAAGGGGGAGATAACAACAGACACTGAGCAAATTCAGAGAATCATCAGGTCATACTTCAAAATCCTATACTCCACAAAACTGGAAAATGTAAAAGAAATGAAATATTTTTTTGAATAGGTACAACTTACCAAAATTAAATCAAGATCAGATAAACAACTTAAAAAGACCTATAACCCCCAAGGAAGTAGAAGCAGTCATTAAAAGTCTCTCAACCAAAAAAAGGCTAGGGCCACAAGGATTCAGCACAGAATTTTAAGAGAATTTCAAAGAGAAACTAACAATACTCAAATAGTTCCACATGATAGAAACAGAAGGAACATTGCCAAACTCTTTTTTTTTAACAAGGCTACAGATACCCTGACACCCAAACCACACAAAAATGCAACAAATAAAGAGAATTACAGACTAATTTCCCTTATTGATCCAGAAATACTCAATAAAATACTGAGAAGTCAAATTCAGTCGAATTTAATTACATTAAAAAAAATCATCCACCATGGTCAAGTAGGCTTCATCGCGGAGATGTAAGGATGGTTCAACATATAAAAGTCTATCAATGTAATCCACCATATAAACAAGCTGAAAGAAAAAAATCACAGGATCATCTTATCAGATGCTGAAAAACCCTTTGACAATATCCAACACCCCTTCATGACAAAGGTCTTGGAGAGATTAATGATACAGGGAGCATACCTAAGCATAATAAAGGCATTATCAAATCAAGTTACCCCTCCTTCCTTTCCTCCTGCTTCTTCCCCACCTCCTTTCTATCCCTCCCATCCACTCTTTAGAAAGTGTAAGTCCTCTCATGGAAAGTCAACAAAGCTTGCCATATCAAGTTGAGGCAAGACCAAGATCCCCACCCCTACATCAAGACTGAGCAAGGCATAATGTCATAGGGAATGGGTTCCAAAAAGCCAGCTCATGTACCAGAGACAGATTCTGATCACATTTCTAGGAGCCCCACAGTCCAAGAGACACAGCTGTCACACACATGCAGAGGGCCTAATTTGGTTCCATGCAGGCTCTATAGCTGTTGGTCTAGAGTCTGTGAAATCCCACAAGTTTGGGTCAGATGTCTCTTTGGGTTTTGCAATCATGATCTTGATCCCCTGCCTCTTGTTCATATAATCTCTGCTTCCTCTCTTTGATTCGACTCTTGGAGTGTGTCCCAGTGCTTGGCCATGGATCTGTGCATCTGCTTTCATCAGTTACTATATAAATGTTCTGTGATGACAATTAGTGTAGTCATCAATCTGATTACAGGAGAAGGCCAGTTCAGGCACCCTCTCCATTATTGCTAGGAGTCTTAGCTGGGGTCATTCTTATGGATTCCTGGGAGGTTTCCTAGCACCAGATTTCTCCCTAAGCCCATAATGGGTCTCTCTATAAAGATGTCTGTTTTATTGCTCTCCCTCTCCAAACCTCCCCCAACATCGTTCATGTTCCCATCCCCCATCTCCTCCACTCTACCCCATGTACCCAGTTTACTCAAGAGATATTATCTATTTCCCCTTCCCAGGGCAATTCATTGTCCCTCTTAGGGTCCTCCTTGTTACCTGGCTTCTTTGGGGCTGTGGATTGTAGCATGGTTATTCTTTGCTTTGCATCTAATATCCACTTATGATTGAGTACATGCTGTGCTCATCTTTCTGGGTCTGGGTTGCCACACTCAGGATAGTTTTTCCTAGATCCAATCATTTACCTGCAATTTCATGATGTGATTGGGTTTTTTTTCCCTGTGGAGTAATACTCTGTTGTGTAAATGTACCACTCTTTTTCCATTCTTCAGATGAAGGGCATCTAGGTTATTTCCAGGTACTGGCTATTATGAATAATGCTTTTATGAACATATCTGTGCAAGTGTCCTTGTGGCACGATTGCAAATCCTTTGGAAATATCCTTTGGGTATCACTGAGTCTTGAGGTAGACTGAGTCCCAGATTTCTGAGAAACCACCATACTGATTTCTGAAGTGGTTGTACAAGTTTGCACTCCCACCAACAGTGAAGCAGTGTTCCCCTTGCTACTTCTTCTCCAGCATAAGGTGTCATCAGTATTTTGTTCTTTACCATTCTAACAGGTATAAGATGGTATTTCAGAGTTGTTTTGATGTGCATTTCCTTGATGGCTAAGGGTGTTGAGCATTTCCTTAAATAACTTTTGGCCTTCAGAAATTCTTCTATTGAGTATTCTCTGTTTAAATTTGTACCCAATTTTTAATTGGATTATTTAGGATTTTAATGTCCATTTTCCTGAGATCTTTATATGGTTTGGAGATCAGTCATCTGCCAGATGTGGGGTTAGTGAAGATATTTTCTCATTCTGTAGGCTACGGTTTTGTCTTATTGACGGTGTCCTTTGCCTTACAGAAACACCTCAATTTCAAGAGGACCAATTTATTAATTGCATTATTAAAGTATCTGTACTTCTGGTACTGTATTTAGAAAGTAGTCTCCTATGCCAATGCATTCAAGGCTGCTTCCTGTTGTAGAAGGCCACCCATTCCTTCCTGGCTGCCCACAACTGAAATAATCACACAGAAACTATGTTATTTAAATCACTGCTTGGCCAATCACTTAAGCATATTGATATCTAGTTCTTATATCTTTGGTTAACCCATTTCTATTAATCTGTGCATCTCCTCATGGCTATGGCTCACCTGGTAAAGTTCCATTGGGCATCTGTCTCTGGGAAGGCTACATGGTTTCTCTTGACTCTGACTTCTTTCTCCCAACATTCTGTTTAGTTTTCCTGCCTAGCTCTACTCTGCTCTATCACAGTACAATGCAGTTTATTAATTAACAAATGAAAGCAACACATATACAGAACTTCCCACACAAGCTTCCCACTCTCTCTTCTATTAGGTTCAGTGTAACTGGATTGATGTTGAGATATTTGATCCACTTGGACTTGAGTTTTGTACATGGGAATAGAGATGATCTATTTATATTCCTCTACATGTTGACTTCCAGTTATGGCTGCATCATTTGTTATAGATGCTTTTTCCCCATTGTACAATTTTGGCTTCTTTGACAAAAATCAGCTGTTCATAAGTGTGCAGATTAATGTCAAGATCTTTGATTTGATTCTATTGATCCCTTATTATATAGGATTGTTTTAGCTCTCCTGGACTTTTTGTTTTTCTATATAAAGTTAAGTATTTTTATTTCTAAATCTGTGAAGAATTTTG
>NC_022009.1:44730921-44742481 GCF_000317375.1 Microtus ochrogaster
GCTTACCAGGAAAGATCTTAACCTGTGTCTGTCTAGGGTGGGAGAATCATGGTGACTGCCTGACTTGGCTTCTTTCTCCCAGCATTCTGTTCTGTTTACTCCACCTACCTAATTTTCTGTCCTATCAAAGGCCAAGCAGTTTCTTTATTAGTTAACCAATGAAAGCAACAGATAGACAAATGACCCTCCTCCATAATTTCCCCTTTTTCTGTTTGAACAAAAAAGAAAGCTTTAACTTTAACATAGCAAAATTACATATAACAAAACAGTTATCAAATAAGAGTTACAGTTACAATATTTATATCTATTTTCTATATTGTGTAGTAATTTGAGGAGTATTGATATTAGCTCTTCTTTGAAAACCGTGTAGATTTCTGTGCTGAAATCATCTGGCCCAGGGTTTGTGGTTGTTGTTGTTTGCTTGTTGTGAGATGTTAAATGAATGCTTTTATTTCTATAGGGGTTATAGGTCTATTTAAACTTCTTTTCTGATCTTGATTTAACTTTGGTAAGTGGTAACTATTGAGAAATTTGTTTTTTGATTTTTGTGTTTTTTTGTTTTTTCCCCCAATTTTGTGGAATACAGGTTTTTAAAGTATGACCTAATGATACTCTGGATTTCCTCAGTGTCTGTTGTTTTTATATCCCTCTTTTCATTTTTATTAATTTGTTTGTAATTTGGATATTCTCTCTGCCATTTAGTAAGTATGGCTAAAGGTTTATCTATCTTGTTGAACATGGGATGTACTCACTCATAAGTTCAACTTTCTGGGTCTGGGTTACTTCACTCAGGATGTTTTTTTCTAGCTCTATCCATTTGCATGCAAATTTCAAGATGTCAGTGCTTTTTTTTTCTTTTTTTAAAAAAATCAATGAGTAGTACACTAATGTGTAAATGTGCTACATTTTCTTTATCCATTCTTCAGTTGAGGGGCTTCTAGGTTGTTTCTAGGTTCAGGTTATTAAAAATAATGCTGCTATGAACATAGTTGGACAAATGTTATTGTAGTATGATTATATCTTTTGGGTATATGCCCAAGATTAGTATTGCTGGGTCCTGAGGTAGGTTGATTCCCTATTTTCTGAAAAACTGCCACACTGATTTCCAAAGTGGTTGTATAAGTTTGCATTCTTACCAGCAATGGAAGAGTGTTCCCCTTACTCCACATCCTATCTAGAATAAGCTACCATTGGTGTTTTTGATCTTAGATATTCTGACTGGTGTAAGATAGTATTTCAGAGTTGCTTTGATTTGCATTTCCCTTATTACTAAGGATGTTGAACATTTCCTTAAGTATCTTTCAGTCATTTGGGATTCTTCTGTTCAGAATTCTGTTTAGCTCTGTACCCCATTTTTTTTTTAAAAAATGAGTTATTTAGAATTTTGATGTCTAATTTCTTGAGTATATATATGAGATCAGTCCTCTAATCCTCTGTCTGATGTGGGGTTGCTGAAGATCTTTTCCAATTCAGTAGGCTACCTTTTTGCCTTATTGACTGTGTTCTTTGCTGTACAGAAGCTTCTCAGTTTCAGAAGGTCCCATTTATTTATTTTGGCTCTTAGTGTCTGTGCTAAGAAGTGGTCAACTGTCCCCACACATTGAAGGCTACTTCCTACTTTCTTTTCTATCAGGTTCAGTATTATCAGATTTATGTTGAGGTCTTTAATCTATTTGGACTTGAGTTTTGTGTATGGGAATAGATAGGGATCTATTTTCCTTCTACATGTTGACATCTAGATATGTCAGTGCCATTGGAGGAAGATTTTTTTCCCATTGTATAGTTTTTAGCTTCTTTGTCAAAAATCATGTGTTTGTAGGTGTATAGATTCATATCTGGGTCCTTGATTCAATTCCATTGGTCAACCTCTCTGTTTTTATGTCAATACTAAGCTGTTTTCATTACCGTATCTCTTTAATAGAGCTTGATATCAGGGATGGTGATTCCTCCATAAATTCCTTTATTGTAAAGGATTGTTATTGGCTATCCTTGATTTTTTGGGTTTTCTCATATGAAGTTGAGTATTGTTCTTTCAAGCTCTGTGAAAAATTGTGTTGGTATTCTGATGGGGATAGCTTTGAATCTATAGATTGCTTTTGGTAGGATTGTCATTTTTATTATATTGATTCTACCTATCCAAGTGCATGGGAGATCTTTCCATTTTCTGATATCTTCTTCAATTTCTTTCTTCAAAGGCTTAAAGTTCTTGTTGAACAGGTCTTTCACTTCTTTGGTTAGTGTTACCCCAAGATACTTTATGTGCTTTGTGGCAAATGTGAAGGGTGATGTTTCTCTGATTTCTTTCTTATGTTCTTTATTATTTGTATATAGGCACTACTGATTTTTTTAAGTTATCTTGTATCCTGCTACATTACAGAAGGTATTTTTCTGCTATAGAAATTCCTTAGTAGGGTTTTTGGGGTCACTTATGTATACGATCATATCATCTACAAATAATGAAAGTTTGACTTCTTCCTTTCCAATTTGAATCCCCTTAATCTCCTTATTGTCTTATTGCTCTATCCAGAACTTCAAGAACTATGTTGAAGAGATATGGATAGAGTGAATAGCCTTGTCTTGTTTCTGATTTTAATTGAATTACTTTGAGTTTCTCTTCATTTAATTTTTTGTTGGCTACCAGTTTGCTTTATATTGCTTTTATTATGTTTAGGTATATTCCTTGTATTTCTCATCTTTCCAATACATTTATCATGAGGCGATGTTGGATTTTGTTGGATGCTTTTTCTGCACCTAATGAAATAATTATATGGTTTTTTCTTTCTGTTTGTTTATGTGGTAGAGAACATTGATAGATTTTTGTATGTTGATCCATCCCTGCATCTCTTGAATGAATCCGACTTGATCACGGTGAATGATTTTTTGGATGTGTTCTTGGATTCGGTTTGCTAGTATTTTACTGAGTATTTCTGCATCTATGTTCATGAGTGAGATTGATGCATAATTCTCTTTTTTGTTTGAGTGTTTGTGTGGTCTTGGTATCAGGGTAACTGTAGCCTCACAAAAGAGTTTGGCTATGTTCCTTCTGTTTCTATTATGTGGGACATTTTGAGGAGTATAGGTATTAGTTTTTCTTTTAAGTCCTGGTAAAATTCTGCACTGAAAACATCTAGCCTTGGGCTTTTTTTTTTTTGTTGGGAGGCATTTAACGACAGTTTGTATTTCCTTGCAGGTTATAACTTTATTTAAATTGTCCAACTGCTCTTGATTTAATTTTGGTATGTGGTACCTATCCAGATCACATTTTCCATTTTTGTGGAGTACAGGTTTTTGTAGTATGACAAAATGATTATCTGGATTTCCTCAGTGTTTGTTGTTATATACCCTTTTTATTTCTGAATTTGTTAATTTGGATGTTTTCTCTCTGCCTTTTTATTAGTTCTGATAAGGGTTTGTCTATCTTGTTGATTTTCTCAAAGAACCAACTTTTTTCCACTGATTTTTTTGTTTTGTTTTGTTTCTATTTTATTGATTTCAGCACTCAATTTGATTATTTTCCATCATGTGCTCCTCCTAAGTGAGTCTGCTTCTTTCTGTTCTAGAGCTTCCAGGTGTGCTGTTAAATCACTCGTGTGAGTTTTTGCGACTCTCACTGTGTAGGCACTTAGTGCTAGGAGCTTTCCTCTTAGTACTGCCTTCATGGTGTCCCACAGGTTTGGGTACATTTTGCCTTCATTTTCATGGAATTCTAAAAAGTCTTTTATTTCTTTCTTTATTTCTTCCTTGGTTAAATAGAACACTATTTAATTTCCATGTGTGTGTGGGCTTTCTGAAATAAATGTTGCTGTTGAATTCTAATTTTAAACGATGGTGATTCAATAAGATACAGGGGGTTACTCCAAATTCTTTTATACCTGCTGAGATTTGCTTTGTTTATGTGGTCAAATTTTGAGAAGGTTCCATGAGGTACTGAGAAGAAGGTATGTTCTATTGTGTTTGGATGGAATGTTCTGTAGATCTCTGCTAAGTCCATCTGTGTCATGATATCTATTAGTTCTCTTATTTCTGTTAGGTTTCTGTCTGGTTGACTTGTCTATTGGGGAGAGTGGTGTGCTGAAATATCCTGCTAATAGTATGTATGGTTTGATGTGTGATTTATGTTTTAGTAATGTTTCTTTTACATATGTGGGTACTCTTGTATTAGGGCATAGATGTTCAAGATTGAGGTTTCATCTTGATGGATTGTTCCTGTTATGAGTATAAAATGTCATTTTCCATCTCTTCTGATTGATTTTTAGTTTGAAGTCTATTTTGTTAGATATTAGGATTACACATGCTTGTTTCTTAGATCTGTTTGATTGGAAAATCTATTCTTATCTTTTTACTCTGAGGTAATATCTGTCTTTGAGGTTGAGATGTGTTTCTTGTATACAGCAGAAGGCTGGATCCTGCTTTCATATCCATTATCTTAGCCTGTGTCTTTTTATAGGTGAATAGAGTCCATTGATATTAAGAGATATTAATGACCAGTGATTGTTAATTCCTGTTATTTTTCAGTGGTAGTGTGAATCTGTGTCTTTATACTGATGAATATGGTACATTGATATTGAGACATATTAATGACCTGTGATTGTTAATTCCTGTTAAATATTATTGTTCTTTTTTAGGTATTGAAATAATTTTTCTTGTGATGGTTTGGAGAAGAAATCTCCTCTAAGTTCACATTTTGAGTGTCTGATCCAAAGCAGTTGATCTTACTACAAGTCTTAGAAACTTTACTTTTTTCAATATTTATTTAAATCTATTTCTTTCAAGCTTGTTATTCATAGGGTCATGTATTCCATTTTGAGAAGTGCCCCCCACATAGGATGACAATTTGCATTAAAAATCATGGATCTTTTCCTCAAAGACTGTTTTGGACAGAGTCAGGCTACATTATACTAAAATAAATAACCTCAAAGTCTCAATAGCTGGGGTAAATAAAAGTGCACTTCACACTTTGGCCATAGCCTTCTGTGACTGCTGTACTCTAGCAGTATACAGAACCCACGTGTATGGCACCATTTTACCTTGCCATCTTATCACTCTTTAAAGTTTGTTCCAAGTTTTTAGGTATCCAAAAGAGATAGTTTCCCTAGTATATTTTTAAATTTTCTTTCTTTTAATTATTTTTATTGAGGTATATTTTTCTCCACTCCCATCTTTTAGTCCCCCCTCCTCTTCTACCTTCTCTATAATCCCCATAGTCCCAATTTTCTCAGGAGATCTTGTCTTTTTCTACTTCCCATGTGGATTGGATCCACGTATGTCTCTCTTAGGGTCCTCTTTGTTGTCTGGTTCTCTGAGATTGTACCTTGTAGGCTGGTGTTTCTTCACTTTGTATCTAAAAGACACTTATGAGTGAGTACATATGATATTTGTCCTTCTGGGTCTGGGTTACTTCACTCGGTATGTTGTTTTCTAGACCCATCTATTTGCCTGTAAATTTCAAGATGTCATTTTTTTTTTCACTGTGTGCTACTCCACTGTGCAAATGTACCACATATTCTTTATCCATTCTTTGGTCAAGGGGCATTAAGTTGGTTTCAGGTTCTTTGTCTAATTCATTCTTTGTATTGTTTTCTTTGTTTCTAGTTTGTTGATTTTCACTCTCAATTTGATTATTTCCTGCTGTTCAGTCCTCCTGGGTGAGTTTGCTTTTTTTTGTTCTAGAGTTTTCAGGAGTTCTGTTAACTCACTAATGTGGGATTTTTCCAGCTTCTTTATGTAGGCACTTAGTGCTATGAACTTTTGATGTGGGATTTCCCTCTCTATGCTGTGATTATCATTAATGAATAAAGAACTGCTTTGAGCCTATAGCAGAGCAGGGCAGGGCAGGGCAGAACAGAGCTAGGTGGGGAGGACTGGACTGAATGCTGGGAGTATAAAGGGCAGAGTCAGCAGGAGCCATGTAGCCCCACCCAGAGACAGATGCTGGAACTTTAGCTGGTAAGCCACGGCTATGTGGTGATACACAGATAATAGAAATTGGTGAAATTAATATGTAAGAGTTAGCCAATAAGAAGTTAGAGCTAATGGGGCAAACACTGATTTAATTAATATGGTTTCTGTGTTATTGCTTCAGGGCTAAATGTCCAGGAACCAACAAGCAGCCCTCCTTGCAACAAACTTTCCTCTTAACACTACTTTTATTGTGTCCCACAAATTTGAGTATGCTGTGTGGTCTTTTCATTGAATTTTAGGAAGTCTGTAATTTCTTCCTTTATTTATTCCTTGACCCATTGATGATTCAGTTGAGCATTGTTTAATTTCCATGTGTTTGTGGGCTTTCTGAAATTAGGTTTGCTGTTGAATTCTAATTTTAAGCCATGGTGAGCTGATAAGATATATGGGGTTATTCCAATTTTTTTTTGTATCTGTTGGGGTTTGCTTTGTTACTGTGTATGTGGTCAATTTTCGAGACGGTTCCATGAGGGGTGAGAAGAATGCATATTCTTTTATGTCTGAATAAATGTTTTATAAATGTTTGTTAAGTGTATTTGAACCATAACATTAGTTAGTTCCCTTATTTCTCTGTTAATTTTCTGTCTGATAGACTTGTCCAGTGATAAGAGTGGGGTGTTAAAGTCTCCCAGTATTAGTGTATGGGATTTAATGTGTGATTTAAACTTTAGTAGTGTTTCTTTTACATATGAGAGTGCTCTTGTATTTGGGGCATAGATATTCAGTATTGAGAGTTCCTCCTAATGCATATTTTTCCTGTGACAAATATGAAATGTCCTCTTTGTCTCTTGTGATTTATTTTAGCTTAAAGTTTATTTCTTAGATATTAGGATAGCTACACCAACTTGTTTCTTAGGTCCGTTTGATTGGAATTTTTTTTCCTCCAGCCCTTCACTCTAAGATGGTATTTGTCTTTGAGACAGAAGTGCATTTCTTGTATGCATCAGAAGGATAGATTCTGTTTTTATATCCAATCTATTAGCCTGTGCCTTTTTATAGGTGAGTTAAGTCCATTTATAGTAAGGAATATTAATGACCAGTAATTGCTAGTTCCTGTTATTTTAGTTTTTGTTGGTGGTGATGTTACTGTGTGTGTTTTCCCCTTCTTTGTGATTTGCTGTTTGAGATCATCTATTCTCTGTGTTTTTGTGAATGTAGCCAAATTCCTTGGGTTGAAGTTTTTCTTTTAGTACTTTGTGTAGGGTTGAGCTTGTGGCTAGGTGTTTGTTAAATCTGTTTTTGTCATGTAATATCTTATTTCATCCATATATGGTAGTTGAGTTTTGCTGAGTATAGTAGTCTGGGCTGGCATCCATCTGCATAACATTTGACCAGGACTTTCTGACTTTCATTGTTTCTCTTGAGAAACCAGGTGTAATTCTGATAGGTCTGCCTTTATATGTTACTTGGCCTTTTTTCTTTGCAGCTCTTAATATATTCCTTTATTCTGTATGTTTAGTGTTTTGATTATTATTTGGTGAGGGTACCTTTTTTGGGTTCAGTCTATTTGGTGTTCTGTAAGCTTTCTTTAGTTTGGGAATGTTTTCTTCTATGATTTTGTTGAATGTATTTTCAGTGTTTTTGATCTGGAGTTATTTTCCTTCCTTCTTCTATTTCTATTATTCTTAGGTTTAATCTTTTCATGGTATCCTACATTTCCTGGATATTTTGTGTAAAGCTTTTGTTAGATTTAACATTTTCTTTGATTGATGAGTCTATTTCCTCTATTGTATCTTCAACTCTTTGAGATTCTCTCTTCCATCTCTTGTATTCTGCTGTTTATTATTGCATTTGTGGTTCATGATCATTTTTTATAATTCCCTTGATTTGTTTTTTCTTTATTGTCTGTATTTTGGTTTTCAAGTCTTGAATCATTTGTTTTCACTTGTTTGATCTATTTTTCTGGTTTTCTTTAAGGGATTTGTTGTATTCTTCTATTTTTCTGTTTGTAGTTACCTCCATTTCTTTGAGAAAACATTTCATGTTCTCTTTAAGGGTCTCAAACATTCTCCTAAAGCTATTTTTTAGGTTATTTTCCTCTGTTTCATCTATATTGGGGTGTTCAAGTCTTGATGTTTTATAGACACTAGATTTTGTTGGTGTTATGTTGCTCTTTGTGGTGTTGAGTGTGCTCTTACCTTATCTACCCATCTTTTCCTCTGATTAGTGTAGTTGGGGTCATGTCTCTGGCGAATACTCTTCCAACTGCCAGTGGAGCCAAAGCTCAAATTGTTGGTTCTTATGGTATATTTGGGGTCATGTTTCCAGTCATTTCAGAGGTCACTCAGCATTCCCAGAGGTCACTCTGCAATCCTAGAAGCCTTTGGGCCTGCTCCCATGGAGTTCACTTGCTTGGGCCTGCTCTGGTGGAGGTTTCTGGCTCAGTCCCACTCCCGTGGAAGTTGCTGTCCCAGGCCTGCTCCTGCAGAAGTTGCTGGCTCAGGCTTGTTCCCTTGGAGGTGGTTGGTTCTGGCCTGCTACAGTAGAGATCACTGGCTCAGGCCTGCTCCAGCAGAGATCACTCACTCAGGCCTGTTCCCATGGAAGTTTCTTGCTTGGGCCTGGTCCTGCAGTGTTCACTGATTCAGACCTGCTCCTGCAGAGTTGGCTGGCTTGGTCCTGTGGAGGTGGTTGGCTCAGGCCTGCTCCCATGGAGTTCTCTGGCTCATATCTGCTTCAGCAGAGGTTGCTCACTCAAGCCTGGTCCTGCAGAGGTTGTTTGCTATGGTCTGCTCCTGCACAAGTCACTGGCTCATGTCTGCTCTGGCAGAGGACACTGGTTCAGGCCTGGTACCATGGATGTCACTAGCTTGGGGCTACTACCATGGAGGTTGCTTGTTCAGGCCTGCTTTTGAATAGGTCACTGGCTCAGGCCTGCTCCAGCTGATGTACCTGTCTCAGGCCTGTTTCTGTGGACATTGCTGACGCAGGCCTGATACCACAGAGGTGGCTGACTCAGGCTGTTTCAGGTCTGCTCTGATAGAGGTTCCTCACTTGGGCCTGGTTCTGCAGAGGTTGCAGGCTTGGGCCTACCCTGGTGGAGTTCACTCATTCAGGCCTGGTTCCATGGAGGTTGCTCCCATGGAAGCCCCAGTCTCAGGCCTGCTCCTGCAGAGGTTGCTCACTGAGGCCTGCTCCCAGGGAGGTCACTGGCTGGGGCCTGGTCCCACAGAGTTCACTAGTTCAGGCCTGCTCCCTCAGAGGTCACTCATACTTGCTCTTGTGGATGTTGTTGATGTAGGCCTGTTATATATTTTTGTTGTTGCTGTTTGTGGTGGTGGTAGTGGTGGTGGTATTGGTGGTGGTGTGTGTATATGTATTTTCCTTCTTTGAGTTTTGCTGGTATGGAGTTATCTGTTGCCTGTGTTTTCATGGGTGTAGCTAGTTTCCTTGGATTGGAGTTTTTTTCCTAGTATCTTCTGTTTGAATGGGTTTCTGCATAGATATCATTTAAATCTGAGTATGTCATGATATCATTAGTTTTCCTAAGTATAATAGTCTGTGTTATCATCCATGGTCTCTTATAGTCTGCAAGACATATGTCCAGTTCCTTCTGGCTTTTAGAGTTTCCAAAAAGTTGATATGATTCTGATAGTTCTGCCTTTATACATTACTTAGCCTTTTTCCTTTGCAACATTTAATATTCTTTCTTTGCTGTGTGCATTTAGTGTTTTGATTATTATGTGCTGAGGGGACTTTCTCTTATAGCCCAGTCTATTCAGTATTCTGTAGGCTTCTTGTACCTTTATAGGCTTATCTTCTTTGGGTTGAGATATTTTTCTATGATTTTGTTGAATATATTCTCTGTGCCTTTAAGCCAGGATTCTTCTCCTTCTATTCCTATTATTCTTAGGTTTTCTCTTCTCATAATGTCCCATACTTTCTCAATGTTTTGGGTTAGAAATTTTTTAGATTAATTATTTTCCTTGACTGGTGAACCTGTTTCCTCTATCATATCTTCACTGCCTGAGATTCTCTCTTCCATCACATGCATTTTGTTGGTGATGCTTATCTCTATTGTTCCTGTTCGCTTACCCAGATTTTCCATTGTTGCCAGAGGCCACTCACTTGTTCCCTGATACTCAGACCTAAAATTATCACCCAGAAACTGTATTATTTGCAATACTGTTTGGCCAATTGCTTCAGCATATTTCTAGCTATCTCTTATATCCTAAACTAACCCAACTCCATTAATTTGTGCATCACCATGAGGTCTTGGCCTACCGGCAAAGTTTTGGCAGGTTCTGGTGAAAGCATCTGTCTCCTGTGGCAGCTACATGGCCCCTCAGTGTAGGGTTAAGCCAGCCCCTTTTAGGGCGGGTTTGCCTGGGGCGGTTGTTTACAGATAAATGGAGCCCGCAGAGGCTGCTCGCTCTCTTTCTTTCCTACCTCGTGTGCTGTGCGGGAACTTTGGTTCTGTAAGTTTTATTTAATCATTAAAATTGTATATATTCTTTAATATTTGCCTGCATTTATTTACGCTGGTACACCTCAGTGACTTCACCTACTTTCTCCTAGCATTCAGTTTAGTTTTCCTACTTACCTCTCTTCTGCCTGATCAGAGGACAAAGCATCTTCTTTGTTTATTAACCAATTTAAAGAAACACATATACAGAAGGACTTCTCATATCATTTCCCCTTTTCTATTTAAATAAAAAGGAAGGTTTTAACTTTAACATAGTAAAATTACATATAACAAAACAGGTATCAAGCAAGAATTACAGTTACAATATTTATGTCTACTTATCTTTATTATAACTAATAAAAATTATAAGTATAACTATTTATTCTTCAACTCCATCAAAGACCCCAGAAGGCTTACAGAAATATATAATTTTACCTAAGTTAACAGGGAGTGAATTGTAAGCAGCTTCCAAAACTCTAGAATTTACAGAGACATCTCAATGGCTGGGTAGTCACCCAAAGTTCTTCTATAACATTGGGGCACTCATCTTCAGCCTACAGGCCCATTGTATCCAGCAGAATTCTCCATAAAACAGAAAATATCAAAGATTATTCTGCCTATATTTGCAGTTTGTCAGCAACTTTTTTCTGTGTGCTGCAGAAAATCTGGCAGACTCTTTCATGAATCAGAAATTCTAAAGGACCATCTTATATTTAGGCAAGTTCAGTAGTCATTTTTCTGTGGGTCTTACATGTTCAGTTTATGAAGCATGCCATCAAAAAAATCCAGGCAAGAGTTATTTCCTGCCCAAATAGCTAACAAGCTCCATAAGGAGCCTCTTCAATGCCCATCATCCTCTTGAAGTATATTAGTGCTGTCAGAAGCAGATGTGTCTCATTGTCTGAAAAGTCTTAAGTTCTTAACACATTTTAAATGCCATATTCTGTTAAGTCTTTGAAAGGTTTGAAGATTATCTAACTGAAATATATCTTTGTACATCTAGAAAACCTAACTAATATGACTACAAGCTTGAATATTATAGATAACTATCTATTAACCTTTATTTCTTAATTATACATTATATTTCTAAGTGAACTGCACAAACACAATACTTTAATCAAGAGAATATATATATGTATATATATACATATATATATAAATTGACCTAAAATTTGTATCAATAGACAAAGATCC
>NC_022009.1:44743226-44745292 GCF_000317375.1 Microtus ochrogaster
CCCGGCTTAGAGGTCTTTTTCATCTGAATTTGTCTTTATTGCATGCATATCTGTAGTTATTTTCTGACCAGGAATGCCCTTTTTTTCCCCACATGTCGACCTACCTGTTGGCTCTGCCCAGTCCAAAATGATGGAGGCAGGTTCACTGCCTCTGAGAACCATTCTCTCTGACCCAGATACAGGGTAGCAGCAGGTCTGTGTCACCATTTCACAATTTGTAACACACTGTTCACAGACCTTATTTAAATGCTCCATATTTGGACTTCCCAAAAGAGTTAGAGCAGTTTGTGCTGTTGAACCAGGTAGCCATTGTTTTTAAAGAAATGGAGCAATTTTTACTGCACCTCTATTAAAGGAGCCATGATGGCCCTGCTCACTATGAGCCCATCCAGAAAAAAATAACTTGTGACTACCAAGAAACTGTGCTAAACTCTGTTCTTTTGTGTCTAGAATTTCTTTTCAAGCTCTCTCAGGTTTTTTTGTGGGAAAAGTCCTTGAGGACCAAATCCAGTGAGGGGTGAGGTTCTGCTGTTACCCATTCTGGCTACTGGCTAGTGTGGTCTGACCCTGATCACTTCTTAAACACCACTAAATTCTCAGCTCTAGCTTACCAGCATTGAGTATTCTAGTAAAGCAAAGGTTTCACTTTAGTAGTTCTGGTAACTTGTTAATCACATCTGATTCTTCAGCCTCAGATAACCAGAACCACAGAATCTTAATTCAAAATAGCAAATTGCCCTGATAGAATCTTTAAACTTCCCTCTGAAATTTCACAGTACAGGCCCCCATTTTCTGCACTGCTCTCAACATTATCTTCCAAGCTCCCACAAGTCATCCCAATGTATTCTCAATACTCAGTGGCTTTTCTAGCTCAAAGTTCCAAAGTCCTTCTACAGTTCTACCAAGAAATGATCAGGTCTGTCACAGCAATACCCCTCTTCTGGTACAAACTTGTCTTAGTTAGGGTTTCTAATGCTACTACAAAACACAATGACCAAAGAGCAAATTGGGGAGAATGGTTTGTTTGGCTTACACTCCCATATGGCTGCTCATTATTGAGGGAAGTTGTGACAAGTATGCAAACAGAGAAGGATCCTGGAGGCAGGAGCTAATGCATAAGCCATTGAAGGGTGCTGCTTATTTGTTTGTTTCTACTGGCTCCTTCAGCCTGCTTTCTTATAGAACTCAGGATTATGAGCCCGGGGGTGGTACTGCTCACATTGGGCTGTGAAGACCTCCTTCATTGATCATTAATGGAAAAAATGTCTTACAGCTGGATATCATGGAGGCATTTCCTTAGCTGATTGATGCCCTTCGTCTCTGACGACTCTAGGTTGTATCAAGTTGACACACTAAACCAGCCAGTACAAGATCTGAACAGAGAGTTCTCAGAAGATGAAACACAAAGGACTGAAAAATAAAGAAATGTTTAGCATCTTTAGTCATAAATTAAATGAAAATAAAATCTATTTTGAGATTTCATCTTACACCTGCTGTGGAATAACCCTCTTGTACAGTGTAAATATTTGTCACTCAAATTGGTTTAATGACATGTTGATTGGCCAGTAGCCAGGCAGAAAGTATAGGTAGGACAACCAAACTAAAGGTGATAGGAAGGAGAAAGGTGAAGAGAGGAGATGCCAGCCAGATGCAAAGAGAACAAGATGGGCACACCAAACTGAGAAAATGGCAGAGCACAAATAAGGAATATGGGTTAACTTTTAAAATGTAAGAGCTAGTTAATAAAAGGATTGAGCTATTGTTTGATCATTTATAAAAAATATCAAGCCTCAGTGTGGCAATTTGGAAGTGACTACAGGGTATTTGGGACTGAGCTGCTCCAAGATAGGAAACTTCACCTATTCATGGTCCACAAATGTTCAACAAGAATTTCCACCAGCAATGGATGAGTGTGCCCCTTACTCCACAACCTCTCCAGCAAAGGCTATCATTGGTGTTTTTGATTTTAGCTATTCTGACAGGTGTAAGATGGTATCTCAAAGTTGTTTTAATTTGCATTTCCCTGATCACCAAGGATGATGAGCATGACCTTAAGTGTCTTTTGG
>NC_022009.1:44746865-44748081 GCF_000317375.1 Microtus ochrogaster
AGGAGGGGGTGGGAAATGGGAAATTTTTTTTGCAACAACTAAAAAATAAAATAAACAAAAAAATGTTTAGGCCTAAAAACAAACAAACAAAAAAAGAATTTCCACATAAAACCTTACAAATCTTTAAAAAGAATTTTAAATACATAAAACGGAGTCAAATTCAGCTTCTTGATAACTGTTTTTTCTTGGATAGGCTCTGTTTACTAGTGGCAAGCAGAGGTGTGGCTCCTTTAAGAGACAACTTCCTGTCTCAACATAAACAGCAAAAACCACAGAACATTTTAAGAGGCCCTGCCACCTAACACTTAGATGGGGTTTATGAGCAGCAGGTGGCACACTACTCATTAGCAGTGTGAATCAGAAACTTCTCAGAGTTAGAGTGGTGAACATGGATCCAGATATTACCTCCAACATAAAGCTAGACTCCCAAGAAGCTAAGGAATGGGGTGGAGCCAGCCACCAAAGCTGTGGCTTTGTTCATAGCCACGCCTGCTTAGAGTTTAAAGGCTCATGGGGTCAGAAAATGATAGATATATGCAGTAAAGACAGATTCAGAAAGGAAAAAAATCCTAAATGGTTTGTAGTGTTAAAATATATGAACTCTTAGGAGAGAAAAGAAAAAGGGTAGAAAAAGTCCTAAGAAAGGAATAGAATAATAAAAATATAATAAGCTACATAAAGATGGAAAATGCATAGAGTCTGGAGTATATTATTATGTTGTCTTTAGATTTTTTAACTGTTAAAGAGCAAGTAATAACTGTTGAGAGACATTTGATTATGAAAGCAGATGGATTAAACCAATCTATGTATTTTAGAAGTGTCTTGACTTTTAAATTTAGGTCAAAAGATATGCTACTTTTGGAAAGAGGTTCTGCTTTTATTTCCACAGGGAATGAGAGGTGGTGGATTCATTTGGGATTAAGAAAAATCATGTTCCAACGTGAACATGATGGAGCACTGGACAGAAATCTCAAGGTCGAAGTCAGGAGCAGAAGGAGAGAGAGCATGAGCAAGGAATTCAGGACCACGAGGGGTGCACCCACACACTGAGACAATGGGGATGTTCTATAGGGAACTCACCAAGGCCAGCTGGCCTGGGTCTGAAAAGGCCTGGGATGAGGCCGGACTCTCTGAACATGGCGAACAATGAGGGCTGATGAGAAGCCAAGGACAATGGCAAGGGGTTTTGATCCTACTTAATGTGCTGGCTTTGTGG
>NC_022009.1:44749834-44750665 GCF_000317375.1 Microtus ochrogaster
TAAATACCATACATCAAAATTAAATGAACAATTTAAATAGACCTATAAATTGTGAGGAAATAGAAGCTGCCGTCAATAACCTCCCAACCAAAAAAGCCCAGGGCCAGATGGTTTTAGTCCAGAATTCTATCAGAACTTCCAAGAAGAGCTAATGCCTATACTCCTTAATGTGTTTCACATAATAGAAACAGAAGAGGCATTGCCAAACTCTTTCTGAAGCTACAGTTACCCTGATACCAAAACCACACAAAGATTCGACCAAGAAAGAGAATTACATAGTATAGGATGTCCTTTTCTCTATGTGTTGCTTTCATTGATTGAATAAGGGAACTGCCTTGGCCTTTTGATAGGGTAGAACTTAGATAGATGGAAAAATAGAACTGAATGCTGGGAAGAAGGGCAGAGTGGCAGATGCCACGAAGCTCCTGCCTGACACTGACACTGGTTAGAATATTTCCCGGTAAGCCACGACCTCGTGATGATACACAGATTAATGGGGATGGGTTAAATCAAGATGTGAGAGTTAGCCAATAAGAGACTAGAGATAACGGGCCAGGCACTAATTTAATTATTAAAGTTTCTGTGTGATTATTTTGGGTATAAGCTAGCGGGGCAGCCAGGACCAAAAGCAGGCCCTCTCTCCTTGTAACAATTACAGACAAATCTCACTCACGAACATCAATGCAAAAATGCTCAATAAAATACTGGCAAACCCAATCCAAAAACACATCAAAAAATTATCCATTATGACCAAGTAGGCTTCATCCCAGAGATAGGGGGCTAGTTCAACATACAAAAATCTATCAATGTAATCCATCATATAAATAAACT
>NC_022009.1:44755235-44756769 GCF_000317375.1 Microtus ochrogaster
CCCAGGAAATAATCAAACTGAGAGCTGAAATAAATAAAAATAGAAGTGAAAAATCAATGAAACAAACAGCTGACTCTGAGAAAATCAACAAGATAGCCAAACCCTTATACAAACTAATTAAAAGGAAGAAAAAGAGCTTTCAAATTAACAAAATCAGAAATGAGAAGGGTACATAACAAAAGACACTGAAGAAATCCAAAAAGTCATTATGTCATACTACAAAAACCTGTATTCCACAAAAATTGGAAGATGTAAAAAATGGACAATTTTCTGGATAGGTACCACATACCAAAATTAAATCAAGACCAGGTGAACAATTTAAATAGACCTATAACCTGCTAGGAACTTGAAGTAGTCATTAAAAGGCTCCTGACCCATAAAAGTCCAGGGCTGTATGATTTCAGTGCAGAATTGTACCAGAACTTCAAAGAAGAGATAATATCTATATTCCTCAAAGTGTTCCACTTAATAGAAACAGAAGGACATTGCCAAACTCTTTTATGAGGCTACAGTTACTCTGATACTGAAACCGCACAAAGACTAACCCAAGAAAGAAAATTACAGACCAATTTCCCTCATGAACATTGATGCAAAAATGCTCAATATTGGCAACCAAATACAAGAACATATAAAAAAATTCATCTACCATGGTTAATGTGACTTCATTCCAGAGATTCAGGGATGGTTCAACATATGAAAATCTATCAATGTATTCCACCATATAAATAAACTGAAAGGAAAAAAAACATATCATCTCATTAGATGCTGAAAAAGCATTTGACCCTCATAATAAAGGTCCTGGAGAGATCAGAAATACAAGGAATGTATCTATACATAACAAAATCGATATACAGCAAGCTGGCAGCCAATATCAAACTAAATGGAGAGAAACTCAAAGTGATTCCACTGAAATCAGGAGCAAGACAAGGGTGTCCGCTCTCTCCATAACTATTCAACATAGTTCTTGAAGCTCTAGCTAAAGCAATAAGAAAACAAAAGGGGATAGAGGGAATACAGTTTGGAAAGGAAGAAGTCAAACTTTTGTTATTTGCAGATGATATGAGAGTATTATATCCAAAAACTGTCCCAAGTAATTCCAACAGCTGATAAATATCCAGTGGCAAGATATAAGATAATTAAAAAATCAGTAGCCTTTTATACAAATGATAAAGAAGCTGAGAAAGAAATCAGAGAAACATCACCCTTCACAATACCCACAAATAACATAAAATATCTTAAGATAACACTAACCAAAGAAGTGAAAAACTTTTATGACAAGAATTTTAAGTCTTTGAAGAAAGAAATTTAAGAAAATACCAGAAAATGACAACTTCTCCCATGCTCATGTATAGGTAGGATCAACATAATAAAAATGGAAATCCTACCAAAAGCAACCTAGAGATTCAATGTAATCCCCATCAAAATCCCAACACAATTCTTTACAGAACTTGAAAGAACAATACTCAACTTCACATGGAAAACAAAAAACTAAGGACACCCACAACAATCCAGAATCATCACCATCTCTGACATC
>NC_022009.1:44757152-44758172 GCF_000317375.1 Microtus ochrogaster
AATAAATGGGACCTCCTGAAACTAAGAAGCTTCTGTAAAGTAAAGGACACAGTCAATAAGACAAAAAGGCAGTCTACTGACTGGGAAAAAAAAAATCTTCACCAATCTCACATCAGAGAGAGGACTGATATCCAAAATATAAAGAACTCAAGAAATTAAACATCCAAATAATCCGATTAAAAATGGGGTACAGACCTAAACAGAATTCCCAACAGAAGAATCTAAAATGACCAAAAGACACTTAAGGAAATGTTTAACATCCTTTGCCATCATGAAAGTGCAAATCAAAACTCTGTAATCTTGTCATCTTGCACCTGTCAGAATGGCTAAGATCAAAAACACCAATGATAGCATATGCTGGAAAGGATGTGGAGTAAAGAGAACACTCATCCATTGCTGATAAGAATGCAAACTTGTACAACCACTCTGGAAATCAGTATAATGGTTTCTCAGAAAACTGGGAATCAGCCTACCTCAAGACCCAGGAATACTACACATGGGCACATACCCAAAGGATTCTCAATCATACTACAGGGATATTTGCTCAACTATGTTCCTAGCAGCATTATTTATAATAGTCAGAACCTGGAAACAACCTAGATGCCCCTCAACCAAAGAATGGAGAAAGAAGATGTGGTACATTTACACAATGGAGTACTACTCAGTGGTACCGACAATGATAGTACTGACCCCAAAAAAATGACATCTTGAAATGTGAATGCAAATGACAGAACTAGAAAAAAAACATCTTGAGTGAGGTAACCCAGACCCATAAAAATGAGCATAGTTGTACTCATACGTGGATACTAGCTGTAAAGCAAAGGAAAACAAGGCTATATTCTATAACCCCAAAGAAGCTAAGTAACAAGGAGAACCCTGAGAAAAACATATATAAATCCCCCAAGAAATGGTAAATAGATAAGCTCTCCCGAGAAAGTTGGAAACATGGAAGTGGAGGGAGAAGGTTGGGTGAAAGAGGAGAAGGATGGAGGGAGGATAACTTGAGAAAATGGGGTAGTC
>NC_022009.1:44758577-44765524 GCF_000317375.1 Microtus ochrogaster
GTACTGGCCATTTGGAACCCATCTCTTTGGAGGGATATCTTGCTCAGCCTAGATATGGTGGAAAGGACCTTGGTCCTACCTCAAAGCAATGTGGTAGACTTTGTTGACTCCCCATGGGAAGCCTTCCTCTTTCTGAGGAGTGGATGGGGGATGAAGTGGGGTGAAAGTGGAGAGAATGGGAAAAGGAGAGAGAGTAGGAACTGGGATTGGTATGTTAAATGAGAAAAAAATCGTTTGTTTTTCTTTTTTTTATAAAAAGATTTGCCACTCAAATTGGTGTAATAAAATACTGACTGGCCAGTAGCCAGGCAGGAAGTTTAGGTGGGGCAACCAAACTAAGGATGATGGGAAGGGGATGGGTGGAGAGAGGAGATGCTGGCCAGATGTGGAGAAAGCAAGATGGGCATTTCATACTAAGAAAAGGTACTGCCACATGGCAGAGCATAAATAAAAGTTATGAGTTAATTTAAAATGTAAGAGATAGTTAATAATAAGCCTGATCTATTATTGGTTGAGCATTTATAAATAATAGTGAGCTTCTGTGTTATAATTTAGAAAGCAATTGCCAGGTATTTGGGACCAAGCTCCTCCAAGACAGGAAACTTTTGCCTACATACACCAGTCAAAATAGCCAGGATTAATCAAACAAATGCCAGGTTATGTTGGTTAGGGTATGGGGTAATGGAAACACTCATCCACTGTTGATGGGGTATAAACTTGTGCAGGCATTATGGAAATCAATGTAGTAATTCTTCGGGCAGTTGGGAATAGATCTACACCATGATTACCTATACCTTGGGTTTGTAGCCAAAGGAATCTACATTGTACTACAGTGAAACACATTTCTAATCCATGCTCATTGCCACTCCACTCATAACAGCCAGAAATTGGAAACAGATTACACATCCACCAGCAGATGACTGGGTAATGAAAATGTGGTATATTTGCATAATGGAATATCATTCAGTTGTTTAAAAATGAAAAATAAAATGTATACGTCTATATCAGGTAAACTGATAAAGTCAGAAAATATCCTGAGGGAGGTAACTCAGACCCCAGAAGGCAAATATGGTAAGTATTATCTGAGATGAGGATGTCAGCCTTCAAACCTTTTATAAGCATACTATCATCTTTACAATCACAGAGGTTAGGTATAGAGTAAGGACCTAGCCTGGAGGGAAGGATCTCCCCAGGAGGGGAAGTAGAATATATAGATATGGATAGATATGAGGTGGGGGCCTATAACAGGAGGATTAAACAGAGGTATGAAGGAATATACACATATATAAAAGAAATCTAAATGGAATCACCAAATAGTTGACACAAAGCATCAACTAGACATCTCTCATCACCAAATGAAACTTCCAGTGCCAGGAATGGACTACATACAATAATTAAGCTGTTGGCCAAAGGGGTCATATGGAAACCCTCAAACAACCCAGGATGTTACAAAAGTTACTGATTACAAAGCAATCAATAACTTTACCAGGTGATAGTAAAGTCCTATTGCTGAAGACAACACCGATATAACCCATTGATCATGGAGAAGTTGAGCTGGTACCTACATAGAACTTTCACCCCTATTGACTAATGTTTACAGTATTAGAAGGTAGTCTGCTCACTACCATAGGAGAAAAGTAAATACCAAGTAATGGAGGAGGGTCATCTGTCAACGTGTTACTCTCATTGGTTAATAAAGAAACTGCCTTGGCTTTTTGATAGGGCAGGATTTAGATAGGTCGAGTAGACAGAACAGAATGCTGGGAGAAAAAAAAACATAGTTGGTCAGACACCATGGAACCAGCCGCCAGGTTAGACATGCTGAATCTTTCCCAGTAAGCCATCACCTCATGGTGCTACACAGATTACTAAATATGGGTTAAAGCAAGATGTGAGAATTAGCCAATAAGAGGCTGAAACTAATGGGCCAGACAGTGTTTAAAAGAATACAGTTTACATGTAATTATTTTGGGTAGAGCTAGCTGGTGGCCAGGAGCTGGGTGGGATGAAAAGCAGGCTTGCACATAGCTCCTTCTACAACCAAGCCATCTATAACCCCTTTGATTTACAATTGTGACATGTCTGCAAGATGTTCTAGTGCACTCATAGCACAAAATTTGTGAAAGTAACCAATCACTTTCTGATTAAATTTAGACTCAATCTATGAGAAAGAAGCCATGCCCTACACTGCTCTGGTTGCCAAAGAACCTGAGACTAGATAGGCCAGGGACCTAGGGAAAAAATAACTCTGTTGTACTAAAGTAACAAAGCAGTAAAGTGACTCCTAACGCCATTCTATACCCATAGATCAGTGTCCTGCTTAGCCATTAATCAGTGAAGTTTCCTCCTTTAGAAAATAGGAGACAATACAGAGATCCACAGCTGGACAGTGCAGAGAGGAGAGACCTTAGAATATCTGTTTCTTAATGGGATATCTCCAGCAAGTCCCTCTCCTCATAGCTCAAGGTACCATGTGGCAGAGGAAGCAGAAAGAGTGTAAGAGTCAGTGGGAATTAAGGACACCATGGAAACAAAGACTTCCAGATACAATGACACTGACACACACATGAACTCACAGAGCTGAGGCAGCATGCAGAGGGCCTGCAAAGGTCCAAACTAGACAGGGTCCCAGCACTGAGAGGGGAAGTGGATACAGTGCCCATCCTTAACTCATAAGCTATCTCCCATTCATAACTGCTCACAAAAAAAATTAGTGTTCTCCAACAGATTTTCAATGGGTATACAAACCACATTTACCGGTGGCAGGCTCTGTTCTTAGAAGTAGATGGGAGACACAAAATAAATTCAGTGGTATTTTTGTTCCATGATACTTTTTGCTTATTGTGTAGTATGGCTTCTGATTTTGTGTTTTTATGCAATTTCTGTGTGTATATCTGTGTCTTAGTTAGGGTTTCTATTGCTGTGAAGAGATACCATGATCATGCCAACTCTTATAAAGGAAAGGCATTTAGTTGGGGGGTGGCATTTTAATATGTTTAGTTCATTATCATCATGGTGCAACATGGTGGCATGCAGGCTGCCATGGTGCTGGAGAAGAGTGGAGAGTTCTACATCTTGAGCCACAGGCAAACAGCAAGGGGTCTGTTGCACTGGGCATAGCTTGAGCATGGGAGACCTCAAAACCCACCCCCACTGTGACACACATCCTCCAACAGGGTCACACCTCCTAATAGCACCGCTCTTAACGAGCTTACAAGGGGCAATTACATTCAAACTTCCACATTCCACTCTGACCCCCCATAAGCTTATAACAATATCATAATGTGAAATGCATCTAGTCCAACTTCAAAAGTCCACATTGTTTGTCAGAGTCTCAACAATGTTTTAAAGTCTCTTCTGAGATTCATGAAATCTCTTAACTGCATTTGTTGTTTTTGTTTTCTTTTCTTTTTCTTTTTTGAGACAGGGTTTTTCTGTGGAACAGTCCTCGCTATCTTGGAACTCACTTTGTAGACCAAGATGGTCTACAAAGAACTCATAGATACCTGCCTGCCTCTGCCTCCAGAGTGCTGGGTCTAAAGACATGTACCACCACTAGCTGTAATGTCTTAACTGTAATCCCCTATATAATCAAATTAAAATAATAGATCACATACTTCTTCCAACATATAATGGCACAGGATACATATTACCATTCAAAAATGGTAATTTTAGGGAAGGGAGCACAGTGAGGAAATACTAAAACAAAACAAAACAAAACCAAGAACTAGGTGGGCAAGCTCCAAACTCTGCATCTCCATATCTGATGTCAAAACGTTCTTCCGTTCTCTAACTCCTTCTAGCTTTGTTTACTGCAACACACTTCTTTCTATTGGGCTGATTCCATTCCCTGTTAGAGGCTCTCCTTGGCAGGTATCTGATGTGTCTGGTATCTCTAACATCTTAGGACCTCCAAGGCAAACCAACCTTCAACTTCACAACTTTGTGCAATGGCCTCTCTGGGCCTCCATTCAGGGACATCTCTGGCACATGCCTGATCTCAGCTGCTTTCCTTAGGCATGGAGGCATATTCCATAACCAATTTCTTTTCTCTTTAACTCCAGAACCATGTGGCTGAAGCTGACAAGTTCTGCTGCTAGCTGGAGCTGGAACATGTCCCCCACTTCCTTATTTAACTATATCTTTACCAACTTTCTGTTTTTAATGATTTCCTTCACTGCCTAAACTTGGCTGTCCTGGAACTCCCTCTTTTTTAGACCATGCTGCTTTTAAACTTAGAGATCCCCAGTCTCTGTCTCTAGAGTGTCGGGATTAAAGGTGTGAACCACAACCCCAAAGTTTGAGCTTTTCCTTAATCCTCTTCACAAATTGGAAGCGTAAGTGGGAGAGATCTTGCCCTGAAGTCACCACTCTCTTTATTCCATTTCTTAATCTGTTTATCTCCTTGAACACAGGATTTAGCATCTTTCCACTTTCTGGTGCCCCCTTTCTCCTCAATGTGTACAAATGTGTACTTGCTCAGCTAACTCCTTTTCATTATAGAACTTCATTAGAGTTAATACTAATAACCACACAACAGAGTCAGTACTAAGCTGTTTTGAGATTTCCTCTGCCAATAGAATTAATCCAAAAATCTACTTTGGCCTCAGGCAGCCTCTTCAGACAAGTATAAACATTGCCACATTCTTCACCAAAATATTACAAAACCAGTCTTTGGGCCACATATGAACATTCTTCTCCTCTGAAACCTCTTGACCAAGGCCCCCACAGTTCAAATCACATTTAGCACCATTGTCTTCCTACTAGGATGGCCCATTAAGCAACACTTAAAGCATTCCACTGCTTTCCTTACCCAAATGGAAAAGTCCAAATTCTTTTAAACAGAAGCATGGCCTAGCACAGCAATACTCTAGTACCTGGTACCAACATCTGTCTTTTTTAGTGTATCTATTGCTGGGAAGAGACATCATGACCATAGCAAGACTTAAGAAGGAAAACATTTAGTTGGGGGTGACTAACAGTTCACAGATTTAGTCCACCATCATCATAGTGCAACATGGTGACATGCAGGTAGACATGGTACTTGACAAGGAGCTGAGAGTACTACATCTTGACCCACAGGCAAACAGGAAGTAGTCTGTTACATTGGCATAGCTTGAGCATAAGAGATCTCAAAGCCCCCCCACAACTGTGACACACTTTCTCCCATAAGGCCATATCTATCCAACAAAGCCAAACCTCCTAATATTGCCACTCTCTGTGAAACTACAAGGGCAAATTTCATTCAAACTACCATACTCTGTCATTGTGTTGCTTTTTCTTTGACTAATTTTTTCCTGTTCAGTTTTTTGTTTTTTTTTTTTGTTTCTGGTTTGATTATTTTAGATACATGTTTGCTGTCTAATAATAGAAGGAAAAAGTATGCATTTGGTGTGTAGAGAGGTGAGGAGGACCTGGAAGAAATTACAAGAGGGTAAACCATAATTGGAATATATTATATGGAAAAGTCTATTTTTAGCAAACAAACAGAACAAGTCACATAAGTGTCATCTTTCCCTTTATTGGTAGGTCCTAGATTGTATGTACATACATTAAGCCAATGTGTGTGTGTGTTTGTGTGTGTGTGTGTGTGTGTGTGTGTGTGTGTGTGTATGAAAGCAAAAGGAAGATTGGAAAAAGGAAGAAAACCAGCAGGAAGGGGTGGGGAAAAGGATGGAGAGGGAAAGGAAGGTATGAGAGGTGAGCACGGTCAAAGTACATGATATACTTGAAAGAAATGGCCTTTTTGAAACCCAGCACTAAGCACAATAGTGATAAACATATGTGGAGAGAACTTCTTATTTAGTGTTAGTAGGACTGTAGCAGCGATTGCGGGAGAGTTGTGGAGGCTCCTCTAAAACCCCTCATTAAAGCCAACCTTAGATTCAGCAATTCCACTGCTGGGTGTATCTGTAGAGGCACTGACATCAGAGCATGGAAGGTTTTGAAATTACATGGTTATTGCAACAGCATCCACGAGAGTCAAGCTAGTGTTCATGAACAGATAAGTGGTGACTTAAAATTCAGCTACATAAAAGGATGTTTCTCATCCATAAAAAGAACAAAATTCTCTCCTGTGTGATAGCAAGGGGGGGAACTGGTGGTTGTTAGAGTAAGTCAGGCTCAGAAGACAAACACTGCAAGCTTTCAGTGTATGCCAGGGAAGCTCCTTCCAAAGGAGAGGCTATAGCAGGGGAGCCGGTGATCAGAGTACAGTCAGAAGCCCTTTCCAGATGCTACCACGTGGGCCGGCTGCCTGCCAAACAGAACTGCCAGGGAAGAGCATTGGAATCAGCCTGCGAAGTGGTGATCCAGCACTTACCTGACCTGTAGGGCCAGAGAGGGTCACTGCAGGGCGGGAACCAATGGAACTGTGGAGAAAGGACTTCCGTCTTCCCCTCCCCCACACGCCAGAACCCCAAGAACTGTGGGCTCTGCAAAGACCAATATCCCCCACTCTTCCCTTCTCCATAAAGCATCATGGAAAGCCTGCTGAACCAGACTGACTTCACCTTTCAACTCAGGGAAGCTGTGCCAGCAAGTCACTCCACAGGTATTGCTTTTTAATCTCTTATTTTTTATTATTTAATTTGTATGCTTGTATATCTGTCCTGATGGTTTTGCTGTTCTGTTGTTTGTATATTTCTCAGTTAAGCCTTGGTAGTATAATGCTTCTACAGCCAGTTTATTCTAAGGCAGTGGTTCTCAACATGAGGGTCACAAACCCTTTAGGGATTCCATATCAGATATCCTGCATATCATATATTTACATTAGGATTCATAAGAGTAACAATATTATAGTTATGAAGTAGCAATAATTTTATGGTTGGGGGTCACCACAGCATGAGGAACTGTATTAAAGGATTGCAGCATTATCCTGAGTGAGGTAACCCAGACCCAAAAAGATGAACATGGGATGTACTCCCTCATAATTGGGTTCTAGCCAT
>NC_022009.1:44766520-44776123 GCF_000317375.1 Microtus ochrogaster
TTTTTAAGATGTATTTATTTTTATCTTATGTATATGAGTATTTCATCTGCATGCATGTCTGTGCACCATGTGCATTCAATGCCTGTGGAAGCCAGAAGTTATTTTATTTCCTGGAACTGGAGTTATAGTTATGATCTGTCATGTGTGTGCTGGGAATCAGACCCATGTCTGGAAAAGCAGTCAGTAATTTTAAATGCTAAGCCATATCACTACCCCATAATACACTCTTATTATTTTTTTCTGGAGCTTAAGACTTACCCCAGAGCTTTGCACTTGCTAGAAATGCTCTACCACCGAACTAACCTCCCAGCCCCAGGCATTCTTCACTGTACCTGTCAGGCATGCCTCATACACTACTTTCCATTTCATTCCTGTATTCTTTCTCATGTTATCTTATCCTCTCCTCTTTTTGCCTTTTGATTATAATCTCCCAAAGGCCTAAATAGCTTCCAAATCAATGCACCCCAACAGTTTTCAACTATATCTTTCTAGTTACTTTACCCACCTCGAGTTTTTCTTTACACAATCAACATAATATTTAATCTTTATCCATCTTTGACCCACTTCCTCCCACGCCTAATCTTATTAACTAAAATTTGAGTATAATCCTTACTCTCTCTTTGATTATTTATTCTACTGAATTCAAAGGTCCGTTGCTACCAATCGGCTAGCACCCATGTGATGCAGTGGTGATAGCCAACAGCTGTGGGTGCTCTTTCAGTTAATATTTCATTTGAGGAATAATATAGCACTTACCAGACCCACAGAGCTCCTGGCCTGAGGAATTATTTTCTGATCTACCCTCTCAATGCTACTACATCCAAGTCTCAAGTGAACATAGCAAACACTTCAACCGAAGGAATACAACTGATAAAAATAAATCAAATCCCAGTACAGTAACACAAGAAACATGAAAAGCCAAGGCAACATAACTTATTAACTCTATGGAAATTATTAACAACAGAATTTATTAACTCTATAGCTATGTCATCTAGTGAGAGTGAGTTATCGGAAATCTCAGAGAGCACAGAATAATGACTTTAAGTATCTTCAAAGTCACAGAGAGCTGAGGAAAATAAAGAAGGTGAAGGATAGTATAAAAGGAATTCAACAGAGGTAATAATTCTGGGGGAAAACCCAATCTAATATGTTAGAATAAAAGACATAGAAAGCCAAACAAAATAATTCTGTATAATCTCAGCAATAAAGTGGAGCAAGGTTGCCTTTAATTCCAGCACTCAGGAGGCAAAGGCAGGTGGATATCTGTGAGTTTGAGGCCAACCTGGTCTACATAGTAAGTTTCAGGCCAGCCAGGGCTGCATAGACAGACCATGTCTCAAAAATTTGAATCAGGAAGAGGTTAGACTGTCTGGAGCTTGAAGATAAGACAGAGGTGCTGAAACAAGCCAATGGGAACAAAGAAAAATAGTAAGACGATCCCAGTGAACATTCCAAGATATATGAAGCATCCTGAAAAGACCAGATTTACAGGTTGTAGGCATAGAAGAAGAATCTAGTTGCAAAGGCATAGAAAATATTTTAAAAAGAATTGTAACAGAAATTTTACCAGAGTTGTGGAAAAAGACACCAATCCAGATACAAGGACACATAGGCTACCAAACAGACAAGACTAAAAGGAAACTTCCCTGTGACAATAGAACAGCAAATAGACATAACAAAGAAAACATATCAAAAGCAGCAAGAGAGAACACTAAGTCCAATATAAAGTCAGGTCCATGCTACCAGATCCTTCAACTGAAAGTTTAAAAGGCACAAGGGCTTAGAATGATGTATTTCTCAAAGGATTCTGTCAACCCAGCTACTATACCCAGCAAAGCTGTCTGCCACAATTGAAGGAAAAATAAAAACTTTTCATGGTAAAAATAGACTGGAGGGATTTATGAGCACTAAGCCAGCTCTACAGGAGATACTTAAAGGAATACTTCACTCTGAAGAAAGAAACAAATCCATCCACAAGGCTGCAGAAAAGAATAAACCATGCTGGAATAATACTAAGCAAGAAGGAACACAGAAATAACCAAACACTACAAAATCAACAAAATGTCAAGACTCTATACAGAACTTTCCAAAAACCTCTGAGGATTGATGGACTGAATTCCCCAAATAAAAAACACTAGTAGATTGTGTGAAAAAGCAGGAACAATCTCTTTGCTGTCACCAAAAATATATATCTCACAGCAAATTACAGACGGTATCTTACGGTGAAAAGATGGGAAAGGTCTCTCAAACAAATGGATTGGGAAACAATTAGGTATCACTGTTCTAATATCTGATAAGACAGACAGACTTTAAACAAAACTAATGAGAAAAGAAAAATATGCTCATCTCATATTGATTAAGAGAACAATCTTCCAAGAGGACATTAATACTTAGATATATATGCCCCAAGCACAGGTTCATCCTTTTGTATAAAGCAAGCCAAATAAAGGCAAACAAATTAGCATATTAACCCCAGCATGATAGCAGTGAAAGGCATCAGAACCCCACTCTCACCAACTGACAGGTGATCCCAATGAAAAATGAGCAGAGATATCGAAATTATTTGACATCAAAAATCAAATGGACTTACTTAATAGTTCCTCAGTGAAGGGTGGGAATAAGTGGCCACCTGTCATCCATGTTAAAATTCTGTCTGTCTGGCACAGGTCACATGCATAGTATTCCAACTACTGTGAATTTAAAAACACAACAGCTCTCTCGGATCTGAAAACACTGTTTTCTTGTAGTCACCTACCATCATGATCCTTATACTCTTCTTGCCCCCCTTTTGCCTTTTCTGCAATGATGCCTGGGAGTGGGGATGCATATATATATATATATGTGTGTGTGTGTGTGTGTGTGTGTGTGTGTGTGTGTGTGTATTCCATTTAAGGATGAACATCCTACAACCTCTTATTCTCTGCACATTTACCAGTTGTTGGTCTCTGTGACAGCAAAAGAGAAGCTTCTCTAATTAGGATTGAGAGACGTATTGATCCATGGGTATAATGATAAGTCATTAGGAATTGGTTTAATGCTATACCCATTTAGCAGAGTAATAGTAATAGGTTGTCCCCTAGGGCCTATTAGTTACCTAGTCACAGGTTCTGGGCTGATATTAGTGCCAGATATAAGTTTCACCTTGTGGAGCAGGCCTCATTCAATTGGAAGTGGTTAGCTACTCCTATGCCATTCATGTCATTATTGTACCAGCGGGTATGTTGTGACAGGCTAGTAATTGTAGCTTGCAGAGTTCCCAGTGGGGTAAGATTGGTGATTACTTTTCTCCTCCAGGAGCAGGCATAGCACTTTCCAGCACCATGAAAGATAGCCAGTAGTGATAAAGTTTCCATGTGACTCCCAGCTTTGTTCCCCATGTTCACTAATTATGTAGTGTCTTCAGGAACAGGATCTTATTGTCAAGTTTTGGAAAGTATCCAAGAGTACTGACAGTTGCCTATAAATGTTTGGAGATCTAAGGGAACTCATTGTCCAACAACTCTGAAAATGATAACACATTTCTAGCACTAGGCTATTTATTTGTTAACCTCTGGGGCTATTAGGGGATTTTTTTTTTCTGCATTGAAGGCTAACTCTGTCCTTGCTCCAGCAGAGGCCACACTAGGAATGAGAAACCCAGGTAAACTCCCTGACTATGGACTGCATCCATTCTCTCAGAGCCCACCCAGCTGTCACCTAACCACCCCTCCTCCCTTTGTCATCATAAAGCTATCCATAACTCCTGCAGAAGGCTCCTATTCCACCAGAGACCATGTCTGCTGACAGAGCCCATGATCTGGCAGAGAATCCCCTGATGAACCAGAGACCACATGGCCATAAGAAGTCCAGCCCCCCAACTTAGGTAGAGATTCCTTCTACTCAACCATAGGCCATCCAATTCAGAAGACCAGCTAGGAAACAGAAACCTAGGGAGTAAAGCACTCATACAACAAAACCAAACTCAGATGTTGATATATAGATTTATAATTACCCAAACCCATTATTCAAACTAATGAAAAGGCAGAGAGAGAATATCCAAATTAACAAAATCAGAAATGAACAGAGGGACATAACAACAGATACTGAGGAAATTCAGAGAATCATTATGTCATTATACAAAAACCTGTACTCCACAAAATTGGAAAATGTAAAAGAAATGAACAATTTTCTGCATAGGTACCACATACAAAACTTAAATCAAGACCAGGTGAACAATTTAAATAGATCTATAAACTGTAAGGAAAGAGAAGCTGTTGACAAAAGCCTCCCAAACAAAGAAAAAAGCCCAGGGATGGATGGTTTTAGTGTAGAATTGTACCAGAACATCCAAGAAGAGATAATACTTATACTCCACAAAGTTTTCTACATAATAGAAATGGAAGAAACATTGCTAAACTCTTTTATGAGGCTACAGTTACCCTGATACAAAGATCACACAAATACTCAACCAAGAAAGAGAATTACAGACCAATCTCACTCACAAACATACATGAAAAAATACTCAATAAAATATTAGCAAACTGAATCCAAGAACACATCAAAAAAAATCATCCACCATGATCAATTGACTTCATCCCAGAGATGAAAGGATGGTTCAACATATGAAAATCTATCAATGTAATCCATCATATAAATAAACTGAAAGAAAAAAATATGATCATCTCATTAGATGCTGAAAAGCATTCTTCAAAATCTGACACCCTTTCATGTTAAAGGTCTTGAAGAGATCAGGGATACAAAGAACATATCTATACATAAAGAAGATATATACAGTAAGTTGACAGCCAACATCAAATTAAATGGAGAGAAACTCAAAGTGATTCCACTAGCATCAGGACCAAGACAAGGTGGTCCACTCTCTCCATATCTCTTCAACATAGTGCTTGAAGTTCTCATTATAGCATAAGGCAACAAACAAAGATCAAGAAGATAAAAATTGAAAAGGTAGAAGTTGAACTTTTGCTATTTGCAGATGATATGGTAGTATATATAAGTGACCCCAAAATTCTACTAGTGAACTCCTACAGCTGATAAATACCTTCAGTAATTTGGCAGAATACAAGATCAGCTCAAAAAAAAAAAGTAGCTCTTTTACATACAAATAATAAAGAAGCTGAGAAAGAAATCAGAGAAAAAACACCTTTCACAATAGCCACAAATAACATAAAATATCTTGGGGTGACACTAACCAAAGAAGTGAAAGACCTATTTGACAAAAACATTAAATCTTTGAAGAAAGAAATTGAAGAAGATACTAGAAAATGGAAAGATCTCCCATGTGCTAGGATAGGTAGAATCAACATAATAAAAATGGCAATCCTACCAAAAACAATCTAGAGATTCAATGCAATCCCCATTAAAATCCCAGCACATTCTTCACAGAACTTGAAAGAACAATAATGAACTTCATATGGAAAAAAACAGAATAGCCAAAATAATTCTGTACAATAAATAAACTTCTGGAGGCATCACCATCCCTGACATCAAGCTCTTTTACAGAGGTACAGTAATGAAAACAGCTTGGTAGTGGCAAAAAAACAGAGGTTGACCAATGGAATTGAATCAAAGACCCAGCTATTAATCCACAAACCTATGAACACCAGATTTTTGACAAAAAAGCTAAAATTATGCAATGGAAAAAGGAAGGCATCTTCACAAATGATGCTTGCATAACTGGATGTCAACATGTAAAAAGTGTAAATCATATCTATTCCCATGCACAAAACTCAAGTCCAAATGGATTAAAGGCCTCAATATAAATTCAACTACACTGAATCTGACAGAAGAGAAAGTGGGAACTAGCCTTCAAGCATGGGCACAGGAGACCACTTCCTAAGTATAACCCAGTAGCACAGACAATAAGAGCAACAGTAAATAAGTGGGACCTCCTGAAACTGAAAAGCTTCTGTAAAGCAAAGGGCACTGTCAATAAGACAAAAAGGCAGCCTACAGAATGGGGGGAAAAAAACTTCACCAACCCCACATCAGACAAAAGACTAATCTTTAAAGTATATAAAGAACTCAAGAATTAGACATCAAAATTCTAAATAATCCAATTTTAAAAAATGGGGTACAGAACTAATCAGAGAAATCTCAAAAAATGAATCTCAAATGGCTGAAAGACACTTAAGGATATGTTTAGCATCCTTGGCGATCAGGGAAATGCAAATCAAAACAACTCTGAGATACCATCCATCTTACACCTTTAGAATGGCTAAGATAAAAAAAATAAGCCAATGATAGCTTATTCTGGAGAGGATATGGAGTAAGGGGAACACTCTTTCACTGTTGGTGGGAATGCAAACTTGTACAACCACTTTCAAAATCAATATGGTGGTTTCTCAGAAAATTGGGAATCAATCTACCTCAGGATCCAGCAATACCACTTTTGGGCATATACCCAAAAGAAATTCAATCATACAATGAAGATATATATTCAAGTATGTTCATAGCAGCATTATTTGCAGTAACCAGAACTTGGTTTCCCTAGATGCCCCTCAACCAAAGAATGGATGAAGAAAATGTGGCACATTTACATGTTACGGTACCACTCAGTGGTTTAAAGAAATGACATCTTGAATTTTGCATGCAAATGGATGGAACTGGAAAAATCCATCATGAGTGAGGTAACCCAACCCCCCCATATGGTATGTACTCACTCATAAGTGGATACTAGCTATAAACAAAGGATACCGAGCCTATAGTTCATGATACTTGAGAAGCTAAGTAATAAGGTGAACCCTAAGAAAAACATATATAGATCCACCTAGAGGGTCAAAATAGATAAGATTGCCTGACAAAATTGGGAACATTGAGGTAGAGGAAGAAGGAAAGGTGTGAGGGGAAGAGGAAAAGAGAAGGGGAGGAGTGAGATGAGCTTGAAAAGACAGGGTATTTGAGATGGAGGAAGGACAGGGATGAGAACAAAAAGAGAGATATCTTGATTGAGAGAGCCATTATGGGGCTAGCAAGAAACCTGGCTCTAGAGACATTCCCAGGAATCCACAAGGATGACCCCAGCTAAGACCCTAAGCAATAAAGGAGAAAGTACCCAAACTGTACTTGCCCTGTAGTCAGACTGATGAATATCTTTAATATCACCATAGAACCTTCATCCAGAAACTGATGGAAACAGAGACAGAGACCAGTATTGGAGCACTCGACTGACCCCCCAAAGTCTAGTTGAAGAGTGGAAGGAATGAATACAAGCAAAGAGGTCAAGACCATGATGGGTACACTCACTGAAACAGTTTACCTGAGCTAATGCAAGCTCACCAACACCAGCTGAACTTGGAAGGAATAAGTATAGGACCAAAATAGTCCCTCTGAATGTGATTGACAGTGTCATGGCTGGGGCAGACTGAGGGGCCACTGGCAGTGGCACCAGGATTTATTCCTACTGCTTGTATTGGCTTTTTCAGAATCTATTCTCTTTGGATGGATACCTTGCTCAGCCTAGACACAGTGGGGGGTGGGGCTTGGACCGTCTCCAAAGCAATGTGTCTTACCCTCTCTGAGGAGTGGATGGAAGTAGAGAGAATGGGAGGAGGAAAGGGAGTGGGAACTGGGATTAGTATGTAAAATGAAAAAAGTAGTCTGTTTTCTTTTTATAAAAATAAAATAAATTAAATTAAAAAAGCAAAGGTCTGTCAGATATTCTAGACCTGTAGGCCAAATATGCATGTTTCAGCATTTCAAAGAAACCTTGAATTACTGACTGTCCAGGCAGCTAGCTGTCTTTATCATTTCTATAGTCTTGGAAGTTGCTTGCTCAACACTTCTTATTTTCTCTGGTAATATTTTATCTTTCTCAAGTCTCTAATGGGATTGTAGACTAGATAGTTATAGTCTTATTTGTTACCACATTCAACAAAGAAACTCACAAAAAGATGTAAAGTTTATAAAAGTTAAGAGCCTAAAAGCTTAGGTTGTTTAAGAAAAAGTTTTAAGGTCTAAAAAAGGTATTTTTAAGTTGGTAATACAAGTTATGATAGAAAGTGGTTTAGGTATAAAACACTGAACTCACCAAGATAGGATACATAATAGAGTACTTACTCCAAATTTGCCAAATATAAATGGACTGTACATTTTAAATGTAATTTTTACCCATAAATTGTTCTTATAGTTTTACTGTGTTGGAGTTGAAATGTTTCATTTTTATTTAAACTAAAAGGGTGAAATGTCATGGGATATTTGATCAGATGACATAATGATGTGTCTCTGTTTTTACTTCACTTGCCTAAATCATCTCCTGATTAGTTTAATAAAGAGCTGAGTGGATAATAGCTGGGCAGGAAAGGCTAAGTGGCACTTCTGAGCAAAGATAGAAACTCTGGAAAGAATTTGAGAGACAGGGGATTAACCAATGAAATGCAGAGGATGTTGGACATGCTGTACTGAAGAGTGTGAAAACTAGCAGGGTGGCTGGGCACTGGGAATGCAGCCCACAGTTCTTCTCGACTACAGAGTGGCACTCCGACATGGTAACAAACTCCACGTAAAACCTGAAAGAGCTTAATTTTAAACACAGAAAAAAACAGAGTTTAACACAGCTTTCTGCTGGTTGCTAGGGTGTGCTGTAGAGAGATTTCCTGATTCAGCAAAAGCAACAGAAAAAAAAGTCGTCAGACACCGTCGCGCAGGCCCAAGTGGCAGAGACATTGGCGTGCAGGCCCAAGCATCAGAGACACCGGCGTGCAGATGCAGCAGATGCGGGATAGTCCAAGCATGAAACACTGAACCCCACTCTGAGAGCAGATCGCCCCACTACAATTAAATCAAGTAGGTATTTTGGGGCCAGGCCTCCAGAGTGGAGGCCTTTTATTGGAGAGGTCCACGGGCAAACGGGGAGCCTGGTCCTGTCCCTGAAGACCCTCCTGAGTGGGGAGAGTGTTCTTGGCCCACGGCAGGACACAGGAAACGGAGTGGGGGCATTCCCTGATCCCCTTGACCCCCTGGTTAGTCTTCAAGGGCTGGTACCCTCTGCTGGGGCTGCTCCTCTTTTGGTGTGACCTCTCTCTCCCTGACCCATCCCAGCTTGTGCCCAGGGGCCTCCTCCACTCCCCCTCCCTACCGCAGGGCTGCAGATCACCCAGTTTAGCCTATTTGGGTGCTGGGTCAGGAGCTCAGGCCAGAGGGCAGCGGGAGTTTCTCTGTTTTGGTGGCTGGCCTACAGAGGGGTAGACCTTTTGTTGGCGAGGTCCCTGGTGAATGGTGAGCCTGGTCCTGGTCCTGAAGACCCTTCTGAATGGTGAGAGGGATCTTGGCCCGTGGCGGGAACCCAGGAAACAGAGCGAGGGCATTTTATAAGCGGGGCCCCAGGCCAGCAGGGAAACCTGATCCTGTTTTAAAAGACCCATTAGATAGCATTGATGGGGGGGATGGGCAGACTCCAAGGCAAGAATTCACCCAACAATCTGAAAAACAACATGAAAACACCAGAACCCAATGATCTTACAACAGAAGGACTTGAACACCCTAACACAGAAGAAGTGGAAAAAACTGACTTTATGAAAGAAAGAGAGTCCCTTAAACAACATGTAAAAATGCCCTTATAGAAATGGATGAGAAATATAACAAAAAGTTTGAAGAAATGAGTAAATA
>NC_022009.1:44778722-44779782 GCF_000317375.1 Microtus ochrogaster
TAAAGTCAATCAAATGAGATGGATAAGGACATTTCATACTCATCACAAAAGAATCCATCAGCATGAAGCCTCAATTCTAAACATCTATGCCCCACAAGAGCACCCACATATGTAAAAGAAACATTACTAAAGCTTAAATCACACAAACAGTAGGCGACTTCAATACCACACTCTCACCAATGGACAGGTCAACCAGACAGAAACTTAACAGAGAAATAAGAGAACTAATGGATGTCATGATACAAATAGACATATACAGAACGTTTCACTCAAACACAAAAGAATATACTTTCTTCTCATTACCTCATGGAACCTTCTCTAAAACTGACCATATTCTTTGTCACAAAGCAAATCTCAACAGATACAAAAAATATGGAATAACTCCTTGTATCTTATCAGATCACCATGGCTTAATGTTAGAATTCAACAACAACACTAATCTCAGAAAGCCTACAAACTCATAGAAATTGAACAGTGCTCAACTAAATCACCCCTGGGTCAAGGAGGAAATAAAGCAATAAATAAAAGACTTCCTAGAATTCAGTGAAAATGAATACACTACATACCCAAACTTATACGACACTTTGAAAGCAGTGCTGAGGAAAGTTCATAGCGCTAAGTGCTTACATAAAGAACCTCTAGGAATCTCACACAAATGGCTTCACAGCACATCTGAAAGCTCTAGAACAAAAAGAAGCAAACTCACCCAGGAGGAATAGATGCCAGAAAATAATCAAATTGAGGGCTGAAATCAATAGACTAGAAACAAAGAAAGCAAAACAAAGAATCAATGAGACAATGAGCTGGTTCATTGAGAAAGTCAACAAGATATACTAACCAAAAGGCAGAGAGGGAATATGCAAATTGATAAAATCAGAAATGAAAAGGGGGACATAAAAACAGACACAGAGGAAAACCAGATAATCATCAGGTCACACTTCAAAAAACCTGTACTGCACAAAATTGGAAAATTTAAAGGAAATGGACAATTTTCTGGATAGATACTACATACCAATATAAAATCAAGAACAGATAAACAATTTAAATAGACCTATAACCC
>NC_022009.1:44780510-44781534 GCF_000317375.1 Microtus ochrogaster
AGAAGATCAAAGGGATACAAATTGAAAAGGAAGAAGCCAAACTTTTGCTATTTGCAGGTGATATTATAGTATACATAAGTGACCACAAAAACTCTCCCAAGTAACTCCTACAGCTGATAAATGCCTTCAGTATTGTGGCAGGATACAAAATACCTCAAAAAAAATCAATAACCCTTCTATAAGCAAATGATAAAGGGGCTGAAAAAGAAATCAGAGAAACAGCACCATTTACAATAGCCACAAATAACATAAAATATCTTGGGGTAACACTAACCAAAGAAGCAAAAGACCTGTACAATAAGACTTTAAGTCTTTCAAGAAAGAAATTGTGGGAGAAATCAGAAAATGGAAATATCTCCCATGCTTTTGGACAGGTAGGATCAGCATAGAAAAAAAATGGCAGTCGTACCAAAAGTAATCTACAGATACATCAAAATCCGAGCACAATACTTCACAGACCTTGAAAGAACAATAAACAACTTCATATGGAAAAACAAAACCAAAAAACCAGAATAGCTAAAACAATCCTGTACAACAAAGAAACTTCTGGAGGCATCACCATCCCTGACATCAAGTTCTACTATAGAGCAACAGTAAGGGAAACAGGTTGGTATTGGCAGAAAAACAGACAGGTGGACCAATGGAACTGAATCAAAGACCCTGATATTGATCCACATACCTATGAACACCTGACTTTTGTCAAAAAAAAAAAAGGCTAAATTTATACAAGAGAAAAAAGAAAGCATTTTCAACAAATTATGCTGGCATAACTGGTTATTAACGTAAAAGAATGCAAAAAAGGAACTTCCAGAGGCATCACCATCCCTGACATCAAGTTCTATTACAGAGCTACAGTAATGAAAACAGCTTGGTATTGGCATAAAAACAGAGAGGTTCACCAATGGAATCGAATCAAAGACCCAGACATTAATCCACACACCTATGAACACCAGATTTTTGAAGAAAAAGCTAAAATTATACAATGGAAAAAAGGAAAGCATCTTTACAAATGATGCTTGCATAA
>NC_022009.1:44781704-44791203 GCF_000317375.1 Microtus ochrogaster
TGTAAAGCAAAGGACACAGTCAATAAGACAAAAAGGCAAAATAAATAAATAAATAAATAAAAAATAAAAAAATAAAAAATAAATAAAAAAAAGACAAAAAGGCAATGGGAAATGATCTTCACCAACCTCACATCAGAGAGAGAACTGACCTCCAATATATATATATACTCAAGAAGCTAGACATCAAATTACCAAATAATCCTGTCAAAAATGGGGTACAGATCTAAACAGAGAATTACCAACAGAAGAACTGCAAATGGCTGAAAGAAACTTAAGGAAATTCTCATCTCCCTAGCCATCAGGTAAATGCAAATCAAAACAACTCTGAGATACCATCTTATACCAGTTAGAATGAATAAGATAAAAATCACCAAGGATAGCTTATGCTGGAGAGGATATGGAGTCAGGGGAACACTCCTCCATTGCTTGTGGGAATGCAAAATTGTACAGTTTCTTTGGAAATCAGTGGGGTGATTTCTCAGAAAATCGGGAATCAATCTTCCTCAGGACCCAGAAATACTGCTCTTGGACATATACCCAAAGGATGCACATTCATACCACAGAGACACATGCTCAACTGTGTTTATAGAAGCATTATTTGTAATAGCCAGAACCTGGAAACCGCCTAGATGCCCCGCAACTGAAGAATGGATAGAGAAAATATGGTACATTTACACAATGGAGTACTACTCAGTGCTAAAAACAATAACATCTTATAATTTGCATGCAAATGGATCAAGTCAAAAAATCATCCTGAGTGAGGTAACCCAGACCCAGGTAGACAAACATGGTATGCACTCACTCGTAAGTGGATATTAGATGGAAAGCAAAGGACAACCGCATATAATCCACAACCCCAGAGAAGCTAGGGAACTAAGAGAGACATACGTGGATTCCCCCTGAGAAGATTTCACGGGAAAATTAGGAAGGCGGGAGAAAGGAGGTTGAAAGAGGAGAGGGAGGGGAGAAGGGGTGTAGGAGAAGAACATGAGGGAATAGGATGTTCAAGAAGGGGGAAGAACAGTGAGGAAGAGAAAGGAAAGAGAAATCTTGATTGAGGGAGCCATTGAAGAGCTAGCAAGAAACGTGGCAAAGGGAACTTCCCAGGAAGCCACAAGGAGGACCTCAGCTAAGACTTAAGCAACAGTGGAGAGGAAGCCTAAATGGACCTTCCCCTGTAATCAGATTGATGACTACCTTATTTGTCATCAGAGAACCTTTAACCAGCAACTGATGGAAGCAGATACAAAGATCTATAGCAAAACACTGGACCAAGCTACAGGAGAGCAACCAAAGAGAGGGAGGAGTGATATTATGAACAAAGGGGTCAAAACCGTGATGGTAATACTCATGGAAACTGCTGGCCTGAGCTAGTGAGAATTCACTGACTGTACTTGTCAAGTTGGGAGTATAGGTCCCTGCCCCTTGCATCTATCCCAGCTCCCAGGCCAGGCCTGGACTCCAAATCACAGCAGGCCAGGTCCTGACCCCTCCCTGGGGGTGGGTAGCATTTTTTGCGGCTTCCTGGTTCCCCCTTGGGGCCACCAGAGAGTGCAGAACTTCCATTAAACCTGGATATTTCTTAATTCAGCTTGTTTTGATTTGGCCTGATTGGGAATTTTGCATCGACAGGGAGCTCGCATTAGGAAATATTCCTAACATTTTGGAGGTTCCACCAAGCTAGGCCAGGCTCTTTTTATGTGAACGGCTCCTAGTCTACAGTTCGAGCTCTCTATGCCACACTTAAAACCAGCCTCTGGGCTACAGTGGCTACGTCTTGGTGAGTCCCTTTTCTTCTCTATGCTATAGGGTTTGGGGGGACCCATTCTTACTTGTTTTTGTCATTTTCAGATTCCTGCAGCAGTCATGAGCTCAAGCCAGAAATTCGAGTCCCAGGTTGCAGTCAATTCTGCGGGATGGGGCTTGGCTGAGGCCAAGATCTGTTTGTATAGGGACTCCAGGCATTCAATCTCTGCAGCCCCTTTTGGACCTAAGAGCCATTTTGAAGGACGCTCTGAAATGGACTTAGGCCACGTGGTTGGGCATAGACTCTAAAATGGGCACTTACAGTTCAAAGCCATGTCTGTTGTTGCCCCTGTAAGCCTCTTACAAAAATCTTTTAAAATTGAGCCTGTTTGATACAAATGAACAGAGCTTACATATATATGTTCATGGTTTTTGGCCTATGTGTTCTCACCCCCTCTCCCCTTAGTAGCCAGTCTCTCACAATCCCATGCTGCCAGAGGCACTGGCCCCTCCCCCACTCCCTCAAGCCCACACTTCCCAACCCCCCCTGTGGAGCTTCAGCCTTTCCCCTCCCTTTCCCAATTCGGAAGTTCAAGGTCAACTTCCACCTTCCCCTCCCCCCTCCTACCTCACTGCTCCACTCCTGGACCCCCTCTATGCACTGGGATAGCCCCCCCATGCTCCCTTTTCTCTTCCAAATCTCTCTCAAGTAGAAAAGTTGCTAGTTTCCTTTTCTACTAATCCTTCTGCTTACCCATTTTATCTCTTAGTCAGTACCAGATATTAGGAAAGAGTTAAGAAAGGTTGAGGAGGGTCCTCAAACTCCTGTATGGGAATTGGTTAAAATGGCCTTTAAATTTTTTAATGCCTGAGAGGAATCAGCTGAGTCTTTCCGACAGACAAAGCTACAACTATCTACAGGTCCAGGCCTTAGCAGCTGCCCTAAGCTCACAGGAAGGGGGACAAGGGAAGCCAACCACAGGGCTGTATCAAGTGTGGCCTAAATGGTCACATAGCATGAATTGCACTACACCTGCTCTGAGAGTTGTGCCCTATCTGCTAGCAACCTGGACACTGGAAATCACAATGCCCCCCATGTGGGCTTGTCCTCTATGCCAAGCCACAGAGGTCCAGCCTCATCACCATTGGCAAGTGAAACTGTGCGAGCCTTCAAACGTCTCAGCCTTGCAGAAGATTGACGCTGCCCAGACTTGGTATATCCCGTAACCCTCGCCTAGCCTAGGGTCATGCTAAAGTGGCGGGTAAGTCCATTACTTTTATTCTCACTCAGGCCTTAAGTTTCCCTCACCAATTTCAGCTATGGGGTAGACAGGACCCATTCCTCCCCCACTTAAAACTTTGCCACTGCCCTACATTCTTGCAGGACATTTTTTCTCATTCTTTCTTAGTGATACTGGCTTGCCCAGCACATTTACTGGGTGGAGATATCCTTAGCTGCTTCTCCAAAGCTTTGTTCCACTTATTGGAGCCCCTTTTAACCCCACCCATCTCCAAGATTCTATTTTATAGGTTCATTCCTCCTGCCAGATGTGTGCCCAGGCCAACCCACAAGGAGCTTTCCACATACACCAGCTTTGTGGATACCAACCGGACAAAGATTGACAGGTTAATTTTATCCATATGCCTACTCAAAAAACTCTGTTATCTCTTAACACTTGTGGACACTTTTACAGGATGGATAGAAGCATTTCCGGTCTCCAGGGAAACAGCAGGTGTGATGGCTCAGGGTCATGGAGCTCATGTCAGAAGCTCTCAACATCTCTTGCACAATGGAACTCATCAAACAACAACTAACCAAGCTCTCCATTGAACTCAGAGTATCTTGGCTCTCCCTTCTCCCCATTGCCCTGACTTGTCTCAGGGCCAGCCACCCCACATTCCCCTATGGGCCTCAGCCCTTTTGAGTTGCTTTATGGCAGACTCTTTCTCCTTAACCATCACCTCCACTAGTGGGGGTACCTACCCTACCTCTCCCTTTTAAGGTCCCTTCTCTGTTCACATGCTGACAGTTGTCTTCCTGCCACCACACCAGTGAAGCCTAATGCCCCTAAACTTGCCCGGCTCTCCCCAGGGACAGAGTACTCCTCAAACAGTTAACTCCTAGGTCTCTCAAACCTCAATGGACAGGACCTTACATGGTAATCCTTACCATCCTTTCGGCTGCCAACCTCTTGGTACACACATGCTGGTCCCATCTTTCCAGGCTCCCACTCAGGACACTTGGTCTGTCCAGCAGATAAGGACTTTCCACCCTCTGGTTTTCCAGGATGCCAAAATGAAGGCCTACCTGCTCCTCATTCTGACACACTCATCTTTAGCAATAACAATTTTTCCCTAGACAGCTGCCTTTTCATCTTCCCCAAGGAACAAATGCCTGCCTTCTCCGGGATGACAGTACCTCTCACTAAACATGGACACCTAGCTCTCTCCTTCCCCACACCACCCCGTGCCCACAGGAAGTAGCCAGATTTGAGTTTATGCCCTTTGTTCCCAAAGAGAACCTAAGTGTTTGTCATAATTACCATTCCAATTTTCTGTCACACCTATATCCAAAGAATCTGGAATGTCAAGCTGGCCCCTGCCCCTCTCATTCACCCCAGCCCTCAGGCCTGGTCTGGACTCCAAATCCCAGCAGACCAGGTCCGGGGTCAGGACCACTCCCCGGGGCATTTAAGTGATCTCCCAAAAAGGAACACGTGGTCTCCCTTTCTTCCTCCCAGGAGTTGTGTTTTTGCGGCTTCCTGGTTCCCCCTCAGGGCCACCCAAGAGTGCAGATCTCCCATTAAACCTGGATATTTCTTAATATGGCTTGTTTTGATTCAGCTTGATTGGGAATTTTTGCGTTGGCAGGGAGCTTGCATTAGGAAATATTCCTAACAGTACTGATAATAAGGGAAGCTGCACAGGACTAAACTAGGCTCACTGAATGTGGAAGACATTTGTGAGGTTTGACAGTCTGTGGGGCCACTGACAGTGGAACCAAGATTCATCCCAAGTGGATGAATTGGCATCTAGGCACACATTCATTTTGGAGGGATACCTTGCTCAGTCTATATATAGGGGCAAGGGCCTTGGTCTTATCTCAAAGTGGAATACCAGACTTTGTTGACTATCCATGGGAAGCCTTACCCTTTCTGAGGAGTGGATGGGGAGTGGGGTGGAGGGAAGGGTGTACGGGAGAAGGGGAGAGAGTAGAAAAAGGATAACTATGTAAAATAAGAAAAGATTGTATTTAAAAATTAAAAAAGGATAAACCAAAAAAGAAATAAATAAAAGAAAAGGAAAAAAAGAAATAGATACATTAGTAAAAAAAAAATGTTAAAGCTAAAAAGAAATCCTGAAACAAGCATCCAGGAAATAAGGGGTACTATGAAAAGACTAAATCCAAGAATAATAGGAATAGAAGAGAAGAAGAATCTGGGCTCAAAGTTCCAGAAAAGATATTCAACAAAATAATATACAAAAAATCCCAATCTAAAGAAGGACATGACTATAAATGGACAAGAAGCATATAGAGTATAAGCAGGGGCTGTGTTTCATTTCTAAGCCACCCAGACTAGAATAGTTATACAGAAACTATATTAATTACAACATTGTTTGGCCAATTAGATTAGGCATCTTTCTAGCTAGCTCTTTCATCTTAAATTAATCCATCTATGTATCACCATGAGGCTATGGTCTACCTATCAGGGTTTTCCAGTGTCTTTCTCCTTTAGCAGCTATGTGGTATCACTTTCACTCCACCTACTTCACTATATATGTATGTATGTATGTATGTATGTATGTATGTATGTATGTATATATATATCTTCCAGCCAGGCTATATTCTGCCCTGCCATAGGCCAAAACAGCTTCATTCATTAACAAGTAAAAGCAACACATATACAGAAGGGCACCCCACATCATCTCCCCCTTTTTGTCTAATTAAAAAGGAAGGTTTTAACTTTAACATAGTAAAATTATATATACAAAACAGTTGTCAAGCAAGAATTAGAGTTACAATACTTAGTTTGTTTACATTTGGGCAAACTAAGGAAAATACTCTGTTATCTATCCCATCTTTGTGAATCTAAAACTTTATATTTAATTTATCTCTTATCATAACTAAGAAGAACTATAACTGTCTGTCTTCAACTCTTCAAAAATCACAGAAGTAGATGAAATTACCTAAGTAAACAAGAAGTGCATTGTAATCAACTTCTATTGTTCTAGAATAGACAGAGATATCTTGCTGCCTGGAGAGTCACCCAAAATTCTTCTGTAACATTGGGGCATCCATCTTCAGCCTACAGGCCCATAATATCCAGCAGACTTTTTCATGAAGCAGGAAATTTGAAGATCTGTTCTGCATTGTAATGACAAAGTTCATCAGTTGTTTTCTTCTGAGTTCTGCAGACTGTCTGGTGGTTTCTTCCATGAAGCAGAAACCCTGAAGGACCATTCCATCTGTTGGAAAGTTTAGCAGTCACTATTCTGTAAGTCCTCCATGTCCAGTTCATATAGCATACCATAAAGCAGTCCAGGCAAGAGTAGTTCCTTACCCAAATGGCTAGCCTTGACACATTGAAGGAAAATTCTATAACAAGTTTCTTCGATGCCCACCAATCTTCCTGAAGTAATTGGTGCTGCCAGAAGCAGACAAGTCTCACTGTTTAGAAAAGTCTAAGTTCTTAAAATATTTTAAATGCCATATTCTGGAGGTCATGAAGTGTTGAAGATTATCTAACTGAAATATATCTCTGTATATCTAGAAAACCTAACTAACATGACTACTATAAGTTTGATTATTATAAATGACTATCTAGTAATCTGTAAATATATTACATTTTTAATGAGCTTCACAAACATAATACCTTAAAGAAGAGTAGAAATACATATACACAATGTAACAAAATTGACCTTAAATTTATATCAACAGATCAAAGTCCATACCAATGTAAAATATTCATATCTGTATCATATCCTCATTATTGTTTCTTAGAAATTGAATGCAACCATTTAACCATTTATAATCAATCCCTTTTAAAAGAAAACAAACATTTATAAACAAACATTTTGGGAATCTGGCAATTGTTTTCTCCAAACTGCTTCCTGCTGTTTGTTGAGCAAAGTATTTTTAGGGTTTACGGAGACCTTCCAGGTGGACTTGTTCTATTAAACCACATTAGCCTGGAAGGAATCCACAGTTTCTCATCTTATGTAGAAACAAAAGTTGAACTTCTTTTCTAAAGTAACATATCCTTAGACTCAAATTTTGAAGTCAAGATATCTTTAAAATATATATGTTGATTTAGCTTGGCATTCTGTACAATGAAATGACTTTCTGTGCTTAGCTCATTCACAGTCAAAAAATTCAAAAAAACACAATAGTATACATAACCAGATCTCTGTGTATTTCCCATCTTTATGTAGCTTTTTTCTCTATTACTTTTTAATATTTATTTTATTATCTTTACTCCTTTAATCTCTGAGTTCTGTACTCTTTTATAATACCTTTATTGTTCTATAACTGTCTATACTCTTTTTCCTCTCTCTCCCAAGCCTACATATATTTTTTGTTCTTTTTTTTTCAAGACAGGGGTTGTATACAGCATTGTAGCATGTCCTGGAACTAGCTCTTATAGACAAGGCTGGTTTTGAACTCACAGAGACCTGTCTTCCTATGCTTCTTGAGTACTGGGATTAAAGGTGTATCCCATCACCATATGGCTCCTATATACATTTTGAAAACACACTGTGTATCATTCAGAAGTCTTTTATATCTGAATCTGTCCTATTGTATATCTGAAATCCTTTTCTAACAAGGAACACCTTTTTTGTAAATGCTAAGTGAGGGTAGATAGGACTAACTCTGTGGTCCTGCCTATTGATTCTACCCCATCCAACATGTCAGAGGTATATTCACTAACTGTGTGAGCCATGCTCACTGTCCCAGCTTCAGGGACACAGAGGGCCTAAGTTGCCATTAAGCAACTAGTAGCACACTGCTCACAAACCCCATTTAAGTGCATAACCTCCTGAAAGAGCCAGACCTATTTGTGCCACCAGTGCCATCACAAACCAGTAGGCATTCTCTTAAAGAAGCTGTGTAGTTTTTGCTGCTAATGGTGAGTTAGGAAGCCTGACTGCTCTTCGGACTAGAGAGGGAGGGGGAGAGGAGTGGGGGGAGGGGGAGAGGGACGGGAGGAGGGGGAGGGAAATGGGAGGCTGGGAGGAGGTGGAAATTTTTTTTCAATTAAAAAAAATAAAAAGTGGTGTACTGAACTAAACAGAGAATTCTCAATAGAAGGATTTCTAATGACCAAAAGATATTTAAGGACATGTTCAACTTCCTTAGCTATCAGGGAAATGCAATTCAAAACAACTTTGAGATGCCACATTATACCTGTCAGAATTGGCTAAAATCAAAACCACCAATGATAGCTCATACTAGAGAGGATGTGGAGAAAGGGGAACACTCATCCATTGCTGGTGGGAATAAAAACTTTATGCAACCACTTTGGAAATCAGTGTGGCTGTTTCTCAGAAAACTGGGAGCCAACCTACCTCAGGATCCAGCAATACCACTCTTGGGAATATACCCAAAAGATGCCCAATCATACTTCAAAAGCATTTGTTCAACTATGTTCATAGCAGCCTTATTTGTATTAGCCAAAACCTGGAAACAACCTATATGCCCCTCAGTGGAAGAATGGATAAAGAAAGTGTGGCACATCAACACATTAGAGTACTACTCAGCAGAAGAAAAAAAAAACTGTGACATATTGAATTTTGCATGAAAATGGATGGAATTAGAAAACACTATCCTGAGTGAGGTAACCCAGACCCAAAAAGATGAATATGGTATGCACTCACTCATTAGTGGATAGTAGCCATAAACAAAGGACATTGAGCCTATAGTTCATGATCCTAGAGATGCTAAGTAATAAAGTTAACTCAAAGAAAAACATGTATAGATCCACCTGGAAATTGGAAACAGAAAACATTGCCTGACAAAATTTGGGAGCACGGTGGCAGGGGGTGGAAGGAAAAGGAGCAGGGTAAGAGGCGTGGAGAAGGGAAAGACTGGGGAGAACTTAAGAGAATAGGATAGTTGAGATGGAAGAAGGACAGATGGGAGAGCAAGGATATCTTGCTTGAGGAAGCCATTATGAGGTTAGCAAGAAACTTGGCTCTAGATGTTACCAGCTAAGACCCTAAGCAATAGAGAGGGTGCCTGATATGTCCTTGCACTGTAGTCAGACTGATGATTATCTTAAATATCACCACAGAATCTTCTTCCAACAACAGATGGAAATAGAGACAGAGACCCACATCAGAGCACTGGACTGAGCTCCCAAGGTTCAGTGGAAGACCGGAAGGAGGGAGAGTATGAGCAAGAAAGTCAAGACCATGAGGGGTTCCACCACTGAGACAATGTGCCTAAGCTAATGGGAGCTCACCAACTGCAACTCGACTGGGAAGGAATGAGCATGGGATCAAACTAGTCCCTCTGAATGTGGTTGACAGTTGAGGCAGACTGAGGGGCCAATGACAATGGCACTGGAATTTGACTCTACTACATGTACTGACTTCTTGGGATTCTATTCTCTTTAGATGTATATCTTGCTCAACCTCAATGTTGTGGGAAGGGCCTTGGACTTTCCAAAAGGCAGGGTGCCTAACCCTCTATTATGATTGGAGTGGTTGGGGGGTAGGGTGTATGAAGGGAGTGGAAGGGATGTGGGAGAAG
>NC_022009.1:44794758-44801551 GCF_000317375.1 Microtus ochrogaster
TTTTTCTCAATAAAAAAAATCTTTAAAAATAATAATAATAATAATAAAAGGGTATGACTCTTGGTTGGCTGACCACAGACCAATGGAAGTCCACATATCCAAGACTGTGGGCAGCAGCAACTGTACTTGATATGTTGTTTTTTTTTATTTAAGAAAAACATATATCACAAAGTTAGGTTGTGTTCTTGAAGGGGGGGAGAAAATATGATCAAAAACCTTGCTTTATATTCATAAAGAACTAAAGAAAGTGAGTAGAATTTTAAAATTGACCTTATAGAAGATTTCATAAGACATGACTATATACACATTCTTCTTAGAAGCTCACAAAACTTGCTCTAAAATTGATCACATCTTAGGATGCAAAACAAGTCTCAACAAACACAGGAAAGTTGAAATAATTCCTTGCATCCCATCTGATCACAATGGAGCAGACTAAAAATCAGCAGTAAGTTAAACCTCCCAGAGCACACACAGACTCCTGGAGAGCAAGCAACACCCTATTGAACAATGAATGTATCTTTGTAGAAATCAAAAAGGAAGTTTAAAAGTTCATAGAATCAAATGTTATTAAGAAAAGAACATAACAAAACAATGGGATACTTTGAAAGCTATTCTAAGAAGGACATTTGTATTTTTATGTTTCTTCATTAGGAAATTGCAGCTCTTAGATAAACAACCTACTGATACACCTTAAAGCTCCAGATAAAGATGAATAAGTCAAACCTCAGGTTGCTACATGAAAAGAAATCATTAAAATCAGAAAAGAAATTAATGAAATGCAAACAGCAACAACAAAAGTACAAAGAATCAGTTTAAGGGTTGGCTAGACTAGCCAAGAGAAAGACCCAAATTAATAAAAGTGGAGATGAAAGGGAGCCATTACAATAGACACCAGTGAATTTCAAAACATCAAGTTTTATCTTAAAAATATATATCCCACAAATGGTAAAATCTGCAGGACATGAATGAATTTCTAGATGCAAAGTTAAATACCAAAATTAAAAAGCAAGTATTTTAAACAAACCTTTAACAAGTAGTGAGATTGAAGAAGCAACTAAAAAAAAATCTCGCAACTTAAAAAAAGGTTATGGCCCGTATAGATAAACTGGTAAATATTACCAGACCTTCAATGAAGTACACCCATGTTTTCTTGTGCCCAGAGTGTGGACCCCAAAAACCACCAAGAGACCAAATCTTATACAAAAGCAAAGAGTCTATTTAATTTCAAGTTAACTTGTGTCCTCCATCCATCTGACACAGTGGGTGGAGTAGGAGAGATCCTGAGTTGCTGTGGGACAGGACATATACTGGGGGTAGAGCAAAGGGTGGGGCATCTCAGAGTCTGCTAGTTGCATAGTAACAGTCTCAGGATTGGTGTACCTCCGGGCTGGGGGAACCTGAGCTGATTGGTCAGCTGCAGCTACAGAAAGATTGCTACACCTGGAGGTCACCAAGGAGGGGCAGTTCCTCCGTTACACCACCATCAGTAAAGCACACGCAGAGCCTTCCAACTACCTTCTGGTTGGTTCCTCACCACATGGAAGTTACTTGGCAGTTTCTTCCCAGTAATTATGGCAAGGCTGAGCAAAGTTGGGAACTCAGCATATCCTGCTGAGTCAGGGGCCTACATCTTGCTGGATCTTTTCTGTAGCCCATCATGGCTGCCAAAGAGTAGGGGGCTGGGTGAGGGGCTGGGTCCTTCAGGTTCTCAAACCATTCCATAAAATATAAAAGAAAGAAATACTGCCAATCACTTTTTATGAAGCTAGAATTACTCTGATATTTAAAAAAGATACACACACACACACACAATCACAGACTTATCTCCCTGATGAACCCAGAGACAAAATTTCTCAACAATATTCTTGCAACCTGTGGTGGTTTGAAGGAAAATGTCCCCCAAACAGAGTGGCAATATTGGGAGACGCAGCTTTGTTGGAGTAGCTGTGACCTTGTTGGAGGAAGTGTGTCACTGTGTAATGGACTCCTATAAACAAGCTACTTCCAGTGTCAGAGACCATTTCCTGTTGCCTGAAAGATGTAGGACTCTCAGTTACTTCCCTAGCACCACATCTGCCTATATGCTGCCATGTCCCACCATGGTGATAATGGGCTGAACCTCTGAACTGTAAGTGAACCACCGCAATTAAATGTTTTCTTTTATAAGACTTGTGGTGGTCATGGTGTTTCTTCACAACAAGAGAAACCCTAAGTAAGACAGAAGTTGTTACCAGGGACTGGGGTATTGCTGTGATAGGCCTGACCATGTTTTTATTTGAAGAAATATGGTCTTTGGGAGTTTGGGTTAGGAAAGTAGTGGAATGCTTTAAGTACCGCTTAATTAGCCATACTAGTAGGAAAATGGAAGACAGTGGTGCTAAGAGTTATTTGAACCATCAGGTACTAGCTCAAGAGGTTTCAGAGGAGAAAAACTTTAGTATGTTTCCTAGACATAATTCTTGTGATATCTTGGTGAAGCAGGTGACTGCCTTTTGCCCTTGTCCAAAGAGTTCACATGAGGCTAAAGTGAAGAATTTTGGAATAATTCTGTTGGCAGAGGAAATCTCAAGACAACATAGTATAGACTCTGTTGTATGGTTATCACTGTTAACTCTAATGAACATCTGGAATGAAAAGGAGCAAGTAAAAATACACAATGTATAGATTGAGAAAAGGGGCACTAGTAAGTGGAATGGAGCTAAATCTTGCGTTCAAGGAAACAAACAGGTTGAGAAACTTAATAAAAGGAGTGGCAACCTCAGGGCAAGATCCTACCCAGCTAAATTTCCAACTTGTGAAAAGGAGCTAAAGGAAAGCTTGGAGCCAGGTGTGGTGGTGCACAGCTTTAATCCCAGCACTCAGAAGGCTTAGGCTGGTGGATCTCTGAGTTTGAGACCATCCTGGTCTCTAGAGCTTAGGCAGTAAAGGGAATGAACAATCAAAACCAGAAAGCTGGTGAAGATGTAATTGAATGTGGGGGCCATGCTCCAGCTCCAGTAAGCAGCAGAACTTGGCAGTTTTTGGCCACATGGTTCAGGCTTTAGACTTAAGGATAGGAGAAATGGGTTATGAAATTTACCTCCATGCCTAAGGAAAGCTGCTGAGACCAGACATGTGTTAGGGGTGTCTCTGAAGGGAGGCCTAGAGAAACCACTATATGAAACTGTGAAGTTGAAGCCTGGATTGCCTTGAAGAACCCAAGATATTAGAAATGCCAGAGTCATGGGCTATCTGCTGAGGAGAGCTGCTAACGGGGAGAGGGAAAAGCTCAAGAGAAAGAAGTGTGTTATAATTTACAAAGCTGAAAGGAATTGGAGATCTGAAGAGTGTTTTGACGTCAGACATGGAGCTGCAGAGTTTGGAGTTTGAACAGTTGTTTCTGGTCTTGCTTTGGTCTAATATTTCCTCACTATGCTCCCTTCCTTACATTTTAGACTGGTAAAGTATATTCTGTGCCCTTATATGATGGAAGTATGTGATTTGCTTCTTGATTTTGATTTTATAGGTATTACAGTTAAAAGATTTCATAAATCTCAAAAGAGACTTTGAACTTAAGACTTTTAAATAAGTTTGAGGCTGTTATAGACTATGGGAACTTTTGAAGTTGAACTTAATGTATTTTGCATTATGATATGACTACAAGCTTTGGGTGCCAGGAAATGGACTGTGGTCATTTGAAACAAAATAGCCCCTGTAGTAATAGGAGCAGCGGGGCTGCATCCCCAGCACCCCGCTGCCCGCCCGGCTAGCTCAGTCGGTAGAGCATGAGACTCTTAATCTCAGGGTCGTGGGTTCGAGCCCCACGTTGGGCGCCATCTGTAGTAATAGGAGTGGTGGGGCTGAGTCCCCAGCACCCCGGCCGCACCCCCAGCTAGCTTATGCCCAAAATAACAACACAAAAACTGTATTCATTTAAACACTGCTTGGCTCTTTAGCTTTAGCCCTTTTCTCGGCTAACTCTCGCTCCTGGACTAACCCATTTCCAATCATGTGTGTCGCACCCCAAGGTGCGCTTACCAGGAAGATTCTAGCCTACGTCCATCCTGGGTTGGAGCTTCATCCCGTGTGCCTCAGAGAGCAGAGCTCTCGCCTCTGCCCGCAAGAGTGGAGCATCATGTCTCTCTGAGGCATCTGCCCCCGAGAGGAGAGCTGTCAAGTCTCTGACCTCACTTCCTCTTCCTCCCAGCATTCTGCTCTGTTTACTCCTCCCATCTATGTTTTAACCTATCAGGGCAAGCAGCTTCTTTATTTAATTAACCAATGACCTTCCTCCATCAAGCCCCCAAAAGGAGTGACCCTATTAGGAGATGTGGCCTTGTTGGATTAGGTGTGACTTTGTTGGAGGAAGTATGTCACTGTGGGAATGGATTTTAAGGTGTCCAATGCTTAAGCACTCCCAGTGTCTAAGATGACCATTTCCTGTTGTCTGCAAGATATAGCACTCTTGGTTATTTCTCCAGCATTAAATCTACCTGCATGTTACCATGTGCCACAGTGATGATAATGAATTAAACCATGAACTGTATGTGAAACACCAATTAAACATTTTCCTTTATAACAGTTGCAGTGGTCATGGTTTTTCTTCACAGCAATAGAAATCATAATTAAGACATAACTCTAATTTAAAAATATAATAAACACTCAGCACGATAGCATTGGATTTATCCCAGAGATGCAGAGATGGCTCATTATACATAAATCAATAAATATCATAAATTACATTTAGGGCTGAAGGAGTTCCCACTGCACTTCTCAATTTTGTCTATATAAAAGAGTTCTAAACCTAATACAATATTATATACAATAAGAACAAATATCAAGTATAAAATTTAGAATTACAGTCAGCATAAACAACACCTAGCAAGAAACAAATGCTAAGCCGGGCGGTGATGGCGCACACCTTTAATCCCAGCACTCGGGAGGCAGAGGCAGGCAGATCTCTGTGAGTTCGAGGCCAGCCTGGTCTACAAAGGAAGTTCCAGGACAGGCTCCAAAGCTACAGAGAAACCCTGTCTCGAAAAACAAAAAAAAAAAAATGCTAAATGTTTCAGTAGTTATCCTATCCTAAGGTATCTAAGTTTTTTATTAGAAATTACTTGGATAAGTCACGAGAGGAAAAGACCTGAGAAGGGAAATAATATTACTTGAGTAAGTAGGAAGTGCAATCAAGCAACTTCCAAAAGGTGCAAGAAATGACAGAGACAACCTGAATAATCACCCAAAGTCTCATTTGCAACACTGGGGTAACCAACTTTGGCTAAGCCCTAGAGTAACTGACAGGTCATTTTCAGAAACAGAAAAATTTTCAAAACTGTTTTACCCTGTCTTGGAAAGGTTGGGCAGTATTTTTGTTTGTATCCTGTTTGTCCATTCTGGACACCATACATGTCAGTGGTTGAGGCAGGGGCAGTTCTTTGCCCACAGGCAAGTTTTTCTGAGAAGAAAACAAGCTCCAAGTGGTATGTCTTCAGTGCTCAACATTCTCTCAGGAATAGATCAGTGCTGCCAGGAGGAATTGTGTCTCACGTCAACAGAATCCTGAGTTATTTATGTCATATTTTACAGTTCTTTGAAGTGGTTGAAGATTACCTATCTATGAAGAATGCAATCTCTATGTGTCTAAAGAACCTGATTAACCATAAGTATGACAAACATAATACCTATATAGCTTAAAGACTGAGGCTTCATATTAAAATATTAAACAATCCTTAAACAACTGTGCAACAAATGAGAACAATGACCTCAAAATGTAAACAATGTACAAGTATCTTGATCAGAGATAGAAATGTATAGTGCAATATGATAAACATATCCTAAAATTGCATCAACATACAAAACATCTTAAGCAGAGAAGGAAACATGTATGCATAAAATATAAGAAAATAACTTTGCATAGATGCACAAATAGGAGCATATTCAATATAACAATATAATTTGAATTTGTATCAATATACAAAAATCTGCACCAATGTAAAATGTCTATAAATAATAGCTCACAAGTATTCTCACTATTATTATTAGTGTGAGTAATCTCACACTAATCTACCTATTATCTCATCTATTTTTTTAAAAAGAGATCCCTGAGTCTATTTAATTTTTACTCCAATCCCCAACCATATACCACTTATAATCAACCCCTAATAGATGTCCCTAACCCTGAGGACAAACTTTGTTGGGAGAGGGGATGTTGACTTTTAGAATTACTTCCAGATGTCATGGGGACAGTTATTTCTATGGAATCCTGTAAAAATGAAATGATGGTTAAGTTTCAAGATTACTGTCCGGTATAATTGCAAATAGTCTCTGAGAAGTTGGCAGGGTTTTTCTGAAGTTCTTATTTGAAGTTCTGGCCAGAACATTGTAAGAAGGTGCACCATGTCAGCTAGCCAAGTTGGAATCATCTTGTGCAGCTTGTAACCCAAAACTGATCTTAAAGTACTGCTATCAGCATCATGATGTCATATCAACCAGATGGAATTGTTGTTGTGGGGCCCCATATTCTTCCTGGAAACTTCAAAGATTACTGCAGGAAAATTTATTGTTCATTGTGGAAAACTTAAACATTATTCATATAGACATATATTCAATGAAAGGTACTATAGAGACAAAAATAGGTATGGGGAGAATTAAAATTTTTCCTAAATTCTTTCTTCTGTCTGTCTCATATGAGATGGAACCTTCTGAATTTTGCTTTTAATAACATGCTTGGATTTAGAGAAAGATAGCCATTGTCCAACTCCAAAGCCAGCTTTGATTTTTAAGTGATTTACTCTTTTATTATACTGAGAAGTGT
>NC_022009.1:44802071-44809981 GCF_000317375.1 Microtus ochrogaster
TTCAAGGCTAATAAAGCATTATACAATCTATTTCTGGGGCATTTTCCATCCCTTTCTGTTTGTTTAAAATATCCTTTATAGTTTGGTTTGCTCTTTCTATAACTACATGACATGTAGGATTTTTTGATATCCCTGTAATATGCTTTATATTATAATAAGAAAAAAACTGTTTCATTTTCTTAGAAACATGCTGGACCATTGTTCGTCTTTAATTGTGCAGGTATACCCATAGTGGCCATAACTTCTAGTAAATGCATGATTACCAAATTAACCTTTTCTGAACTCAAAGCAGTTTCCCATTGAAAACCTGAATAGCTGTCATTGGTGCTGTGTACATATTTTAATTTTCTAAATTATTCAAAGTGGAACACATTCATCTGCCAGATTTCACTCCTTTGAGTACTCTTTGGGTTATTCCCTGCAGGTAGCAGTATTTGGTTATATAAAAAAAACAAGTAAGACATCTCCTTATAATCTCCTTAGCTTGTTGCCATTTAATAGAAAACTCTTTTTTTTAAACCATTGCTATTGACATAATATTTTTATGAAATTCTGAGGCCTTCTGCATATTTCCAATCAATAATTGAACAATTTCTGTATTACCTTGTGCTAGAGGACCTAGCAGACCCATAAGGTTTTAGATGTGTGTTACGTATATGGGACAAAGCCTATTTCTGATTATATCATGAACCTGAATGAATAATGAAGTCAATTCTACATCATCTTGTATAAATTCAGTGGTTTTGATATGCAAAACAACTCTTTCTGCATACCGTAAATTAGTAACTGTATTGAGTGGTTCTTTAAAATCCCTTAGTACCATGAAACTAGCATATAATTCTGACTTTTAGACAGAATTATAAGGGCTTTGTTCCACTTAAATCTATTGATTTGTAAGCTGCCTTTCCTGACTTATTTGCATCAGTATAGAATATACAGGCTACAGTCATTGGTGTGTCATGTACAATGTTGGGAAGGATCCAAGCAGCTCTCTTTATAAGGTTAATTCTATTACTTGTACAATAGTTGCTATTAGTCTCTTCTAAAAAAAAATTAGTACAAGTTTTTTGCCAGGGTTCATTGTCTTCCCATAATTTTTAAATTTCATCACTAGTATAAGATACTAAAATCTCTGCTGGGTCTATTCCTGCTAATTGATGAAGTCTCAATTTTCCTTTTATAATAATTTTAGAGACCTATTTCCACATACATTTTTAACTCTTTACTCGGGTTATATGATAAAAAAAGATCCATTCTAAGATAATATCTTCCATCTGCATTAAAATTTCTGTAGGGGAAATATTGGAGGGCAATGTAAGTAGAATGCAGTTAAGATTTGGATCCACCTGATTCACATGTGCCTCCTGTAATTTCTCTTCAATTAAAGTGAATTATTACTCAGCTTCAGTGGTTAATTCCATGGGACTATTTAAATCTTTGTCATCATCTAAGCTATTGTTTAAATGAATTGTTAGATCAGGTGTTATCCCAACAGTGGGTCATAGATTGCAAATGTCTCCTAGCAATCTTTGAAAGTCATTAAGAGTCTGCAATCAATCTCTCCTAATTTTTACTTTTTGTACTAATTTGTTCTAATTTTCTGTAAACTATTTCATAAACTTGATAATTGATAAAATCTCCTCTCTGTATTTTTTCAGGAGCAATTTGTAATCCCCATTTAGGTAAAACTTTATTTACTTCTTTAAACATTATTTCTTAAGTATCTACATTTGAATTGGATAGCAAAATGTCATCCATATAATGGTAAATTATAGATTTAGGAAATTGTTTATGCATTATTTCCAATGGTTTACTTACAAAATATTGGCACAAGGTGGGGCTATTGTGCATACCCTATGTGAGGACCCTCCATTGATATCTCCTACTAGGCTGAGAATTATTATATGTAGGCACTGTAAAGGCAAATTTTTCTCTATCCTTTTCTTGTAAAGGTATAGTGAAGAAACAATCTTTTAAATCAATAAATATAAGAGGCCATCTTTTAGGTATTAGGGAAGGTAAAGAAATTCCAGATTGCAGAGGGCACCTTGGTTAAATAACCTTATTGACAGCTCTTAGATCTGTCACCAGTCTCCATTTTCCAGATTTCTTTTTAATAGCAAATACAGGAGAATTCCAAGGGATTCTTCAGTATGGTGAGAAGGTTGATTCTTCAGTATGGTGAGAATCTAGTTGCTCCTCTACCAGCTGTTCTAAAACCTGAAGTTTCTCTTCTGTTAAAGGCCACTGTTTAATCCATATTGGTTCCTCAGTTAACCATTTTTAAGGTGGGCCATTGATACCTCTGAAGGTTTGTTAGTTGTTTTGTGTTTTTGTACAGCCTAAATTGACTGTTTTCTATAGTACCTTATAATATCCTTCCCAGAAGCATGAGTTGGTTTATGTTCCATTTCTGGGACTGCAGGAATGTTAACCTGGATATTCCATTGCTGCAACAGATCACCACCCCATAGATTCGCTGCTATATTAACCATATATGGCCTCAGCCTTTCTCTTTATCCTTCTGGACCTATGCATTCAACCCATCTTGTGCTTTGTTTTACTTGAGATAGTGTTCTAATTTCTAGGAACTGAACATCTGTTTCTTGAAGAGGCCAATTAGGATGCCAAGATTCTGGAGTAATGATAGCTACACCTGCACCTGTGTTAGGTGATCCCTTAATCACAATGTTATTTATATGCACTCTTAGCTTTGGTATTGGATCATTTACAGAAGTCTGCCAAAATATAAGCTTCCTATTTCCTATTGGAATTTTTTATTCATCCTCCATGTTTACTCCATCATATAGAACAGTATGGTATTTTACAGCAGGCAATGGATTTTTTATTTTCCTGGTGAGACATGGCTTCCACAATGACTGGTAATGACTGAACCACATTTGACCTGGGGACCTGCAGTGCAAGAGGCCCCTCAGTGTTTCCCAATGATAATGGGTTGCCTTGTTTGTCTTTTGTTGATATATATTCATTGGTCCAATGAGGGCCTTTGCCACATCTTCTACATAATCCAGAAGATTGAGACCTTCTATATTTGTCATTCCCAGAGGGGACATTATTTCTAGGAATCCCTTCTTAAATGTCCTATTTTACCACAATTAAAACATTTGGCATTTTTACCTCTCTTCACACCTTTGGAAATTGCTTCTCCTACCCAAGCCTCAGTATTATAGTCAAATGCCTCAATGTTTTCTGTATGCAGGATTCATCCATTGGTGCTGATCTAACTTGTAAAGGCCCAACTATCTTTTTGCATTCTAAGTTGGCATTTTCAAAAGCCAGATATTCAATAAGTACTCATCTAGCTTCTGGATCTGTTACCTCTATTTATACAGCTTTAGTTAGTCTTTGTAAAAAGTCACTAGAGGGTTCTCTTAGGTTTTGTTTCACCTTAATATATGATTCAGTTCTTCTTCCTAGTTCTTAAATTCTGTCCCAAGCATTTAAGGCTTCTGTATGGCATAGGGATAAGTTGTGTTCGTTATAAAGAGCTTGACATTGTGGATCAGCATAACAGCCCTTACTAAGAATTTGATCTTTTGGAAGTGTCAAATCCTTTGACCCTTCCTTGCTGCTCTAGAACTTTAGCTTCATCTCCCTAACAGATCAGCAGTCCTCTGCATGAGTGAGGAGCTAAAACCAAATCTATCATCTGAGGGATTATGTATGCTTTTACATCTGCATATATAGTGCATATGGCCACGCCCAAAGTGGGCCAGTGTCTTAAAGGCTATTGACTGAAGGAGTTCCCACATCAATTCCATATCATTGCCCCAGTCACACTCCCTTCCAGTTCTACAAGGTCCACTCCCATACTTGTAACACTCCTCCCACACATAAAAGAACAAAAACCAAGTACAATTTGTGTAGCCCATATATTCACTAGAACATTGTTGAAGGAAGCAGCGGGGCTATGTCCTGCCACCTGGCCACCACATGGCTAGCTTTATACCTGAAATAATTACACCGAAACTGTATTCTTTTAAACACTGCTTGGCCCATTAATTCCAGTCTCTTCTTGGCTAGCTCTTACATATGATCTAACCCATTTCTAATATTCTGTGTAGCACTAAAAGCTGGCTTACCAGGAAAGATCTTAACCTGCATCTGTCTGGAGTGGGAGAATCATGGTGACTCACTGACTCGGCTTCTTTCTCCCAGCATTCTGTCTGTCTACTCCACCTACCTAATTTTCTGTCCTATCAGGGCCAAGGCAGTCTCTTTATTTAACCAATGAAATTAACACAAAACAGAAGACTCTCCCGCATCAGAACATGACCAAACTCCCAGTAGCCAGCCTTCCCCTACCTACACCTTTGCCAGAAGCCATCAGTTGTGGAAATCTATAGTCTAGCAATCTTCTCACAATTTTTAAGAGTTCTCTTTGATGGCTTTATGTCCAGGTTCTTACTTTTTTTTTCAGGAGGGGATGCTGGAGTAGTTGTCATCATTGTCATATAGGCTTTCTATGTCCTTCATTCTCAGTGAGTCTGCAGTCATCAATAACATGGCAAAAGTAGTTACTTTGTTCTTTATTGTCAGTGGGAGCATGGGTTATGAACTACTACATGGTCTCTGGTATCAGCATGTGCCACAGACCTTAGCATGGTTTCCATGGTAGTACAGACCATAGACATTAACATGGACCTCTGCTGTAGCATGGGTCCTGCCAACTATCATATCCCTCAGCCACAGCACTAGTCAAGCACATCAACATGGTTTCAGTTGGCAGCACAAGCCACTCACATGAACATGGCTTCAGGCAGCAGATGACCCACTGGTGTGGTATGCCATTCTGTATGCTTTGAATATGATTTATTACCATTGGTTAATAAAGAATTTTATCTGGCCAATAGCCAGGCAGACTATAGCTATGTAGGAAATCCAAGTAGAAAGTACAGGGAGAAAAATGACAGAGTCAGAGAGATGAGGAGCCACTGGAAAAGCAAGATGTGAGGTAACAAACCATGAACCTCATGGTAAAAGAATAATAGGAATAGATCAATTGATCAATTTAAGTTACAAGAGCTGGCTAATAAGCCTACGCCAATGGACCAAACAGTTTGTAATTTATCTTAAGCCTCAGAGTGGAAATTCAGGAACTGGAGAGAAACCTTCAGTAACAACCCACAGACAATAGCATGGCTTCAAGCAGAAGCACAGACCATGACCTTTAGAGGTAACATAGGTCATAGACATCACCATGGCCCTCAGCTGCAGTAGGGCCACAGACCCAGACATGGCCCTTGGCACCAGTACAGACCATAGAATTCAACAATGCTTGTTTATCAGAAAGAGGCACTGCTGGAGAAGGATTAGGAGATGTGGTCTTATTAGAGTAGGTGTGGCATTGTTGAAGGAAGTATGTACTGAAGGTGGACTTGGAGGTTCAAAAGTACAAACCAGGCCTAGTACCTGCTGTGGAATAATGCTGTTGTACACTGTAAAGATTTGTCATTTGTATTTGTTTAATAAAACACTGGTTGGCCAGTAGCCAGGCAGGAAGTATAGGTGGGATGACTAGACTAGGAGAATTCTGAGAAGAGGAAAGGGAAAAATGCAGTCACCAGCCAGATGCAAAGGAAGCAAGATGAGAATGCCCTACTGAGAGAAAGTACCAAGACAAGTGACTAAACAAAAATAAGAATTGTGGGCTAATTCAAGTCGTAAGAGCTGGTTGGTAATAAGTTTGAGCACTAGGCCAAACAATTTATAATTTATATAAGCCTCTCCATGTGTACTTGGTACTAAATGGCTTCAGGACCAGGTGTGACAGAAACTTCCATCAACAGTAGTTCTCTTCTTGCCACCTGCAGATCTAATGTAGGACTCTCAGCTCGTTCTCCAGCACCATGTCTGCCTGCATGCCACCATGCTTTTTGCCACTGACAATGGGCTAAATCTCTGAAATGTAAGAAAGCCCCACTTAAATGCTTTCTCTTATAAGAGCTACCATGGTCATGGTATCTCATTGCAGCAATAGAACACTGACTATGACAGACGTTGGTACTAGGGAGCAGGGTATTGCTGTAATAGGCCTTTGGGACTTTGGACCAGAAAAGCAGTTGAGTACTTTAAGCAGGGCCCTACTAGTAGTATCATGGAAGACGATGGTACTGAGAACAATGTAGATTATGATGGCTTGGCTCCAGAGGTTTCAGAGGAAAATATTAGTAAGTAGCCTAAATACCATTCTTGCAATTTTGGGGGAACAATGTGGCTGCTTTCTAACTTTGTCAAAATTGAAGACCTTGGGATTAAGAGCATTGGCAGAGGAGATCTCAAGACAGTCTAGTAGTGACTGCATTGTGTAATTATCAGTGACTGCGCTTAGGAAGATCTACAATGAAAAGTAGCAAGGTGAACAAAAAAAAGTACAAAATGTACAGTTTGAGGAGGAAAGGAGCACCAGGAAGTGTAATAAAGCTAAGTCCTGTGCTCAAGGAAATAAAAAGTTTAAAGTCAATCGTTTACAATGTGGAATAAAGAAAGAGAGTGGTGACCTCTGGGCAAAACACCATCCAGCTAAGCTTCCAGCTTATGAAAAGGAATTTTTAAAAAGTTTAGACAGTGAAGGAAACCATTGAAAACAGAAATTCTGATCATTGTATTTGAACTAGGGGACCAAGTTCCAGCCCAAGAAAGAAGAAAAATTTGGCAGCTTCAGCCATGTGGTTCTGGTTTTAGAGTCAAGAATACAAGAAAGGGATAGTTAAATCTCCTTCTGTGGCTAAGGAAAGCAACTGAGGTCAGGTGTATGTCAGGGCTGTTCCTGCATGAAGGTTCAGAGAAGCCATTGAGTGAAGCTGTGAAGATGAAGCTTGGATTGTGTTGGAAACACAAAGATGTTGATGATAGTAGAGGTTCTGGATATGGGCCAAGGAAAGCTGTAGACTGTGTGTTGAACCAGCCCAGGGGAGAAGCCCAACAGAGCTAAAAGGAGTCAGAGATCTGAAGTACACTCTGATATCACACATGGAGATTCAGGCTTGGGAGTTCGCTCTGCTGGTTTTCAGCTTTGTTTGGAATATTTTTCTTTACTTCTCTTTCTCCCTTTTAGAATGATAATGTATATATTCTGTATCATTGTATGATGGAATTATTGATAGTCTTTTTAATTTTGATTTTACAGGGGATTATAGTTAAGAGATTTCCATGAGTCTCTAAACAGACTTTGTACTTTAAAAGCCTTAAGACAGAAAGAACTTTTGAAAATGGACTAAATACATTTTGAATTACTGTATAACTACAAACATATGGGGCAATGGAGTAGAGAGAGTGGTGGTTTGAATAAAAATGATCATCATAGGTGGATATATTTGAATGCTTGGTCATCAGGGAATGGCACTGATTGAGCAGGATTAAGAGGTGTGGACTCATTGAAGTAAATGTGGCATTGTTGAAGGAAGTGTGTCATTAGGGGTAGGTTTTGAAGTTTCAAAAGTCCAAACCAAATCCAGTCTCTCTCTCTTCTTGAGGCCTTTGGATCCAGATGTAGAACATTCACCTTCCATGTCTACCTGCAAGGTGCCATGCTACCCATCATGATGACACTGAACTAAACATCTGAAACTGTAAGCCCCAGTTAGATGCTTTCCTTTATGAGTGCTGCTGTGGTCCTCTTGGGCATATAGCCAAAGGACACACAATTACACCACAAGGAAATTTGCTCAGCTAAGCTTATAACAGCATTACTGTAGTACCCAGATCCTGGAAACAACCTAGATGCCCATGAACCAAAGAATGGGTAAAGAAAATATGGTACCAAAACTCAAGCCCAAATTGATCAAAAACCTCAACATAAAGCCAGGCACACTGCACCCCATAGAAGAGAAAGTGGGAAGAATACTTGAATGCATTGGCAGAGGAGACCACTTCCTATATAACCCCAG
>NC_022009.1:44810296-44813145 GCF_000317375.1 Microtus ochrogaster
AAAAAAAAAAAACACTGATGGCAACTTGTGCTGGAGAGGTTGTGGGGAAAAGGCAACACTTCTGCTTTGCTGATGTGAATGCAAGCTGGTACAACCTCTTTGGATATTAGTATGGCAATTTCTCAGAAAATTAGGAAACAACCTTCCTCAAGACCCAGCAATACCACTTTGGGGTACATATCCAAAGGATGTTCAATCATGCCACAAGGACATGTGCTCAACTATGTTCATAGCAGAATTGTTTGTCATAGCCAGAACCTGGAAACAACCTGAATGTCCCTCGACCAAAGAATGGATAAGGAAAATGTGGTACATTTACACAACGGAGTACTACACAGCAGAAAAAAATAATATCTTGAATTTTGCAGGCAAATGAATGGAACTAGAAAACATCATTTTGAGTGAGGTAACTGAGACCCAGAAGACAACTATTATATGTACTCACTCATAAGTAGTTCTTAAACATAAAGAAAAAAAAACAGCCTACAAATCACAATCCCACAGAATTTAGACAAAAATGAGGACAGTAAGAGAGATTTACATAGATCTAATCTACTTGGGAAGTAGAAAAAGAGAAGATCTCCTGAGTAAATTGGGAGCGTGGTGACAATGGGAGAAGGTTGAAGGGGAGGGGCGAGACAGGGAGGAGAGAGGGGGAAAATGTAGAGCTCGATAAAAATCAATAAAAAAAGAAAATGTGGTATATTTACACCATAAAGTGTTATTCAGCAGTGAAAAATAATGACAGCTTGAAATTTGCAGGCAAATGGATGGAACTAGAATAAAAAATCATCCAGAGTGAGGTAGACCCAGACCCCAAAAGACAAACGTGGTATGTATTCACTCATAAGCGGGTATTAGATAAAAAGCAAAAGATAACTGAGCTATAATCCACAATCCCAGAGAAGCTAGGTAAAAGGGACTCACATAGTTAAGATCTCCTGGGTAAACTGGGATAGGGTAGAAGGGAGAGGATGGGGATGGGGTCATGAGGGTAAAGAAGATTAAGTTGGGGGAGGAAAAGAGAAGGAGAGCAAGGAAAGAGAAATCTTTATGGAGGGAGCCATTTGGGGATTAGGGAGAAACCTGGTGATAGAGAAATTCTCAGGAATTCACAAGGATGACCCCAGCTAAGACTCCTAGCAATAGTGGAAAGGGTGTCTGAAAGGGCCTTCCTCTTTAATCAGGTGAGTGACTATTCTAATTGTCATCATAGAACCTACATTCAGTAAATGATGGAAGCAGATGCAGTGACCCACAGCCAAGCACTGGGCTGGGCTCCTAGAGTTCAGCTGAAGAGAGGGAGGAGGGATCATATGAACAAGGGGGGAGGTCAAGAGTATGATGGAAAAAAACACAGAGACAGCTGACATAAGCTAGTAGGAGCTCATGGATTATGGACTGACAAATGGGGAACCTTCATGGAACCAAACTAGACCTTCTGAATGAGGGTGACAGATATGTGGCTTGATCTGTTGGAAGTGGCACCAGGACCTATCCCAGGTGCATGAGTTGGCTTTTTGGAGCCCATTCCCTGTGGTGGGACACCTTGTTCAGCCTTGATACGGGGGGGGGGGGGGGGGCTGGGCTTGGTCCTGCCTCAGGTTGGTATGCCAGAGCTGTTGACTCCACAAGGACGGCCTTACCCACTCTCAGGAGTGGATGGGGGATTCGGAGGGGAAGTGGGTATATGATAAGGGGAGGGAGGGGAACTGGAGTTGGTGTATAAAATGAAAAATAAATTTTTAATACAAAATATGAAACAAAAGAGTTGCTGCAGTCCAGGAGCCTCTTCACAGCATAGAACACTGACTAAGACACACAAAGAACAAGAAATCAGGGGACAATCCCATTCATAGTAGCCTCAAAAATTACTTTGGAATGAGGCCCCTCCAATATGTAAAGCTTCTCCAGTGAAAACTTGAAAACACTGAAGAGAATGACCCTAGCAGATGTAAAGCCTTCCCATGCTCATGGATCAGAAGACTCAACATTGTGAAAGCAGTCATCCAAGCGAAGTAATCTACAGATGCAATGCAATCAAATTTCCACAGACATTTTTCACAGAAATAGAAAAAAAAACCAACAACCTTATAATTCATATGGAAGCACAAGAGGATAGTTTCAACAAACCTAGCAGAAGGAACATTGCAGGGGGTTCAAGTCATACTACAAAGCTACCGTCATAAAAATGTCATGTTACTGGCACAGAAACAGCTTCATAAACCAATGGGACAGAAGAGAGGACACAGTTACAAGGGCACACACACAATTACAGGCACCTGACTCTTGACAAAGGTGCGAAAAACACCTTGGAGAGAAGACAGCATTTTCCACGGGTGGTGCTAAGGAAATGAGGAAACCTGTATATAGGAGAATAACACTAAGTCTTATCACACGCCTCACAGGAGATCTCAACTCAAAATGGATCAAGAACCTCAAAGCACATTTACACATTAGAGTACTACCCAGTGGTAAAAAACAAAAACAAAAACAAAAAAAAACAAAAACAAAACAATGACATATTGAATTTTGCATGCAAATGGATGGAATTAGAAAACACTATCCTTAGTGAGGTAACCCAGACCCAAAAAGATGAATAAGGTATGTACTCACTCATTAAGTGGATACTAGCTATAAACAAACAAAAGACATTGAGCCAATAGTTTATAATCCTAGAGAAGCTAAGTAATAAGGTAAACCCTACGAAAAACAAATATAGATTCACCTGGAAATTAGAAACAGACAAGATCACCTGACAAAATTGGGAGCATGAGGGTGGGGGGAGGAGGGAGGATGTAAGGGGAAGAGGAGGGGAGAAGGAAAGGGGTGAGGAGAACTTGAGGGAA
>NC_022009.1:44814540-44836454 GCF_000317375.1 Microtus ochrogaster
TTGCCCATGTCCAGAGCCATGTTCTTTAGATTGCCTAGGATACTGCCCACTTGAGTCAGGTTCTCTTCCATCTCATCTTCTCTGGCTTCATTAGTTATACGTTTAATGTATCCACCACTGGCTGTTCCTGTGGCTTGCTGAGGCTGACCATTTGTTACCCGTCCTGGTTGCTTAGTTACTACATTGCTAGGTGAGTTGTCTCCACCATCTCCCCATGTTGCCTTATAGTTCTTTCCAGACTCAAAGTTCTTCGTCCTATTACAAGGGCAGACGCAAAGGCCACAGCACTTGTTGAGTTCTGTTAAAGTCTTCTCTGCCTCTCTCATGTCTTTATTTGTTTGGTCCATACCTTCTTCTATGTGATTTAGTTGTTCTCCTTGCTCATCCAGCATAGTGATAGTCTTGATTCCCGCATCCTGAGACTCTATGGCTAAGCCTAGGATTCTCCTTATACTTTCCAAAGACTCATCGGTAACCTGGTGAGCCCTTAGCTGAATTTCTTCTGACGACAGATTATCCATGATGGATCAAAACGATACAGGCAAGTAGGATAAAAGAGATGATTTCATTACCTATTCACCTGTACCACAGTGCCAGGAACTCAGATGGGCTGCTCCTGCCTCTCCTCTCCAGCCCCAGCAGATCAGACACTCCTAGATAGGACCCGGTGCTCGGAAAGAGATATCTTGATTGAGGGAGCCATTATGGGGTTAGCAAAAACCTAGCTCTAGAGAAATTCCCAGGAATCCACAAGAATGATCCAGCTAAGACCCTAAGCAATAGAAGAGAGGCAGCCCAATATCGACTTGCCCTGTATTCAGACTGATGAATATCTTAAATATCACCATAGAACCTTCATCCAGCAACTGATGGAAACAGAGGCAGAGACCCACATCGGAGCACTGGACTGAGCTCCCAAAGTCCAGTTGAAGAGTGAAAGAAATGAGAATATGAGCAAAGAGGGCAAGACCATGATGAGTTCACCCACTGGAACAGCTTACCTGCGCTAATAGGAGCTCACCAACTCTAGCAGGACTGGGAAGGAACAAGCATAGGACAAACTAGTCTTTCTGAATGTGGTTGACAGTTATATGGCTGGGGCAGACTGAGGGGCCACAGGCAGTGGCACCAGGATTTTACTGCATGTACTGTTTTTTTGCAATCCTAATCTCTTTGCATGTATACCTTGCTCAGCCTAATGTAGTAGGGAGGGCCTTGAACCTTCCACAAAGCAATGTGCCTTACCTTCTCTGAGGATTAGATGGAGGTGGGTGGGAGGGTGTGTGGAGGGAATGGAAGGGGGTTAGGGAGTGGGAACTTGGACTGGTATTTTTTAAAAATCTAATAAATTTTTTTAAAAAAACCTCAAAGACCCCATACTTTCAAATTGCTAGAGAAAAGGGAACATGTTAACTTATAAGCATAAATAAGGACTTTCTGAATTACTCAAGGAAATAAGACCCTTAATCAACAAATGGAATCTCACAAAATTAAAAAGCCTCCTTACAACAAAGGAAAGTGTCAATCAAATGAAAAACAGTATATGGAATGGGTGAAATCTTTGTGGGTTATATGTCTGTCAGATAGTTATTACCTGTCTTAACCTGAGCATGAAGAAAACCAACAACCAATTAAAAAGTTGACTACAGACTTGAACTGAAAGTTCTTCAAAGAAGAAGTACAACAGTTAATTTTTAGGAGCTCAGCATCATGACCATCAGGGAAATGAAAATTAAAACTACTTTGAGATTTAATTTCACCATAATCTGAATGGCTAAGGTTGGGAAAACAAATGATAATAAATCCTGGTAAGGGTGTAGGGAAGGGGGAGTGCTGATCTGTTGGTGGGAGTGGGAGTTGGAGCTAGTACGGAGGTCAGTGTAGAGGATGCTTAAGAACCTAAAAATAGAGCAACCATGTGATTCTGCTGGACCACTCTTGGACGTATACCCAAAGGGCTGTGTATCCTCCTGCTAGACCACTCTTGGATGTATACCCAAAGGGCTGTGTATGCTCCTGCTAGACCACTCTTGGACGTACATCCATAGGGCTGTGTATCCTCCTGCTAGACCACTCTTGGACATATACCCAAAAGGCTGTGTATCCTCCTGCTAGACCACTCTTGGACATACACCAAAAGGGCTGTGTATCCTCCTGCTAGACCACTCTTGGGCATATGCCCAAAAGGCTGTGTATCCTCCTGCTAGACCACTCTTGGACATATACCCAAAGGGCTGTGTATCCTCCTGCTAGACCACTCTTGGACGTACACCCAAAGGGCTGTGTATCCTCCTGCTAGACCACTCTTGGACATACACCCAAAGGGCTGTGTATCCTCCTGCTAGACTACTCTTGGACGTACACCCAAAGGGCTGTGTATCCTCCTAATAGACCACTCTTGGATGTACACCCAAAGGGCTGTGTATCCTCCTGCAAAAAATGGGCTCCTCTGTGTTCATTTCTGTTCGATTCACAGTAGCTAGGAAACGGAATCATCACCTGATAAGTTGACGAATGGATCATGAAAATATGGTATATACACACAATGGCCTTTTATTCAGCTATAAAGAAAAATGGGATTATGAAATTTTCATGAAAATGGATGGAACTGGACAATATGATACTGTAAGGTAACCCAGGATTGCCCAGACAAATGTTACATGCCTTCTCTTATACGTGGATCTTAGCTTTGAATCTTTAGATTTATGTGTTTAATTTGGAGTATTTGTAGAGCTCAGAGAGCTAGGAAGAGCTCACAAGACGGGGAAGAGGTCTTAAGAGGTGAGAGACTATGTGGTTATGAAAGTAGAGGGTGGACACGGGTTAAAGGTTTAAGTAGGGGTGGGGGCAGAAGGATAAGGGAGGGGAGAGGTTCGGGTCAGTTAACTAAAGCCAAGGCGGTATGGGAAAACCCACTACTTTGTAAGCTAATTTTTAATAGGAGTTTGAACACTGGTATCTTGAGTGGGTGGACAATACTTCCCCCAGAAAAGCATTTTATCACTAGTAAGTAAAATTTTCAGTGTGAGGCACAGCAAACCTCCATATGAGGGGCTGGCCACGCAGGCCCCAGAGGTCCCTCAAACAGCAAGGGCTATTGCTATTGCTCTTGGCCGCCCACCAGAACTAACCAGTCAGACCCAATTGCTGAAAGTACAACATGCTTTGACTGCAGGACAGAGAGAAATCAGGCAGGAACTGACCCAAAAGCTTCATCCCTACTGGCTAGCTTTCATATTGCTAAAAAGTGTCATGCGGGCGTCACTGTTCTGTTGCTGTGAAGAGACACCATGGCTCAGGCAACACTTTTAACTGCTGACTTGCCTATAATCTCAGAAGTTTAGTCCATTATCGTCATGGCAGGGAGCATAATGTTGTGCAGGCAGACATGGAGTTGGAGAAGAGTAACTGGGAGGGCTGCATCCATGCATGTAGACAAGGATGGGGACACTGGCCTGTGGGCACCTGAAACCTCAAAGCCCACCCTAGAGACACACTTCCTCCGACAGGGTCACACCTACTAGTCCTTCTCAAACAGTGTCACTCCCTGATGCCCAAGCGTTCGCATTGATGAGCCTATGGGAGCCATGTTTATTCAAGCCGCTAGAGTAGACCACTGTGAGAGAAAACTATTGATGCTATTACCCGGAAAAGAACCCTGCATGCTCCTGGACTGACCAGCCAGGCAAAATGTGCTCACAAAGTGTGCATTGGTGCCAAGAAATGCATGGAAGGTAAGCAGTCACTTTGGGACTGGATTTGAGGCTTCATGCTTGGTGCAACAAACCTTGTCCAAAGCTCATGGCTTGGGAGATGATAGACCCTACGGAGGACTTTGCTATCTTGTTAAACGGGTGTGTTTGAACTGCCTTCCACATATCTGTTTATACATGCAGATCAGTGTGGCCCTCCAACTAGGCTGGAGACAATTCTCTCCACAATGGGCAACAGTCCATGCAGAGGCTCAAATTGACCAAAGTGCTGTGGACAAGTGGACAAGTGGCTGAGGGGTGCTCAGCCCTCATTGGGACCACTCTACCTGCACACACACACAGGGCCCAGGGAACACTGTGGCAGAGGATCAGAAGGGGTGCTGGAAAGTGCTGTCCTCTGGACATGGCATAGCTGTTGCGCTCACAACCTCCCTGTAGCTATGGTAACCTGCACAAGACCAAGTCAGAAAGATCAGTTAACATTCCAGCAGGCAGCTCTAATTGGACTCAGAGGGCATGAAGGGGAAGGGGGGGCTGGGAAGAGGGAGTCGGGTGGATATGATCAAGATATACAAAATTGACAATGAATAAGTCAAAGGAATGCTGCTAAATAAGTAAATAATAAATAGAGATGCCAGTAGGAAGGAACTTTGGAATTTGGGTTTTGAAAACAACCCTCAATCCTACCACATCAGAGCTCTGATCCCCTGAGTGGTTACGCCAGCACAGCAAGCCTCTGCCTCTTTATTTCTAAAATTGGAAAGTTGATGCCTCACACACTTGATGTAATTCAGGTTGCCTAACACCCTTCCTACCTAACCCGTAATAAACAGCTAATAAAGAACAGGGCAGCGTCAGAAAGATCCAGAAGCTAGAAAAGTGGTTTCCAGAACCCAGGAAGGGTGTGAGGGAGGGGGACGGAGAGAGACAGAAACTAGGACAGAGAGGTGCTGGCTGGCTTCCGGTGTTCTGTCACACAGTAGGATGACAGAGAGGTGCTGGCTGGCTTCCGGTGTTCTGTCACACAGTAGGATGACAGAGAGGTGCTGGCTGGCTTCCGGTGTTCTGTCACACAGTAGGATGACCGGGCTTGACCAAGGACTGAATGTGTCCAAATAGCCAGTGGAAATACTCTGAACATGACCAGCACAAACGACCGGTGTTTGTGGTAATGGATATGCTAGAGACCCCGACCTCACCACTACATGCTCTCATGCTCTGTGTTGATATATATATCACATAGTTATTCACACTTATGGGGTACATGCTATATATGTGTGTGTGTGTGTGTGCATGTATGTATATATGCATGTATATATGTATGCATGTATAGCTGGGTAGTGGTGACACACACCTTTATTCCCGGCACTTGAAAGGCAGAGGCAGGCAGACTCTGAGTTTGAGGCCAGCCTGATCTACAGGACAAGTTCCAGGACCAGAACCACACAGAGAAGTCCTGTCTAGAAAAACGTGTTTGTGTGTGTGTGCCACAAATGTCACAAAATCCAGCAAAATAAAAAAAGGGGCACAGAAACACACTAGAAAGAAGCCCTGGGGAAGAAAGGAGGCAGACATTGGAAGGATGTGTCTCTGCCACACAAGTCTGGAACACACAGGAGGGCATCTATGCCAGAGACTGTCTACACAGAAACTGGCCCCTGCCCAAAAGGGGAAAAGAGATGGTTTATTCTGGCGCCAAATATGAGTAACCATGGTCTAGAACACAGATTTAGGGGACCATAAATTCCGTGTTCCTGTGGGAAGCAGTTTCATAACGTTTTTGTAGAAACAAAACACAGCAGAGAATCCCAGATATAGGCACTCTCTGCTGTCTGATGACTCTCGAGCGTTTGGTTTGGTAGAAACTGGAGTTTTGTTAGTACATTCTAAAAGGTTTCTGTTAGTCACCGGACATTAGGTCTGACACAGAAGTGGGCAAGGAATGTGTAGGAGAATAAAGATCACCCAAGATAAATTGTAACTAGACTGTGAACTTCCCCACAGTCAGTGAAATTCTAATATATTAATCAGCCTTGTATAAGGCTCTGATTTGAATGTGTGGCTTCTTTCTGGGAACTTCCATTCACAGACGTAGGAGTGGGGTACCTGCTTGTACTTTCACCCTGGGCTCCAGCCTCCAGAGCTACAAGGGCATCAACTTCTGTTCAAGACACCTGTTACCTGTTATGGTAACTCCAGGGACCTAGGATGGACCCCAAAGTTCACCCCATCAAAGCCCCATTAAGACCTGTGTGACAAATGACACAACCCAGAGACCCACGATCTGTGAGGCCATCAGTACTATGCACACACAACTCCAAAATCTGCTTCAAGAAAAAGCAAGGGCCAGCAAGCTGGCTTAGCAGGCAAAGGGACCTAATACCAGGCCTGACCACCTGAGTTCGATACCCAGGACCCACATGGAGAGAGAAAGAGCCTAGTCCTCAAGTTGTCTGTCCTCTGACCTCTACACACGCCCATGACATTTGCCTGCTCTCTCTCTCTCTCTCTCTCTCTCTCTCTCTCTCTCTCTCTCTCTCAGACACACACACACACACACACGCACACATGCGCACACGTGCACAAACACACAAAGACAAATAAATAAATGGAAAATGTTAAAAAGAAAACCAAGTAAACAGCATTAAAGGTATCAATGAGGCCTGGGGCTGCTCTGCACCCTGGGACTGCAGTCTGGAAGGCCAAACATGGCCAACAGCCCAGTGTTGGGTTCCTGGGTTGATGTCATTTGTGATTGCGGGCCTGGAGCTGTCCACTGAAGCCAGCTGCCCCGCATTAATATTTGATGGTGTTGAATGGCTTTTCTTCTGAGACTGAGAAAAAGAGGCCATTACACAAGGGTAATAAGATGTGCTGGTCTGATCATCGAGCTCCTGGCTGTCAGGGCCTGAGGAGGTCGGCTATGCCTTGAATAATTCATCCACCTGTAATGATTTCTCAGCCCTTACAGCCCCTTTGGCGGGAAGCAGCCAGGCCGCCCCCTCACACTGGCATTTCAGCCTTGAATGTCATTCTTAGTCACACCAAGCCCAGCGCAGAAGGCACACGCAGTTCTTGCAGGTGACCCGGGACTTGACCTCGTTTTCCTGGGCTACACGAGCAGATACACCGTGTGCTTGCTCCCCATCCTTCTACACCAACAGAGTCTGGGGTGACTTTGAACCAGGACTCTTTCTAAGGTATGTTGTGTGGTTCCTAAGCAAGTGTCTATGCCTCTCTGGGCCTTGGGCATATTATTTTGTCTGGCCTTTTGCTTGGAGACTATCTTTGGCGTTCCAAGTAAACATTTGTGTTTCTTCCACATACAGCATTTGGTACCAGCTGCATTCATTTCAACATTTCCACCTCCGGGGGCCCAGATGAACTTACTGGCAGTCCCCAGTAGCGAAGGCAGGGTGGCCAGAGAATGGTCAGGGACAGCTGCCTAGGCTGTGGCTGAGTGAGAACACTCAGTTACGGTTGGGGTGAAGGTGCAGAGGACAGGGCCTGAGCAGGGAGGCTGTGGACAGCGGCTTAATTGTGACTGAAGTGATCAAATACACCCGGTGATCAAGACCACAGTTACGACCTTACTAAAGGACTTGGGGCTTTTGTTGTTGTTTTTAAAGACAGGATCTAATGTATTACAGACTGATCTGGAGCTCACTGCAAAGTAACTGAAGCTGAGAATGACCTTGAACTTGATGTTCCTGCCTCTGCTTTGGCTCCAGTGCTGGAATGGCAAGACTGTTCTATCATGCCTGGTTTGGGGTAGTACTGGGCATCAAACCCAGAGCCTTGAGCATATTAGGCCAGCACTCTGCTAACTGAGCAGCACATCCAAGGCTATGCTGTTCTTTTAAAAAAAAAAAAAGATTTTCCCTGTGGTCTTTGATCACATCCCTCCAGAGACTTCCTGCTGACTTCAAGTGATACCCTTGGCCCTGCAAGACCCCCTCAGCTACCTGTCTCTTTCCCTGTTTTTTTCTCTGGCTTCCCTGCAACACAGAAACACCGCATTTCTTCCCCTTATGTTGCACCAGGAAAGACCCCACCCCACCCCTGACTTCCCTTGAGCTTTTTCAGCCTTTGAGGGACTTCGTCTTCTCACATTCTTGCCTTGCCACTTGAGCAGTTGTCACTCCAAGGTCACTGTAGCCAGGATTTTTCCTCCATGGCCCTTGGCAAGAGCTGGCTTCATTCTGATCTGAAGATGGTCTGGCCTCTCCTCTTGACTGCAGCCACTGGGCAAAGACCAGGCCTGCTCAGGAGAACGGTGGCTGTGTCCCTTGCTGCCCTGACTTCTTGGAGGCTTTTGTCCACCATAGCAGTGAAACTCTGGGCAGGAGAGAGGCCCTACACTCATGGGAGCAAGGAAAGCTCAAAGATGGCTGGTTGGCAGAATGGGGGGGGGTGAGAAGGGACTATAACGGGGAAGGACAATGTGGCAGCCCTAAGGCGGAGCCTAAGGAAGGCTGCTGTAACTCAGGGCTGACAGGGTAGATAGTCATGGATGTGCCTTGGTGGATATGGCTCTGGACTGGAAAGAGAACTTTCTGCAAATTCATCATCCAGGTGGGGGACGTCTTCAGAGGAATGGCTCTTTGGTGGGTAGCTGCTACAAGCTCATCTAGAAGGAGCAAAGGGGAGCTGCTGGCTATGGGGTGCTGCTGATGGCCACAATGATGGTGTCTAACACGCCATCCCCTCAGAAGCTTGTCACCAGACACAGGAGGAGGCCCTGTCTTTGTTCATCTCCCCATCACTCTCCACTGACAAAGCTCAACATTGTGCCAGCACCCACAGGAAACATGCCACAGTTCCAGCTAGTCTTCCATACGGCAGAGGAGGAAGGGCTCACGTGGAGCTGAGGTGCCACTGACAATGGGCACAATTCTCCCCTTTGTACCTGACTGCAGCTCCCTTGCAGCAGCAGGACTTTATAACTTCTTGCACAAGATATTGCTGGGCACCTCACAAACCACAAATCTCTTCCTTTTCTCAAGTGGGGAAGCGCATGGTCCCCATGGCCACCACTTCTATTGTGGTGTGACTTCCTTCCTCCGCAAGCTCACTGGTGTTCCCACACAACAGTCTGTTGCCTACACGCTACATGGAAGGTGAAATCCATGGGCTTCTTATGAAATCAAACAGCTTGGGATTGGGGTGTTCCTCAGAGGCTGCAAGCACATACTGCTCTCTCACAGGCCAGGAGTTCAGTTCCCAGCCCTGCTGCCTGGTGCCTCAAAACCACCTGAAAGTCCAGCTCCAGGGATTTCACCTCTGACTTCTGAAGGCACTGCACTCGCATTTGTATACACACAAACACACACTCTTAAAAATAATACTTTCTGATCAAACAGATTATATAGCTAAGCACACATGCGTGCTATATGCTCACATTATTCCTATAGACAACAAATAGGAACAGGGAAAGCTACGGTGGGACTCACTTCTGTAATGAACTCCCAAGGCCCTAACTGATCTCTATGGTCCCTGTCACCCACGACCAGTTGTGCAGATCCTAGCTTTATTTCACTCAGCTGGTCTCTGACTAGGAGGAGGATCTGCACCTTTCTTCCTGAATGTGATAGGATATAATCTCACTATGTGTGCATGTGTGTGTGTGTGTGTAATCTTTGTGCACATGCAAGTTCTTGTGTATAGGTTCATGTGGTGGTAGGTCAATGTCTGGTATCTTTCTCAATCATTTCTCTACCTTAAAAAATGTGTGTGTGTGTGTGTGTGTGTGTGTGTTGTGTGTGTGTGTGCAAGCATGCACACGCACGTGCGGGCACATGCAAGCACAAAATTCTTACTAATAGTTGGCATCTGGTACCTGTGTTTACAGGTTCCTGGCTTCTTATCCACATAATTGAAGATAAAGGCTCACAGAGGTTAGCAAAAGAAACAATGTAACTTTATTCAGAGCAAGGTGATAGTTCCATCCATAAAAGGATACAGTGTCAAGTTTGACAGCAGACCACAAGAGCAAGAGGACCCCAAGCTGTAGAATGCAGTCTCTCCATGGAGTCTAAAAGAAATACAATCTGGCTACTAAAGGGTGGTTTGATTGATAGGTTAGATAATATATTCATGTTCCCCCACTGCACGTACTCCATCCCATAATGCATCTTTATTTTAATCATATGCACACCTAATTATGCACAGGCATAAGATGGTAAATAGGAGTTTTCCCCTAAAAGTTCACTTGAAGGACACAGTTTGCCTTATTGCGCATGCACCCAAAACTAGTTCAGTCTGGCTTGGCCCTTGTATTCTTCCTCCCTAGTTACGTCGGGAATACACTTGAATAGAATCTGTCTAAATTTGATTGTTACTAGGGGGTGAAGAAATCTATACTATTGTTCAGAGATCGGAGTGCATCCCCTAATGCAGATGGGGGTTTTGAAGTTGCTAGGTGCATTGTTTGGAAATGAGTGCATGCACGTAGTATGTGCAGGCAAAGGAACTGAAGCTGTCAAGTGCTTGTTGCAAGAGGGGGGTTGTGCATAACTTAGTCCAAATACAGACCCAGGTTACTAAACCTTCTCTGGGCTTGCCTGCCTCAAACCTAGGGCCTTGCACAGGCTAAGTGAGCATACTGAACATCATTTGGAAGTCAATGCCTGTCTGAAAAAGCATTTGCTGTGCTCTGAATGCTTGTGTTTCCCCCTCCTCTCCATCAGATTCGCAGTGTTGACATCTTCAATCCCCAAGCAGTTAAGAGATTGAGGCCTGGGGGAGGTGACTGGGTCAGGGGGTGGAGCCCGAGGGAAGAGATGGGGTCATGGGGGCAGAGCCTTGGGGAGGTGATTGGGTTGTGGGGTCAGAGCCTTAGATACTAGGATTGGTGGCTTCTGAAAGAGACTCAGGGAGCCTGTTTACCACCTACCAGGGAGGAGGATGCTGGTTGTGAGGAGGCCTGTGACAGACACTGAATCTGTCTGTCAAGGGCAGCCTTGAACTTCCCACTCTATACACGGTTATCTGTCAGCCACTCTGCTTATGCAACTTTGTTATAACATCCAGGAGAGACTATGACAGAGGACTAGTACAGATGGGAAGGGGGAGCTACTTAGGTAAGTACCTGAGAATTCAGAGTGACCTTGAAGCCTGTGGCAGCCTCTGGCAGCTGCGTGACCTACTTAGAGAAGACCTGTATGGGCTGCATAGAACGCCGGCAGGATCAGCACAGGCCACTCTGGAAAAGGGGAACAGAGTGAGGCAGTGCAGGAAGATCGTCCCTTAAGAACTTGAGTTATCTATTTCACAGAAGCAGAAGCTTGGGGAAATAGTGTGGACATGGATTTTAAGGGTATGGGATAATGAACAGAGATTCTGGGCTCAATTCTGTAGCTTGCACAGTGAAAAAGGGCACCAAAGGTTTATCTGATTGGCTGACTGAAGTGCGGATCAAAAGATGGTCTACTGCGAAAGAGCTGTAGATGGCTGAGATCCCTTGGCTTAGTGTTGATGGCGGGATTCAAAGGCTCAGGGAAATTGGAATGCTCAAGTGGATTTTCTGCTTAAAACCAAACCCTGCGCAGTGGAGTTTTGCTGCAGCTGTAGGGCACAGATTGGCGGGATGGAGAGCTACCGATCTGAAGAGCGCTGCCATGGCCCTTCTCGGGGTGCCAGATCTTACAGTGCGGGATGCTCCTCGGCTGGGCAACTTAAAGGCAGTGGGTATAATTGGACCCCAGAGTGGCAGAAGCCCGGTGGCAGCACGGAATCACCAAAGGCCACACGATTGAACCTACGATAACGGACAGCATAGACAAAACTGTGTCCGTAACGGCCTGACTCCTGTAGACCCTTGGCTTTGGCTAATGAATCACACTGCCCCCAGAAGTGAAACAGACGGGAAGCCCATTAAGTCCTTGCAGGATCTGTATAAGCAGGAAAATTCCTGAGGTACTGAATGACATATGATCCTGAATCAGACTAACCGAACCCCAGACCCTCAACAGATTTCCGGACTCGAGGCAGCTTATAGACACAGAGGTCCTCAGGTGAGCAGAGACTTGGCTAAGGTCACACTACTGATGTAGATCTTTCTCCCACCCTTCCCCAAAGGTACATATGGCCCTGCACCCTGGGGAAAAAAATAAATAATCCGGCCTTTGGTGGGCATGTTAACCCACTGTATCTGAATTGATATTGATACCAGAAGGTGTCCCCCAAAGCACTGTGGCCCTCCAATTAAAGTAGGGGCTTCTATAAACCAGGTGAATGAAGGATTTAGGCAAAGTTCAACTCAAAGCAGGTCCAGAGTGTCACCAAATCCATGCTTTGGTTATTCCCCAGTACCTGAATGTATGTTTGAGATAGGTACACTAAGAAGTTGGTGGAATTTTGACCCCTTGACCTGTGGAATGAGGGCTGTTATGGTTGCAAAGGCCAAATGGAAGCCATTGGAGCTGCCTCTGCCAAGGAACATAGTAAACCAGTCACCTCTGAAGAGAGTACAGAAATTAGTGCCACAATTAAGAACTTGAAAGATGCAGGGTGGTGTTTCCTACCATGTCTTCCTTTAACTCACATATTTGGCTTGTGCAGAAGACAGACAGACTGTGAAGATTGACAGCTGACTATCACAAACTTGATCAAGTAGTGATTCTATTACCCAGGCAGATTAGCATGTCTCCTGGTGCATGGTATGCAGCTATTGATGTAGCAAAGGCCTTCTTCTCAGTACCTGCCTATAAAGACCGCTGGAAACTCTCAGCTGCCAAAGACAGCAGTATACCTTCACAGTTCTATCTCCAGCGTAAGTCAGTTCTCCAGCCCTGCACATAACTTGGCTCTCAGGGATCTTAACCACCTGTCATCCCCACAAGGTATCACACTGGTTTACATCCTGTCCCTTCCCTCACAAGCCTGGAGTTCCAGGGCCTGTGGAGGAGTTACCCTGATGTCAGTGTCCTCTCTCAGACTCCCATCCTTCCCTACATACCCCTGTTGGTCCCCCAGCACTACAGGTTTAGCTCCTGCAGGCCCTAGTGTGGCCCAGGTGAGCCAACCAAGGCCATGAAGATGGGGTTACTTCTGCCTTGATTTGAAAGGATTCCCAAATGTCTCAGGGCCCAGAGACCTGGGGTAGGCCCCACAGAACAATGCTCTAGGTTGGGTCACCTAAAGCCCCAGCCCATAAGTACTACTGGAGAGGGACCCTAGCCTGGGAATCAAATTTTTATTGTGGTCTGTCTCAGCTAAGCCTCGCGTATAGGAATTTGATACTGTTCTGGAGGTGGGTCTTCTGCCCTAGGGGGCCATAGCAGGCAACTGTCAATCACAGAAGTTTATTTTCCAGATAAAGGTTCTGTGTGTGGTTGGGATCTATCAATCCTCTCTTTTCCCATGTTTCTCACATATGGAATTCTCTACCATGTGCCGATCTCACCCTGGCATCTGGAGGCACCCAGCGTGTTCAGGTTCACAGACTCACAGATGAAGAACTTCAGCATCAATTACAACTTCAGTCCTAAGTGCATCTGAGTTATACGGGGCTTAGAGGATATGCTGGACTTTGGGGTTGATTCCGGAACAAGTTCAGACATTTGTGAGTGAGTAGATAGAATATATTTTGCATGCAAGATAGATATACATTTAAGGGTCCTGAAGAGGGAAACTTTAGACTGAATGTCTTCATCCTGCTCAAATTTCTGTGTTGAAGCCTTAACCCCCAATATGATGGTATTAAGAGGCAGAGCCTTTGGAAGGTGATTAGGTCAAGAGGTCTCTGCTCTCCTAGTTATAGATGTGTATCAGAATTTATGAGATGTATACTCAGAAACCATATGTTATTAAGTGAAAAAAATCCCAGTGCCAGGTATAGGATGCCTTCCTACGAGTTGTTGGTCAGAGAGGCCCCGGCATCCTCTAAAACAAGACAGGGTATTTCCATTGCTCTTGGTTGTCTATTATAACTAGATGGTAACACCCATTTGCTGAAGATGCCATATGGTTGTGTTGTAGGACACAGAGAAGTCAAGCTGGAGTGAGCTAGAAGGTTCTTCCCTGTTGCCTAGCTTTCATAGGTGAGGCACTATGCAGGCTGCTAAGAAGGAGAAATTGTCACCAGTAGTAGTGGATTCTGTGAGCTACAGTACCAAGTTTTAGGCAAGATGGGGTTGCTGGTCAAACAGTGGCATAGGTGTTAATAGAGTCACCAATTGCTTCCTTACTGAATCCCTTGGCAGAGGAGGTTGCTCTCGCCATGGGGAAATGTACTGCTGCTGTTCTGCTAGACGAACAGTTGTCAAGCTGTCTTCTAAATGTTTCTATTTATACACACAAGTTGGGACCACCCTCGACTTTGATCACAGAAACATTTTTTTGCAATAGGCATTATTTAATGCTGAGATGCATAACTGACCAAAGGGCAGAGAATAGTGAGTGTTCAGTCCCAACCTGAATATTCTTTTGTTATTAATTAATTTTTTAAAATGATCTTTTCTCATTTTACATACCTTTCCCAGTTCTCACCCCCTCCACTCCTCCCACTACCCCCTTCTTCCCACTCCAGCCCCATACACTCATCAGAGAGGGTGAGGCTTCCCATGGTGAGTCAACAAAGTCTGACACATCACTTTGAGGAAGGACCAAGGCCCTCCCCCCTGTATCAAGGCTGAGCAAGGTATCCCTCCATAGGGAATGGGCTCCAGAAAGCCAGTTTATACACTAGGGATAAATCCTGATCCCACTGCCAGTGGACCCACAGACTGCCCAAGCCACACAACTGTAACCCACATTCAGAGGGCCTAGTTTGGTCTTATGCAGGTTCCCCCTCTAGTTGGTGAGCTCCCACCAGCTCAGGTCAGCTGTTTCTGCGGTTTACCCATGGTTTTGACCCCTTTGCTCATATTATGGATTGCCCCTCTCTTGAACTGGTCTCTGGAAACTTAGCCCAGTGTTTAGCTGTGGATCTCTGCATCTGCTTCCATCAGTTACTGGATGAAGGTTCTATGGTGACAATTAAGGTAGTCATCAATTTGCTTACAGGGGAAGTCAGTTCAGGCATCTTCTCCACTATTGTTTAGGGTCTTAGCTCTGGTCATCCTTGTGGATTTCTGGGAATTTTCTCTTTGCTGGGTTTCATGTTAGCCCCATAATGACTCTCGTGATCAAGGTATCTCTTTCCTTGTTCTCTCTCTCTCTCCTTCCCCCATCTCGACCATCCTGTCCCCTCATATTCTCCTCCTCTCTCCCCTTCTTCCCACCCTCTTTTCTTTTTCCCTCCCTCCTGCCCCCACTCTCAGTTTTCCCAAGGGATCTATGTACATCTCTCCTAGGGTTCTCCTTGTCATCTAGCTTCTCCTGGTTGTCCTTTGCTTTACATCTAATACCCACTTAAGAGTGAGTACATACCATGTTTGTCTGTCTGTGTCAGGGATACCTCACTCAGGATGGTTTTTTCTAGTCCATCCATTTGCATGCAAATTTCAAGATGTCATTGTTTTGTTTTGTTTTGTTTTAACCACCAAGTAGTACTCCATTGTGTAAATCACCACATTATCTTTTTCCATTCTTTGCTTGAGGGGCATCTAGGTTGTTTCCAGGTTCTAGCTGGTATAAATAATGCTGCTATGAACATAGTTGCGCAAATGTCCTTACGGCATGAGTGTGCATTCATTGGGTATATGTCCAAGAGTGGTATTGCTGGGTCTTGAGGTAGATTGATTTCCAATTTTCTGAGAAATAGCCATACTGATTTCTTAAGTGGCTGTAAAAGTTTGCATTCCCAACAGCAATGGAGGAGTGTTCCCCTTACTTCACATCCTCTCCAGCATAAGCTATCATAGGTGCTTTTTATCTTAGCCATTGTGACAGGTATGAGATGGCTAAGAATGTTGAGCAATTCCTTAAGTGCCTTTTGGCCATTTGAGAGTCTTCTGTTGAGAATTCTCTGTTTAGATCAATACCCCCAATTTTTAATCAGATTGTTTGGCACTTAGTGTCTATTTCATGAGTTCTTTATATATTTTGGCAACCAGTCCTCTGTTCTATGTGGCTTTGGCAAAGAGTTTTCAACCTGGATATTCTAACACACACATGCACATGTACACACATAATAAATACTACTCACCTAGGTTCAGGGAACATTGTAAGAGAAGGAGCAGAGAGAGCATCAGAGCAGGACGGTGGGGATGAGTGCTGCAAAATGCTGTTCTTCAGCCTGACATGACTACCGAACTCATGAACTCTTAGCAACTGAGGAAATTATTTGCACAAAGTCTATATGAGACTAAGCTCACCAATTTTCCAGGCTTGTTTGGGGAGGGGCTCAGAAGGCTCCACACCTAACTATGGAACTATTAGCAGTTAATGGCTGCTGTGGGAGGGAGGTACTTTCTCTCTAATGATACAGCCCCTACTAAAAAGCCTGTGCTTCAGTTCAAGATAGTTGTGGTAGTTTGAATGTCATTGGCCCCATAATCTCATAGGGAGTGTCACTATTCAGAGGTATGACCTTGTTGGAGTAGGTGTGGTCTTGTTGAAGGAACTGTGTCACTGAGGAGGTGGGCTCTGAGGTCTCGTATATGCTCAAGATACTACCCAGTAACTCAGTCTACTTCCTTTTGTCTATATATCAAGATGTAGCCAGCAACATGTGTGCCTGCTTGCCACCATGCTCCCCACCATAATGAAGCCACCTCAATTAAATGTTTTTATTTCCTTTATTAGAGTTGCTGTGGTCATGGTGTCTCTTCACAGCAACAGAAACTCTTAACTAACAGTCTTCTGCCTTAGCTTCCTGAGAACCTGGGAATAGCCAAGAGTGATGGCACATAGTGGGAACCTTTCTTAAAAAGCAAAACCCTAAACCAGACAATGAGAACTCAGGACAATTTTCACCGACCAGATTCATCAGCATTGGATTTCTGGCTTCCAGGTCATTCATTTATCGTCATCAGTCTGTGTGTGTGTTTATAACACCTTGAATAGACTAAGACAGACTTACCATTAATTGTGGAAATACTGAGAAGTTCCAAAGATGAGCCTCCATAGTCCCAACAATGTGCTTCTCACCATCATGGATGAGGTACCCAGTTTCCCATTGACAATCAGGATCAACCAACCACAACAGCCACCAGAACCCTCCTCCCCTGGCATTTTCCCATTTCTCCTCTTCCCTTCCCTTTATTCTTCCTTCTCCTTTCCTGTAATGGGACTTCAGTTGGACTGCCAGCTCCCCAAAATGACACAGAGACTTCTTATTAAGTATGAAAGCTTGGCCTTAGCTTAGGCTCGTTCCAAACTAGATCTTATACCTTAAATTAAGCTGTTTATATTAATATATGTTCTTTCACACGGTTCATTACCTCTCCTCAGTACAATACCTTCTCTGCATTTTGCTGGTGAATCCCAGGTATCTGAAATTCTTTCTAGAGTCCCTATCTTTGCCCAGAAGTACCACTTAGCCTTTCTTGCCCAGCTATTATTCACTCAGCTCTTTATTAAACCAATTAGAAGAGGCTTTAAGCAAGTGAAGTAAAAACAGACACATCATTGCATCGTCTGATCAAATATCCCATAACATTTGACCCTTTTTGTTTAAATAAAAATGAAACATTTCAACTCTAACACAATAAAACTATAAGAACAATTTTCAGGTAAAAATTATGTTAAAAATGTACAGTCCACTTATATTTGGCAAATTTGGAATAAGTTCTCTATTATCTATCCTATCTTGGTAAGCCGGGCGGTGATGGCGCACGCCTTTAATCCCAGCACTTGGGAGGCAGAGGCAGGCGGATCTCTGTGAGTTCAAGGCCAGCCTGGTCTACAAGAGCTAGTTCCAGGACAGGAACCAAAAAGTTACAGAGAAACCCTGTCTCAAAAAATAAAAAAGTTTTATACCTAAACCACTTTTTATCATAACTTACATTATCAACTTAAAAATACCTTTTTAGATCTTAAAACTTTTTTTAAAACAATTTAAGCTTTTATGACTCTCAACCTTTATAAATTTTACATCTCTTTTGGGAGTTTCTTTTTTGAATTTGGTAACAAAAAAAACTATAAGACTATAACTATCTAGTCCTCAACCCCATTAGAGACTTGAGAAAGATAAAATATGGATGTGGGAGTGTTGTATATCAATCTGTTGATTTCATTGGTTAAGTAATAAAGAAACTGCTTGGCTGGCTCTCATAGGTTAAAACATAGGTGGGAGGAGTAAACAGAACAGAATGCTGGGAGAAAGAAAGCTGAATCAGTGAGTCACCATGATTCTCCCACTCCAGGCAGACGCAGGTTAAGATCATTCCTGGTAAGCCAGCTCTTGGTCTGCATAGATTATTAGAAATGGGCTAGTCCAGGTGGGAGAGTTAGCCGAGAAAAGGCTAGATATAATGGGCCAAGCAGTGTTTAAAAGAATACAGTTTCCATGTAATTATTTCAGGCAAAGCTAGCCGGGTGGCGGGACACAGCCCACCGCTCATATTTCAACAAAATATTACCAGAATAACCAGGAAGTGTAGAACAACTTCCAAGACTATAGAAATGACAGAGACAAATAGCTGCCTGGACAGTCAGTAATCCAAGGTTCCTTTGCAATGTTAAAACATGCATATTTGGCCTACAGGTCTAGAATATCTGACAGACTTTCTTTTTTAATTTAATTTATTTTTTTAAAAAAACAGACTACCTTTTTAACTTTATATGCCAATCCAGTTCTCACTCCTTCCCCTCCTCCCATTCCCTCTACCTATTTCCCTAACCCACCCCCCATCCACTCCTCAGAGTGGGTAAGGCACATTGCTTTGGGGAAGGCTGAAGGTCCTCCCTATTATATCTAGGCTGAGCAAGGTATCCATCCAAAGAGAATGGGTTCCCCAAAAGCTAGTACAAACAGTAAGGATAAATCCTGGTGTCACTGCCCTGCAGTCTGCCTTAGCAATACAACTGTCACCCACATTCAGAGAGACTCTTTTGGACCTATGCTGTTTCCTTTCCTATCTGGCTGCAGTTGGTGAGCTCTCATTAACTCATGTAAACTCTTTCCGTGGGTGTACCTATCATGATTTTGACCTCTTTGCTCATATTCTCACTCTTCCCACTCTTCAGCTGGACTTTGGGAGCTCAGTCCAGTGCCCAATGCAGGTCTCTGCTTCTGTTTCCATCAGTTGCTGAATGAAAGTTCTATGGTGACATTTAAGATATTCATCAATCTGACTACAGGGCAAGACCAGTTCAGGTACCCTCTCCTCTGTTGCTTAGGATCTTAGCTGGGGTCATCATTATGGATTCCTTGGAATTTCTCTAGTGCCAGGGTTCTTGTTAGCCCCATAATGGCTCCCTAAATCAAAATGGCAGACTTTTCTATAGCAGGAATTTTAAAGGACTCGCCTACTTTGCCTTGACAAAGTTTGGCAGTGGACTTCCTTTTTGTCTTCTTTGTCCTATTTGAATAGCATACTGTCAGCCATTGAGATAAGGGCAAGTTCTTGGCTGGTGTCTAGCTTTGTCTCATTGAGAGCAAGCTCCATATGGAGTTTCTTCAATGCTCATCATCTACTGTGAAATAGATTGGAGCTGGCAGAAGCAGTTGAGTCTTACTGTCATGAAAAGCTTTATGTGGTGAAGGCATTTTAAATGCCACATTGTGTATATCTCTGAAGTATTTGAATATCACCTATCTGTCTAAAATATATCTCTGTTTAACCTTGAAAACATACCTAACGTGACTTCAAGTTTGATTGTTATAGATAAGTAACTACTAACCTACATTTCTTAATTATCCTAAGTCATTTATATTAGTTTCAAAAACTAGAGATTTACCTTACATTTTTAAATGTGTTGCATAGGTACTGTACCTTAAACAAGAGTAGAAACATACATATAGTATGTTATAACAAAAATAACCTCAAATTTGTGTCAATATGCAAAAATCCATACCAATGTAAAATATCTGAGATTAGTAGTTGCTTTTTAGTTTAAAAGTAGATTCTATAATCTACCCCTTTATACTATCATTCTTATATTCCCCCTTGATTCATTAGATAGGAGAGAAAGAAGAAACCCTTAATCCAGGTTCCTTTGCTTAGTTTCCTCCTTGACTATGACCAATAACAACTAATAGCAAATAACTTGCAACTAACCCCCCTATACAATGACAATTAGCCACAACCCACCAAATGACCTAGAACCACCAGCCCAACTTTTAAGACTATGAGCATTGTGTTCTTAAAATACTTCCTGCTCTCTGGGGGCGAGGACATCTTTAGGAGACCATGAGAAAATCGGGATAATGGTCTAGTCCTGAGAGAGCTAGCTGCATCATTTGTTGTCTAGTCTCCATGTGATGGCAAGCACAGGGCTTCTCTGAAGTCCTGACTGGAATCGTCTGGGAGAATGGACAACGTCAGCTAGCCCTTTCGAAGTTGTCCTGGATGCAGATTTTTTGAGGAAACAGAAACGGAGACATTTTGTGTGACTGGATTACTTGGGCTACTCGTCTTACCTTCATTGGTGCATGGTCTTTTGGTTCTGAAAACACACAAACTTTTAAAGGTAATATGCATATCTGTATTATTACAAGTATGAATGTGCTGTGTGCAAGAGTTAGCTAAAGATGATTTTCTGCTCTATGTTTGAGCAGATAAAAGGTATCTGTCAACTTTGTTAGTCCATTTGGACTGTATAGTCAAACCCAAATATAAATCTCCATCCATGCCATATGAAAGGATGACATGTCATCATAAATCATGAGGCCTCTTTAGCCAACAACATTTATCATGTCTCATCAGTCTCAGAGGTTTTCCATGTAGAAGGATCAGCATGTATATCACCAGTCCTGTTGCTCTTTTTGGTTTCTCCCTTCAAATCTGTAGTCAAGATTTTCAGGCAGTCTCCCTCAGTCAAATCTGATCTTTATTATTTTTGAAGAAAGCCATAGTCTTTTATTTCCTGTGGAGACAAGGGCATAACCCTTCCTCTAAGGCAATACATTTCCTTACTTCCTTTCTAAAGTTAAGACAACCTTAAAATATATAGACTGGTTTAATTCAGCAGTTTGTTTCTACAATCCAATGTCTCTGTAGCTGTTGGTTTTTTGTTCATTAGCATTTTAAAATTTTTAAATTAGTAAAGCACTATATAGGGTCCAAATGTCTTGTGTTGTGATATTTCTCATTCATACAAGGCTTATTCTTTTTATATTACTTGATTCTCTCTTTAAAGACTTTGATTTATTAGTTTCAACCTATTTTTTTTCTATGGACTGTCTATACCAATTTTCTTTTCTTTCTTCAGCACGTAAGCACATTTACCAGCATACTGTAACTGTTCTGAGGTTTTCTTGATCTGGACCTGGCTTTCTGTGTACTGTGGCTCCCAGAAAATGTTGCAAAGGCATTTTGTTTGCCTGCAGGCTCCCTCTGTGGCTCTGCTTAGCACACAGTTCTGGTGACTGGCTCTGCCCACCTCCAGGACACAAGCCTGTTGGTACCAACCAGGAGCTACATCTACCAGATCCAGTCTGGGAAGTTGCCGGGTCCATGCTATGGCAGACATTTGTACCTTGTCTCCAACCACTGAGTAATGTGCCAGTTGCTCTTGGGTCCTGTGCTTGGCTCTATGTGCCTCCACATTGGATGCCAAATACACAGATATTTCTTTGGACTGTCAGTTCTCCAATAATGACATGAAGACTTCTTGCTAATTCTGAATGCTTAGCTTTTAACTTAGGTTTGTTCTCAACTACCTCTTAAAACTAGCTGTTAAAACTTAAATTAACTCATTTATATTAATCTACATTCTGCCACATGGCTCATTACCTCTCTTCCATACAGTATGTCTGATTTTCCTTTGTGTCTACTTCTCAGATTCCTCCTAGATTTCTTATCTCTTCTTGGAAGTCCCACCTATCCTTTCCTGCCTAGCTCTTTGTCATTCAGCTCTTTATTAAACCAGTCATAATGTTGCTTAGGCTGGTGAGATAAAACAGCAATACATTTTCACACAGCATTCAAATATCCACAATACTTCCTGCCTCATTAGCATATATTCACTGTACAAAGTCATGGTTTCCATTATGACATTTTAATACAAGAATATCACGTCTTAATTTGATAAATTGATTATGCACTCCTTTCTTTGTTACCTTCATTGCTATTTTTGCCCCTACTAGTTGCTCTCCTCTTCCCGTTTTACTCTTTCTACTTTGGTATATTATATTTTAAATTCTATACT
>NC_022009.1:44836554-44846221 GCF_000317375.1 Microtus ochrogaster
AACTATGTATGTATGTATATATATAATTTATAAAGGAGTATGTTTGGGACACAGACTCACAGATTCAGGACAAGGTATAACCAGTTGCAGAGTCCTTCCATTTTGCCCAAGAGAGCTGGGAACTGACCACACACCACCTGATGCAGTCTTCACCTCCTACGAGGATGCGTGATCGATCTCTCTCTCTCTCTCTTTCTCTCTCTCCTTAAGTAGACAAGAAGCCATGCTCTAAGGCTGGTACCCCAAGGCTATTGGAAGAATGAGTTCCCACAACACTTCCTTTTTTATCTAAATAAGAAGATTCTAAACCCAATGCAAACTATACACAATAAGAACAATTATCAAGAGTTGTCCAGGAGAAAGAAAGGGTAGCAACAGAAACAAAAACGGAACTGCAACCAACATCAAACAAGAAACACATACTAAGTATTTGGAAAATAATCGATATTCTTCCAGTAGCTTCCTTATCCTGAAGAGTCTGAGTCTTGTACATAATAGGCCCTAGCTAAGACATGAGAGGATGGTGACTATGACTATCTAGTCTTCAAGCCCATCAAAGACCTGAGAAGGAAAATAATATTCTGAGTAAGCAGGAAGTGCAAGCAAGCAACTTCCAAAAGATGTAAGAAACAGTAAGTTACCTGGACAGTCACCCAAAGTCCCTCTGCAATGTTATGGCAACCAAACTTGGCTATGGGCCTAGAATATCTGGCAGACCATTTTCAGAAGCAGGAAAATCTTAAAAACTGTCCTACCCTGTCTTAGCAAGGTTTAGCAGTCACTTTTCTTTGTGTTCTGCTTGTCCAGAATGGACAGCATGCTTATTATCAGCAGTCAAGAAAAGGACAGTTTTGCAAAGAAAGCAAGCTCCACCTGGGGTGTCTTCGGTGCCCACCATCCTCTTGGGAATAGATTAGTGCTACCAGGTACAGTCGTGTCACATGTCAACAGAAGCCTCAACATTAAAACATTTAAATGCCATATTCTGTCGGTCTTCGAAGTGATTGATGATTACTTATCTACATGGAATACATCTTTATGCATCTAGAGAACCTAACTAACATAACTATAAGTATGACACACATGGGCGACTCTAAACCTATAATTATTAATAATCTATATAGATTAAAGACTAAAGCTTCCATTGTAAATATAAACCATCTCCAAATGTGTACAGCATAAGAACAATGATCTCAAAATCATAACAATATATAAAAATATCTTAATCAGAGGTAGAAATATATAGTGCAATATGACAAAAATATCCTTAATTTGTATCAATATACAAAATATCTTGGCCAGACTGGGGTGGTGCACGCCTTTAATCCCAGCACTCGGGAGGCAGAGGCAGGTGGATCTTTGTGAGTTTGAGGTCAGCCTAGTCTACAAGAGCTAGTTCCAGGACAGGCTCCAAAGCTACAGAGAAACTCTGTCTCGGAAAAAAAATCTTAAACATTAGTAGAGCATACATACAATATGGCAAAAATAAATTTGCATTTGTATCAATATACAAAAATACTGTAAACAGAAATAGGAACATACACAATATGACAAATGTAGTTTTGAATTTGTGTCAATATACAAATTATCTTAGAGGGGCTGGAGAGATGGCTCAGAGGTTAAGAGCATTGCCTGCTCTTCCAAAGGTCCTGAGTTCAATTCCCAGCAACCACATGGTGGCTCACAACCATCTGTAAAAGGGTCTGGTGCCCTCTTCTGGTTTGCAGGCATACACACACAGACAGAATATTGTATACCTAATAAATAAATATTTTTCAAAAATTATCTTAGATGAAATACAAAAATAATTTTACATATGTATCAGTATACAATAGTCTAAACCAATGTATATTATCTAAAACTAATAGTTGCCAAAAATAGTTTACAAATATATAATACTAATCTACCTTCTAAACCTATCCTATCTATTCCTTCTTTTTTCTATACCAAACAAGATTCCTGGGTCTAATTATTATTATTCCACTCCCAATCCTAACCAACCCCAAGAGAAAACAAAAACCATCCATTCCATCTGTTGGGAGAGGGAGTATTATTTTCTTAGAATTGTGACCAGTCGGGTCGGCTGTGGGGTGGGGTGCCTTGCTCCAACCATGGAAAGACAAGCAGTGATGTGCAGCTAACCGTTAGCCTCTGTGGGCGCTCAGGGTGTGGCAGGACGGACAGGGGAGCCTGTCTCTCAGGGATCCAAGATGCAAACACCCTGGACTCAGGGGGTGTGGAAAGTGTGCCAGCAGCCATCGAGGCTGGAAGCAAAGGCCACGCAGACTAGCTGCAGACCGTCGGGTTCAGTTCACGTTTGGGTGCCACTTGTAGTATAAACCATATCAATTTATTAAGGGGTGCAATGGGAAAACAGACTCATGGATACAGGACTAGGCAGAAGCAATTACAGTCCTTCCATTTTGCCTCAGGAAGCTGGGAACCAAGCACATGCCACTCCACGATGCCTGACCAGATCTGCACCACCCAAGGGAGACTGAGATCTCTCTCTTCCTCCTCTTAAGCAGTCACATCGGCAAACAAGAAGCCATACAGTAAGGCTGGTACCCCAAGGCTATTGGCGGAATGAGTTCCCACAACACCAGGCTTCAACCCTTCACAAAGAACTATAAGCAACTGTGGAATGCTGAGAGCAAGCAAAATAGTTTTCCCCAGTGAAGAGACACATACACAATTGGCTACCCAATACCAGATGGTAAACTCTGAAAACATTCATACTAGTAACATTATACAGACCAAGCAGGTCGTATTTAGGAATATATATATATGTATATATATGTATATGTATATTATATAAATGCATATATATGTGTACAATATACACATTCATATTGTGTGTATATTCATAAAACAAGAATTAATGAAAAAAGAGGTTCTGGATTTGAAGGAGAGAAAGAGGGAATTAATTACATGGGAAGGTTTGGAAAGAGGAATTGGAAGGGGGATAACGTAATTATTATATAATCTCAAAAATAAAAGATAAATTAAAAATGTAAATTCTATATTGTGTACAATGCAATGTTTGCCTTTGGGTCCAGCTTTTTTGCCCAACAAAGTGTTCTCTGGTTACACATTTTTCAAGCATATTACATAATTCCATTCTTAACTGTGGCCAAACTAAACTCTGTTATGTATACATATGCACATTTCAGTCCGTTCATCTGTTGCTTGACACGTAAGCTGATTCCATAACTTGACATCTGTGAGAAGTGCCACGATAGCATGGCTGAGGAAGTATCTCTATCATAAACTGGCTTCTATTGCTCTGTGTATTCTCAAGAGTGCCACTGCTGTATCATATGGCTGTTCTATTTTATTTCTCTGAGGAACGTCCATACTAATTTCCATAGTGCCCGAACTAGTCAACACCCCACCAGCAGTACACAGTGATCCATTCCCCCGAATCCTTGGCAGCATCTGTTGTTTTCTTGGTTTTCGCCTTCGACTAGTGTGAGATGGAGTCTCTGTGAAGTTTTGGGCTGCATTTCCCTGATGGCCAAGGATGTTGAGCAGTTTCTGTATCGTTCCTGGCCATATGTATTTCTTCTTTGGAGAACTGCCCAGTTCATTAACCCATCTGCTTGACTGGATTACTTAGTTTGGATAATTTTTGAAAGTTCTCTCTGGACTCTGGCTATTAGTCTCCTCAGACGCACAGCTAGTGGGAGCCTCTGCACTCTGCTGGCTGCGCCTTCGCTCTGTTGGTTGCTTCCTCTGCTACACAAACACTTATTAATTTGGTTTGATTCTATTTAGGAACTCCTGCTATTAATTTTTGGGCTGACAAAAGACATTTTAGAAAAGTCCTTGCTTATGCCTCTATGTTTTCATCCAGAATTTTGCAGGTTCTCATCCTGCATGAAGACCTTTGATCTATTTTTACTTTGTGGAAGGTGTGGGGCTGAGATCTACTTTCATTCTTCTTCATGGCGATACCCAGTTTTCCTTCACCATCTGCTGACGAGGCTGCCTTTTCTCCAACATATGTTTCTATAGCTTTGTCTAAAATCAGACGGCTGTTGTAGAATGGCTTTCTTTCTGACCCTGTATCCTATCCCACCGACCCGCCTGTCTGTTTTTGTGATGGCACCATACTGTTTTTATTACTAGGACTCTGTGTTGTCATTGAGGGTCAGATAATGTGATATTCATTGGCCCTTTTTCTTTGATTGCTTTGGCCATTCAGGATCTTTTGCGTTGATGTATGATTTAGTTTCTCCCTTATTTCTGCAAAGGATGACACTGCGATCTTTATGGGAATTTCATAGGCTGTATATCACTTTCAGTACTGCAGTCATTTTCTCAATAGTGATTCAGTCAATCAACACAAGAGGTATGCCCACCTCCTCATGTGTCCTTCAACTTCTTTCTTCATTGTTATTTTTTTAAGATTTATTTTATTTTTGTTTGTGTGTGTGTATGTGTGTGTGCACGCGCGCATGCCCACAGAGACAGAGGAGGGTGTCAGATCCTCTGGAGATGGAGTTACAGGCAGTTGTGAGCCACATGGGTTCTAGAAACTGAACTTCAGTCCTCTACAAGAGTGAAAAAGGCTCATGGCCCATGAGCCATCTCTTCAGCCCCTCTTGATAAATTATATTTATTTGGTGTATAGATGTGTGTGTGTGTGTGTGTGTGTGTGTGTGTGTGTGTGTGTGCTCATGCCTTCCAGTATGTCAACGTACAGGAGTTGATTCTCTTTTCCACCATGTAGGTACCAGGGATTGAACTCAGGTCATCAGGCTTGGCAGCAGGTACCTATACCTGCTGAGCCATCTCAACGATCCTCTGAAGTGTTTGAAAGTCTTCACTGTAGAGGTCTTTGGTCTCTTTTTTTACATTTATTCTCATATTTTAAAAGGTTATTGTGGATAGGGTTGATTTTCCTTACCTGGCTTGGTGCTGAAATATTCCTGTTTTGTAGGTTGAGTTTAGGAGGATTTTTTTTCCCCTTTATAATTTATGGGATAGCTTGGGGACCACTGGTGTTATCTTCTTTTGGAGTTCTGGTAGAACTTAGCAGTGAATCCATCCAGGCCTGGGCTCTCTTCTACTGGGGGGACTATTGCCGTTTCAATATCAATATTCATTTTTTAAATCTATTTTTCATTTTTGTTGAAAATATTTTTCATACAATATATTCTGATCACAGTTTCCCCTCCCCTAACATCTTCTAGAACCTTCCCACCCACACAAATTCATGTTTTCTTTGTCTCTCTTTTTTTTAGAAAATAGTAAAACAAAGTTTTAAAAAGAAAAATAACAAAGAGAAAGCATTGGAAACACACAAGCACACGTGGATGCACACACCATAAAATCCCAAATCATAAACCATGACCTCTAAGCAAAAGGCCAGTAAGCCAAAAAACAAAAAAAGTGATATGAGATACAGGAGTCTACAAAAATACCACTGAGTTCATTTTCTGTTTGCCATTTACTGCTGGGCATGGGACTTCCTCTTAATGTGTGGTTAATATACCCAGTGAGACTCCACTGGAGAAAACTAATTTTTTCTTTGCCAGTGGAAGTCAGTTGGAGATAGGCTCCTTGGCTAGGTAGAGGTGGGAACTCACACCTATTTCCCCTGTCAGCACTGGGACCCTGTCTAACTAAACCCTGTGCATGCTGCCAGTCTCTGAGTTCATATGGGCTTCGGTCCTGTGTGTGCAGAAGACCATGCTTCCGTGTGCTCTTTATTCCCACTGGCTCTTACAAGCTTTCCACCTCTTCTGCATAACTTCCTGAGCACTGAGGTGCAGGGTTTAATGAAGACATCCTATTTAAGACCGAGAGTTCCAAGGTGTGGATCTGTTAGTTGCCATCTTTAGCGTTAATTTTAGATCTGTTTAAAATGTTTGTATTGGTTTGTGTTAGCTAGGTTCAAGTGTCTTAGGATTTATCCATTTCTTCTGGGGCCTCCACTTTGTCTGAATACAAGTTTCAAGGTGTTCTCTGGCCATCCTCTGAACTTCATCAATGCCTTCTTAGTATCCCTCTTCTCGCTTCGGATTTATTAATTCTTCCTTTAATTAATTTCATTAATCCTCTCTTTATATGGCCAGCTTGTCTAAGAGCTTGTCCAACTTTATCTCTTCAAGCAGCAAACCCTTTTTTTCTTGATTGTTGTACTCTTCTTTGTCTTCAAATCGTCCATTTCCACCTGGATTTTTATTATACTTTTCCTTGTGCTAATTTTGTGTTCGGGTTAGTCTAATCCCTTGCCAAGACTTTGTGATCTATCTTGTGTTATTTATTTACATCTCCTCTAATGTTGTAATGCAGGCATCCGTAGGTATAAACGTCCCTTTTAGAGTTGCCTTTGCTGTATCCCAAAGGTGGTGGTGGTAAGTTGTGCTTTCATTTTTATTTTATTCTAGGAATTAAAATTTCCCCTCTGGTTTCTTCAATAACTCGCTAATCATTCACAAATGTATTATTTAATGTTCATGTGTTTATATATAATTTCTGGAGTTTCTCTTGCAGCTGAGTTCCACTTTAATTCCATTCCATTTAATTCCACTTTAATTAATTCTGATAAGACACGAGAAACTGTTTCATTTTTTTGTGTTTGTTCAGACTTCTTTTGTAGCTGAAGATGTGATCTATTTTAGAGAACATTCCACTGGCGCTTAGGAAGAAAGTGTGTTCTGTAGCTGTTTGATGGAAACTCCTGGAGCTATCTGTTTAATCCATTGACTAAATGGAACCGTTTAACTGTGATTCTTTGACAAAGCTGGATAACCTATCCGTTGATAAGAGTAGGGCATTGAAATCACTGTGAGTCTGAAGCTATCTGTTCTTGTACGTTTGTTTACAAAACTGAACCAACTAGCATCCAGTGGCTATGTATTTCCTATTGCTGAATTTTCTTGATGGATATTTTCACTTACAAAAGTATTCTGACTTTATCAGATGTTTGGCTTCTCGTGCTTGCTTGTGGCTTCCTCTTACTTGGTTGGTGGTTTTCTAGCCTTTAGCTTAGTCTCTGCATGTGTTTCTGCCAGTGATGTGTACTTATCGTGGACAACAAACAACTGTTTCTTATTTTTCAGATCTAGAAAACTAGTCTGAGTCATTTAATTGGAGAATTGTGAATATCTGTTACTATTATGGAGGGGACTTGTTGTTTCCTGTCATTTTGTTTGTTCTTTTCCTGGTTGAGTCAAATACTTTTTCCCGTTTATTTCCGTCATTCATCTAACCATTCGCTAGTTTACTGAACTGGGCATATTTAATCGTTTTCTAGTTTTCATTGTTCATGCATTTAAGGAATGTATTATTTCCTGAGCTCTTGTTCTGGTGATGGTTTTCCTTCTCCCTCTGTGTGTGGGATTCCTGTAACTGTCTTTGGCGGCATAGCATAGTGGTCATGAGTTGGTTTTGTTCGTGTATATCTTTTGGAACATCTTTATTTCTGCCTTGATTTTAAAAGACAGCTTTGCTATCTCTACAGTACTCCTCTCTGGCAGGGCTTTTGTTTCACCCCCAGGTCAGAGAGTCAGCATGAGGACCATGAGGACTTAGACATCTCTCAGCCTGATTCATCCAATCGCATGCTAGAAACTGTAGAAAGTATCCCAAGTGGGTCCATGAACCACCTGGGCCCACTGTGAATCAGATGGAAGCCAATATTCATCTATCACCCTTAATCATCAGCCTCTGTGCTGTTTTCTTTTTTGTGGGAGAGAGGTCTTTAGCTTGTCATCCCAGTTTAGAAGGGAAAGTCACCGTGGGAAAAGCTTGGGTGAGCATTGATAGTCAAGAGCGGGAAAAGGTGGATTAATGGATCCCACTGATCAACTCAGGCTCCTCTCATTCGGCACATGAAACTGTAACTTCTCACATTCAGGGTGGGTCTTCCTGCTCCCAGGAGTCCAGTTAAGAAAATCCTTCAGGTACATGCCCTCAAGCCAAAGAATCTAGACAGATCCTCATTAAGACTTCTGTTCTAGATGATTGGAAGCTGTATCCTTGTCAATTCACCTAGGCATCCCAACCTCTATCCTGATGATGAGAACAGAGGCACTTTGAGTCCCTGGGAACCGGCATGGACTCAGAAGAGTTGTTATCAAAAGCCTAGAGATCTCTTCTCTGCACACACACACTCCTGGTAGCTCACGGTCACAGAAGCCTTGTTTCCCTTGGGTAAAATCTTAGAAGATTGTCCATGGCCTACACCAGCCTCCCTTTCAGCCACATCACTCTGGGTCTGAGTTGACTTAGTTTGGAAGATGAGGAAGAGACGGTCTCCACTGTGATGACCCAGACTTGTAACTTTATACTTTGAGTTTTCGCTACAATGTTTCCTATTGAAAGGAAGGCAGTATCAGGCTCCCCATCTCTAGTTCCTAGGAACATCAAAGTCAGCAACTCCAAAGGTCCTTATAGTCAAAGCATTTGGGCTTTATGTCTTTTCCTGCTGGGATCACATTGGATGTGACCACTTGGTTTTCAACATGACGTAATGCCACTCGGCTTCTGCTACTCTGAGACCTCAGCATTCCTTCTGAAATCAGGCCCTGTCCCAGTGGCAGTCTCTCTTTTGATCAGGACTGAGCTAAAAATAGGGCATCTAGAGACATTTTTAAAGGGGATAGGTGCTTTCTGCACTGGAGTAATTTTTAATTCCTTGGCAAAGGTACTGTCTTTGAAACTGTGATTTATGAATGAGATATAAAGAAAAGAGGTTTATTTAAGCTCACAGTTCTGGGGTCTCAAGTGTAACAAAGCTGGCTTCTGCTCAACTCTACTAGTATCCTCAGGTGGATATCAAATCAGGAAAATAGAGATTCGAGGGCCAGGGACATTCTTGTATCATAACTCACTCTCCTCAATACTAGCGGGGATCTCACAAAATCGACATTAATCCCTTCCGAGAGCAGTGGCCCCAGTGACTTAACTGCTTTCCACTGGACACACCTCTCGAAATGCCACCCCTCACCACCATCACGTTGGGAACAGAGCTTCTAGACACAAACCTTTGGATGGAAAAGCAGATCATAGCCACAGCATGAACTTCCCCACAGAACACAGTTGAGGGCAGGGCGTACACTTCCACAGGACAGATCTGTCCAACTGTGCTACCCAGAAAAGCCTGAGAGCTCTGTCCACGGCAGCATACCAGAAGAGCTCCAGCATCTCAGCTTCATCAACTCGGTCTAGGTCATCACTAAGTTCTAGTATATTCCCCAATCAAGATGTTAGATTCACCTTTGACTGATGGTGGGCACAGCTTGTGGTGGTCTCCTGCGGCCCTTGGCTCTTGGTGTAATTCTGCTCTTTTGGTTGTGGCTGAATTCTGAGACATGCTTCTAAGTCACAGATCTGACAATGGGCAATGGACAGTCACTGAGTGGCTATATAAAGACCTCCCACCTTGCTTGCAGACTTTCCTTCTGTCATTTTTTCAGCCTATAGCCACTTGGATTTCATTTGGTATGGGGGTCCCTGAGAGGAGTCTTCAGCTAATGTCAACAAGTGGCAGGCCCTCTGCCCAGCGGTCTGCAGGGGGTGGAGTTCTACTGACATTCTGTGTTCAGGAGTTCTGTGCTTCCCCAGTAAGGTCCTGTATACCACCCTCATTGATTGCCACCTTGTGAGAGACCTTGATACAGAGGGCCTAGCTAAGACATGTTCAAGTTCCTGA
>NC_022009.1:44846518-44870712 GCF_000317375.1 Microtus ochrogaster
CTCTCTCTCTCTCTCTCTCTCTCTCTCACACACACACACACACACACACACACACACAAACACACACACTATTAATTCTTCAAATGGTTAAATCGTGATGGTGAGAGTATGTGCCAACCCTAGAGCATGTTCAGCTGAGATGCAGCTGTGGTTTAGTGAGCATAGGGCATGGGGCATGGGGTAGTGAGCCCCCTTTCACAGCATCTGCCTATGAGTGTATCTCTGGCTTTTGAGGTTAGGGAAGGCTAGTTTTTTCTGATATGAGGGCCAAGCTCCTGCTACAGCTAAGGGAGGCTCAGTGGGAGTTAGAGATTCAAGATCAATTGCCTCATTGGTATGGTCATCAGGTGTTTTCATGCCAAGTCCCAGGACTCTGTTCTTCTCCAATCAATTACCCTCCCTTTCACAGGAGAAACCTGTTGAGCCCGGGAATCCAATTGCTAGAGTTCAGCATCCTGTCTGATTAGATTGTGCGGCAGATTCCATACCACCAGCCCTGCAGCTGGAAGAAGCTGGAACTTCTGGGAGCTGCAACAGAAGTTGGCTGCTTCCCAGAGCCTGGTGTGAACTGGGACAACATCCGTGAACTGGCCATTTTCTCTTCCCAGATGCTTGAAGGCACTCGTGAGCATCCATGCCTCTCCAGAACTCTGAACCATCAAGTTCAAGCTGTTTCATCACAGTCAACTATGGATGACAGTTGATTAGTCATGATATTATTTGTTACAGGTATGGATGGTAAACATTCCCTCCCCCCACCTGTGTGTGGGTCACAGGTGTGAGCAAGCAGTCCTCAAACCCCATGGAAATCCCACTCCTGGTACCAAGTTAAACCTGCTGGGGTCCAATCAGGAAATGAGGATTCCACAGGCCCAGAACCATCTACTAATGCTTAGCATGACTGACTGTAACTGGAGAGGCGAGGTTATGAGGGATTGGCTAGAGAAACACAAGGGACAAAAGGAACAGAGAAAAGACAACTGTACACAGTGGCCCTGGCTGAGATCTAGAGATTACAGGAGCCAGAGGCCATGACTTATTAATGACAAGGAAATCATTGCGCAGTCTGACTACAGGACCAGGGCTGGAAGCCAGTTAGGGATTTTACCAGAAGTGTGACCTCTCTGAAAGCAACTGTTCTCACCCTTGCTCTTTCTTTCTTCTGAGTCTCCCTTGCTCTCCACAGTTTGCCATCTGAGGAGGGGACAGGGTCTGGACTGTGGCGGCCTTGCCTCAGACTCAGTGTTCTCTGTCTCTTGGTTGACTTGGGAAGTTCAGGTGCCTGGCATCTTCTAATGTGGTCGGCCCCACGAGGAGCCAGAGAGTGGTCTCTATCTGTAGTGGTACCCTCTTGTCTGGCAACTCAGTACTCCTTCATGATACAGTGGGCTCCAGTCTGCTCTTAGTCCCTGTCTCTGCCCTTCGCCTGACTTCTTCTAGATTCTCCGTGTCCTTCCACGAGTCCCTCTGCTGGTTTCTTCAGCCTGAGTAGCTATCAGGGGCACAAGGGAAACTGCTCACTTCTGCCTGGCACTTCTAGGTCTGTAAAGTTGTGTCTTCTCCTGACTGAGGGGGAGAGAGACATGCCTTCTGCTTCTTGCTTTGACTGGTCTCGCACAGGTGACCATGCTAGACTCAGAGTGTGGGGCTCCTTCTGGGAGCCCTCAGGACACACGGTCCTCAGCTTTGAGGGCTCAGGTCTGATCCTGAGAGCAGAGCCATCCCCACAATCTTCTTCCACATTCATAGGGTCCTGTGCCTTAGATGGCCAAATGCAAATGGAATCAAGATAATGGGGTGAGCAACTATGTCCTATAGAGAACAATCAGCTGCTGCTAATTCCCGTCACCACTTGCTCTCTGTGTGACCTCAAGCAGCTTGGTTAGCCCCTCTGTGCCTTGTTTTTCTCATCTGTTTATTGGGGGAACAATAGCCCACCTTGGATTTACTCACCTAATGATGTAGCATCAGCTGTACAGAACATCAGTTAATCAGTGCTATGGACTTGGCCCTTCCTTGTTGAAAGTCCTGAGAAACCAGAAGGAGGAGAGTAGCATGGTGACTAGGGATTCTTGAGCCTGCACTTGCACTTGGAAGCATCCCAAGTGGGTTGAAGCTGGTACCCAGACTGGGAAGGCAGGGTCCAGCAAGGAGGGAGATGGAGGCAGCTCTATCCGGACCCCATAGCATAAGGTGAGCAGGAGGTGGTTCCCTATGATTGGGGAAACTAAGGTCCGAGGAAGGGACAAGATATCTACTGTCCCGAGATGAAGACACCTCTGATTCTAACACTGAGCCTAGGTCGAGCTCCCATTCTGGTCTTGCTGTTCTAAGGCTCATGCTCCTAGTATGCCTGGTCACCCACATTGGGGTTCCATGGTGACTCAAGGTGAAGTTCCCCAGGGCACCGACGTCCCCCACTGCAAGTCTGCCCTTGCCCGCTTTCTTTCCATGCTGGCTGCAGCCCCTGCCACATGTCAAATGCTCAAGGTCTCTGCCGGTCACCCTCCCTGCTCCGGTGATCAGAAAGGAAGAGGGCTGTCTGTGGTCACAGAACTGGAGTCCCAGACACTGGGACTGAGTTAACATATAAGGGAAGGTGACTGGTCCCATCTCTGACTCTCGATGTGGGAGCATCCTTGAGGAAGAATAGGGAAGGAGAGGTACAGAGGGTCATCACTGTGGCCTGCGTCGCCTGGCTGTGTTTGGGGACTCTGCCTATGAAGACTGAATGGGCAGCAGAGGTCCTCTCGGAGAGGGACTCAGGAACTACATTCGGAGCCCAAAGCTCATCTCATCCTCAGAGGAAGCCGAGTCAACCAGGCTGGACGTCTGAGGGACAAGGGGGACTCTAAGTTAACCTGCTGGGCCCAAGGGTGGTGATCCCAGCTGAAGAAATGGCCTGCCTGCAGCCACCAACTGTCCCAGTGTGCTATGCTGGTTACAACTTCCAGAAACCTCTTTTAAGGTTCCAAAAAGGAGGAGGGGCGGAGGGAAGGCGTTGTTTTCCAGCCTCTTGCTTCATTTGCATGAGGTGAAAAATGTTTCCATAGAAACAACCAGAGCCTGTAATTTTTGAATAACGATTTCTGCGCCAAGCACAACCTGTCTTGTCTGGTTGGGGAATTAAGTCTCACAGCATTTCCCCATAACAATGGTAAAGTCGCCCCGGCTAGAAAAAGGTGGAGGGAAGGGGCAGTCTGAGCCCCAAGAACCAAACCGCTTAGCCTCAGTTCTCCCTCTTGTGAAATGGAGCCAGTGAGGTCTGAATCATACAGCTCAAACCCGCAACAATTCAAACTGAGGGGGCGGGGTTGGTACGAAGCTTGGGTCTCTGGGTCCCCGGCCCTGACCGACACCCGGGAAGCCTAGGCAGTGTTCTTGTAAGTTTTTAAGAAGGGCAAGAGCAGAGAGCTGTGCACACCGGACCCTCTGGGTTACCAAAGAGAATCTCTCCTCCTGCCTTGCCCACGGTCAGCTGCCTGTCTCCTCTGCGGACGTCCCCTGCCGGCTGCTGGGCCCTGCTCACCCAAGCGAAGGTAGCGGCCTCGCCTGAGCGCCTCTGCCCCCTGGTGGCCCGAAGGCATCACGCAGCCACTCATCCCCAGGCACAGAGGGCTGTGTGGCCTCTTTAGGCTCCTCTGGAGAGAGGATATCCTCTCTTTTGGAGCTTCGAAGAGGCCACCAGAGTCACAGCAAGGCTCCAAGAGGGACTCCAGGATCAAGGGCCACTGGCCCTCCCTTCCAAGTCTCAGCGCAGATGACCCCCCCACAGGATTTGATGGAGGGGTACCCTGAGAAACCCACATTGCCAACATCTTCTGTGGGTCTTTTCAGGATGTCAGGATGGAAGCTAAAACTGAGAGCAAAGTGAAGATTGCAGACTGTAAAGGGGCAGGGGGCAGAGGGTAGGGCTCTTCTGCACCCCTATATTGCATACAGGGGATACTAAAGACCTGGGAGAGGCCCACATGTTTGTCCAGGGGACCCTGTGTGTTCTAGCCATCCTGAGACCACCTCTGTGATCCTTCTACCGTTCTCCTTGTTTGCAGACAGCAATCAGAGGCACCGTCCTTGTTGTCAGGGGCTGCCTTTATTTATCCTCATTTAACCGTGGGTTGGAATATTGTGCTGGGACTGAACTGAGCCGCAGACATGCTCGGCGCCTGCCTGGCTTAATTATAGCCCGAGGGGCTGAGAGCAATGAGCCATGCGCCACCAGCTCCAAGGCAGCAAGCTGGTCTTCAGACGTCCTTCCCTTCTCTCTCTTTAAATACCAGCATGATGCGTCCCTGGTTACACTCTAATGATGGTCTGTGGGAGAGCGACCTTCTGAGGCTGGAACATGTGCCGTCGTCTCCAGGTTATGGGCAAGGGTCGGAGATGAACAAGAAGGTGGGGGGACATTGTTCGGAAGGCCCCAGAGAGCACCCAGGCGCTGCCAGTGAGTGTTCTCATGCCACTGAGGATACAGATAAGAGGTGTTGACTGTGCCTCAGAGGGCTGTCATTTACCCTGACAGATGCTGCAGTGTGGGTCCCCTGAATGTTATCCACCGGCACAGGGCACACTAAAGATGGACGAATCAAGGCATTTAGTTCAGGCCTTGTGTTTGCAACAGGACAGGCCCTCAATCACAGATGGCCCAGGAAAACAGAGGGAGGCTTTGGGGACCCAAAGATGGGCTCTCTGCCATGCCACTGCCAAGAAGTCACTAATAGGCAAGTGACACCTCTCTCCATGTGAAGGTACCACGGTACCAATGAAAAGCCAGTGTAGGTCAGGGGATGTGGCTCAGTTCTTGGAGTGCTTGCCCTGGGATGCATGAAGCTCTGGGTTCAAGCCCCAGAACCACAAACAGATGCTTATAACTTTAGTAGCTGGGAGGTGGAGGCAGGAGAATCAGGAATTCAGGGTCGTTCTCAGCTACATAGGATGTTCAAGGCTAGCCTGGGGTAAAATGAGACCTCATCTCAAAACTAGGCAAACACAACCACAGAAATCAGAGCAGTGTGTCTATGAATCAGCAGTATTGCAGGCATGGAGGAAGCTGTTCTCCTTTCTCATGCGGAGTCTCGGGAGTAAGTGTTGCCCCATTGTGATGTGGAACGGTGGGGGAAGGGCATTCTGGTACACCAGGAGCTGACCACTGGGATCGCCAGCCTCTTCACCAGCTACAAACCTCTGAGGGAGAGGAACTGCCCACACGTTACAGCTACCTTGCTTACTGATTCATCTGATGGAAACCTTACAGGTTTTGCTGTAGGACTCAAAATACGTGACTAGTTGAGTGGTTCATAACCCTGATGTACATGGAACATTTGGAGCATTTTTTAACTTAATTTTTTTAGCAATTTTTGAAAAGATTTATTGGGGGAGGGGCATGTATATGTGGACAGTGCCTGAGGAGGCTGGAGGTATCAGGTTCCAGAGATGGAGCTACCGGATCCTGTGCTTCCTAACCTGGGTGCTGGAAATTGAACGTGTGTTTTCTGCGAGAGCAGCCTTAACTGCTGAGCCATCTCTGCAGTTAGAGACACTTCTTGGTGCAGCTGAGTGCTCCCAACCCTCTGAGGCAGACACGGGTGTACGGGAGCAGATTGCCACTCAGGGCCACACAGTAAGAAAGGCTACTTTATGATTAGGGAGACCAATGACATCCAGAAGGTCCCTCTCTGAGATAAAGCATGGGTACATCATACAAGCACAGAGTATCATGTGTCCACATATGTCTGGCCAGTACTGCAGGTTCTAGCATCTCCAGGACCATGAGGACCCTAATCAGGTTATGACTATTGCTCAGAACTCAGAGACACTTCTCTAGGGCCTTAGGCATACTCCCTGGGGCAGCTAAAAGTCATGCAACATGAAAGACAGTGAAGGAAACATGCTCTAATGGTCTGTGTAAGAGAGACCCACACCTACGGGAGGAAGCATTGCCCTGAGTGGCACCGAGGCACTGCCAAAGAGTGACAGGAATTCTTTCTTTTTCTAAGGATGGCTTGAAACAGCAACCTTCAGGATGGTCTGTGAGGCCAGGGAAACTAGACATAGGGATCCTGGGGCTCCTGCCAGGAGGCAGGCAACCTCCCCACTAAGCGTCTCAGGAGACTGAACCCTCATGAAAAGCTTATGGTTAGTTTCTGGAAAGTGGGTCTCAGGGACACGGATGTGTCACCCTCAGGGGGGTTTCACCACACGAGGCTCCTAGGCAGGGCTGAAGGTGAGGGGGGCTCAGAGCCTAGAGCTTCCTGTTTCTGCTGCTGGCTTTGGGGGTTCACTTTAAGGTAGACACGTGTTGGTACCTCAGGAGGGGGGCATGAAACATGGGACAGTAGTGTGGTGGGGAGGATGGAGATAGGGCTTCTGAGACATGTCCTGTCAGTGTGCAACAGGCAGGGAAGAAGAGCCTTCTGGCCTGAACCAGTGGGTGACGGTGAGGGAGGGGTATGGCCTGGACTGGGGACCAGGGTCATATGACGTCTGGCCTTAACCTGGTGGAGGAGTTGAGACTGACTATATGGCCATGAGGAACTTCTGGAGAGTTTGGGGTGGGTGATGAGACATGGTGTGGCCAATGCACTCCTAGGGTATAGGTATGGGGAAGCAACAGCTATAACCAAGGGGCAAAAAGGAGGTAGCTGGGCAGTGGAGCAGAGGGCTTGGCAGGGGGGCTTGAGAAGCTGCAGGAGGAGTCAGCCATCCTCCCCTCCCTCTTCTCTTCAGTCCTCCTTTCCTCCCTCTCAGGGTCTACAGAAGTCGATACCTGTCTCTAGGCAGCTGCCAAGGAGCAGGAGGATGAAGTCGCCCCATGGTGGGGGTCTTGCTCCAAAGAAACGCAGCACCTCGGAGGAGGAAGGGGACTGGTTGTTAAGGATATTCCCAGGGCGACTGAGATTTCCAAGGTTTCAGTAGACATTGCTAATTTTGGACGAGGTCATTTGTGATGGGGGTCAGGGTCCTTCTCTGCCCACCCCAGTGATTTCCTGAGAGACTGACAAGATAAAGGAACATCGTGAGAGCACCCCCCTGGGGAGCTCGGGCTTCCAGTTGGGCAGTGCTGGGATTTGTTCTCCATGGTCTTCACAAACGGAATGACAGCGAATGCTGTCAGACTTTGAGCAGGGGTCACTGATCCATGGTGATCGGCCCCAGGAGACTCGGGAGATGATAGGAATGCAGGGGAGGAGGCTGATGGCCAGGGCAGGAATCCCAGGACTTTGGCCATAGCCCAGGCCTTGGCTCCTTATGATGAGGGAAGCTTATTCTCTCTTCCCAGGAAGGGGATGCAATGAGCTCATGCTAGGGTATGGATTCCTCGAGGCAAGGAGAATCGCTCTCAATTCCTTCCCACAGTGCCTGAATAGACCCTACATCCGCCACTGGGCAAGGCCTAGGCCACAGCTGGGGGCAGCTGCCATGCTGGCAGCCTCACTGATGGTCCTGCCAAGTCTTGTTCCTGCTAGGCCTCTCTGCACAGCTCTACTGTATTAGGAAGGAAGCTCTAAGGCCAAGAGGTACCCAGTTGGTTTTTGTCAATCCTATCCAAGTGACAGACTGAATTTTCTGTTAAAGAAGCCAAATGGGACTTTGTTTTTCCCGCTACAGTGAGATTCAAAGTCTGGAGCCCATCCGTTGTCACTGGGGTCAAAGACAATGATCCATCTTGTGGGGACAAGATAATTAGCTGGTGGGAATGGGACCTGGTCCTCTCTTGGCTGTGAGTTGAAGGAGCCTAGGTTACCACTGAGAGAAATAGTACTGAGAACTTGGAAACAGTACCTCCCACAACTAGTTCAGTGTCTTCAGCCCTGCAGGGGCTACTAGGGACTTCATTTACCAACCCGTTTCTGCACAGAGAAGTGGTTATCACAGGCCCAGGGTGTCACTTCGGGCTGCTCTGGGTCAGGGTTCTTTGTAGTCTTCCAACTTCAATGAGAATAGCTTCAGAAAAACCTATTCTGTATGTTGAACTTCTGGGGAGGAATTTTCTGGGATTGATTAGGTTAGATAGGTAACTCAGTAGGGGAGAGGACTGGCCTAGCATGCATGAAACCCTGGGCTCAACCCTCAGCATGGCATAAACTGGAGGTGGTGGCACTGTGGTAGGCAGAGTCCTTGACAACAGAGAGAGCTGAAGGCTAGCCTGGGCTACATGAAATGTTGTATTATTAAAAAAATGAATTTTCCATAATCAAAAATAGCGTGCGCGAGAGAGATAGAGAGACAGACACAGACAGAGACTGGGGGTTAGCTGTGTACCAAATATGCACAGAGAGCAGCCCCCACGGCTTACCCCAGCTTTCCTTCATGGTCTTCCTATAGAACGGTGGTCTGGCTTTGGAGAACTCTGCTGGTTTCAGAGTGACCTTTTATTGTTTGCTTTTGAGATTTCGTTTTTTGCATATCAGCTCTGATGCTCAGAGCTGCCCCGGGGAAGCACAGTGACTGCCAAAGCCGTAGCAGCAACCATCCCCATCCTGGAGCGTCTGGAGAACAGAGAGCGTTGGGAGAGACCCACCCTGCCTCCGTGAGCCCAGCTGACCAAGTGGGTAACGCACAAGTCTGTAGAGTCTCAAGGAGGGCAAGGACCAAACTGAAGTGTAAGCGGCTGGCACAGGTGTGGGGCACACTTGACTCACAGTAGCACTGGGCTCCGCTATTCACGCCCTCAGATTCCCGCCGAATTTCTGAGCCTTCCTGAGTCGTTCTTTCTGTCTTCAGGAAGAGACGAAGACATGGGAGAGAGTCAGGGGCAGGAGCCATGTTCGAAATGCTTCTTTTCTCGTAACCATCACTTGAGGACCCGGACCTACCCTCCAGTCTGAGTCCAGGAGAAACCCCAAAGCGGCTTTGATTCATCACCTTTGGGGTATGAATGGGTAGCTAGCACGGATCGTGGGTGCTCCTTTCCGCCAAAGGAAACAACTTTAAATGATGCTCCTTGGGCTCCCTCCTAATGCTCTGGGTGTTTATGGTTTTTTTTTAAAGGCCTCATCAAAGAAAATGCAGTAATGACGCCCCTGACTTCCCAGCAGTGCTTTCCGCGATGAATTATTCACATCTGCGGTGAAACGGGGACTCCGCAAACCGACGCTGCTGAAGCAGTCCCTTTCCGCGGGACTATTTTTATCTTCTTTTGCAATCTTTCATCTCGGGAGACACTTGGTTTGGGGAGCCCGTTGTGCAGAGCCCAAGTTGGCGGGATGTCAAGTGTGGAGTGCTAGGCTCTCCCAGCTTCTGCTCAGAGTACAAATCTGTGAAAACAGGAGCAGGCTCTGGGAATACGGCTGTTGAAGCCTAATGAGGGCTATGGAGGGATTCCCTGGTCTCTCTATGTCTCACACTTCCACGTTCCGGGGAGACCTGGTCTCCACTGTAGTAATGACCGTGATGGAGCCACTTCCCATTTCTTTCTATTAGAATTCAGTTATTTGTTAAGGATCAATACATGGGGCTCTGTGGAGAGATGTGTAGGTTCTCTTCGGGTGCTGGTGCCTGTCCCAGGAAAGTCAAGGATTTCCTGATGACTGAACTCAAGGGGTAGGCCCTGCCAGCCTCATCTGCCCAAACCATACCCTCTCTGTGACTTAAAAATCCCATGAGGGATGGTGACATGGTTCAGCGGATAACGGTTCTTACTTTTGACACTCATGACCTGAGTTCCGGACCCAGAGCCTCCATGGTGGGAGGACAGAACTGACTCCTAAAAATTGTCCTCCGATCTCTGCAGGCATGTTGTGGTAGTACCCCCCCACACACACACACAAAATAAACAAAAGTGACAAAAACGTGTAAAGCCTGTGAGACGGACACTGCCCAGTATGATGGCCGTGAGTCCCACAGGGCTGTGGTGGAACTGAAATGTAATTGGTTCAAATGGAGATGTGCTGTGTCAGCCATACGCTGGAGGTCAGAGATGTGGCCGACGAGGGATGAAGACCACCTTGTTCATGGTTTGCATTCATACTGATTGTGTATTGAGATGGTGACGGTTTGGCTTCAATGAAGTTGAATGAAATATGTTGTTAAAACGATTTCATCTGTTCTTTTTGAAACATCGCAAGTGCCTTCTGTGGTCTTTTTTTTAACCCCTTAGGCTGTGTTGTTCCAGAAGGGAGTGCTAAGCAGGGGCCTGTCTCTTGATGGTGAGCTTATAAGGAGACCCACCCCCTTTTGTTTATAATCTTTTAAATGTGGCAGTGGCCTCAAGTTAGCCTTGCTTGATACACAAAAAGGCGCCCATTTAAATGTTTCGAATGAGCCTCGGAACTCACTGGCAAAGTTGTTGCCCCGAAGACATTGTCAAGGAAGAGCAAGAAAGTGGCTCGGGCTGGGCCCACCTCCCAAGCCACAAGATCCTCAGGTAGCCAGAATGCCCTTGGTGCTAAGGTGCCAGACTTTGATGACTCATGTGTTCCTGAGTTACAACCCTACAAAAAGGAACTGTCAGCGCCCTCATCTCACAGATTGGCAAAGGGAGCACAGGGTCCTTTAGGTACCTTGCTCTGGGCTCAGATCTTTAGTGAGGTGAACTTACCTGTTCCAGCCACCAGAGGCGCTGTGCACGAAACCTCAGCCTTGGACCCAAGTAGGCGAAGAGAAAAACAGCATGATTCATGTTTCATAACAGGGGAAAAAAAAGTGACGTTGGTTTTTATGTTTTATTTAACCTGGTCTATTAAAAACATAGAATTCTGACATAGAATCAGCATAAAATTTATGTTCAAAAATTTATATTCTTTCTTGACATGCCCTGCCTTTGAAATCCAGGATGGCATCTTTTTTAAACCTTAGTAGAATAGGCACATTGTGTGTTCAACAGTCACACATGACTCATGGCTACAGAGTCGGACAGTGGTATCTAGAATCTGGAGATGCAAAAAGCGAATCTGAAGGGACACCATGCTCACCTAGATATTGGGCACTGGAGGCTGGGGCTTAGAGCAGCTCCCGGACTGTATCTCTAAGGAGTGCCAGTATTGATTAGGACAGGGACAAAAGGATAGGCCTGTCCCCTGACATAGTATACTTAAGGAGACTCGTACCTGGCAATGAACAGGGCTCTGTGATCCGGTGGGTGGGTACCTGGGGTGATGAGTTCCTCTTTCCTAGGCTCTCCTGGGGTTTTAGTGTCTTCAGTGGGCCGGCATCATGTGTCATGAATCCTGAGGCCCAAGCCCACAGCCTGTGACTCTGAATCCAAATGGGCCATTTGCTTCACTGTGTTGTGGTTTTCCAACTCAGGAACAGTAAGAATGAACTCCTACTTAGTGAGAGTACTAATTGTTGGAAAGGGACAGGAAGCAGCAACTCTCCTTCATCCGGCTCGCATTCCAGTGTTCCCCCTCCAGTTCCCCCTCCACCCCAGAAACAGAGTCCGTCCTGGCCCAGCTTCCTCACAAGGCCTCCTGCTTGCTCACTAGCTGCAGGGCCCCTCAACTGGCCTCTTCTTGCAGGAACAAGGTTGGCTCTGTCCTCTGCACAAGAACACGGCAACACCGCATGAGCAGGCTGCGTGTGGAGCCTCGGCACCTTTCAGGCTGTTGATGGCATGGTGACTCTTTGCCGACCCTCCTATGTTTGTTAATAACTTCTGTTCCCTATGGGAAGCTGGCTGGCCTCCAGCTGAGTACACAGCAGCGTCCACGGCCTGTGCGAGCTAATGCCTCTCCCAAGGCACCTCGGGTTCTCTTCTGGGGAAGATTCCACATCAGCAACATTACATGGCGAACGCGCTGGAGAGGCAGAGCCTCCAATTAGGGAATAGCTAGATGTTCCTAAGTATGACGGGGAAGTAATTCTCTGGCCAACAGAGTTTAATCAAAATGTTTTATGCAAGACGTATCCCTGACCCTGACAAATTGGCTCTCTCTTCCTGAAAATTAAACAAATATATTGTCAATGCGGCTTTCAATGGCACATAAACAGATGCAGGCTGGTGAGATTGCGAGGTTACGGGGTTCCAGTGGGGCCCCAGTTGCGTGCTGTGATTTTTGCAAGGTCCTCTGGGGTTTCAGCAGTGCCTGCTACCTTCATGGGGGCTGGAAGGGGGGGCCTCTCAGGAAACCGTGTCTTTCAGTGGCATCTCTCAGTCTCTCGTGTCAGCAATGCCTGTCCTGCCTGGTGGTCCTGCATTCTGAGGAGGATCTCACAGGGGCTACTAAGCCAACACCTGCCCCTGCCCGTCCACATCTGCCACAGCACCTGTCTCTCCCAACACCAAGTCACCCTCAAACAACTGTGTGGGGTGGAGGGTGGGGAATTTGGGGGAGCTGGGGGGCAATTCTGCCAGGTCAGAGCTTTGGTGAGGCTGTTTCTTCACCAGGGAAGGGGTCTGAGCAAAGACAATCCTATCAAGAGCAATAGAAGCAACAGACACACTTGGTGCAGGTGTGGTTGAGTGGTCAGTGATGGCAGTGGTCAGGCACCTCAGTGGTTTGGACAGTAGAGTGGGAACAAGAGGCAAGTCAGCAATCAGAGCCCCAAAGGGGGCGCTCCTGATCCAGCTCTGGAAAGCAGGATGGAGCCTGTTAGTGACTCATCTGGAGGCAGTTCCTGAGGCAACGCAGGCTTGTCCAGGCCCTCCCAGCCTAACGAAGGGCATCACCTGTTACTCCTCTTCAGGTATGTGAACTTCTGGGTCCTGGGCTTGCCGATGACGAGAGAAAACTCATTTTAGAAACTGAGAAAGGCCAGCTCCCGCAGGGTTAGTTCATGAGGAGCAGAATCTGACCTCTGTGTTTGGGATAAACCACTTCTGGAACTCTGAAGTGAGGGAGGACAGGGTCACGGGTGTGGACCATCCATCTTGGGAATGATTGCACATATGGGCTTTAGATGGTGGGAGGCAGAGGCCCGATGTGGCCCTTTCCCTGGCCTCATTGGGGTTAAAGTCAGGTCATTGTGGTCAGGGGTCCCCTCCGCACAGCAGGGTAGGGAGTGTGCTCTATCCTGCACCTCCCTGCGGTCTCCATCCTTGGACACAGCCCACCTCCTGCGGCAGAGAAACCGTGCATTACTTCTCTTTAATGGCCGTGTTATCTCACCAGGCCTGACTTGGGGGTGAAGGATGGCAGTCAACCATGAAGATGTCGCATAGATGGATTCTGAGGTCAGACAGGCCGGTGCCCTCCCTATGTTATTGATGGAGGAGAGAGAAGAACTTAAGGTCAAAGGTCATCTTCATCACTCTAACTTGGCTTATGCCGACAGATCCTGCCCTGGCTCAAGTTCTGCAGTCATCCTTTGCCCTAGGCCTCAGAGCCTTGGTCTACCTTTCCTAGTTCCTAGTTCCTCAGTACACAACTCATAACCACAGTGGCTACTGTCAAAAGCACATACCTCCAGCCTGGCTAGGAGGGCCGAGTACCCATTGTCAGAGGATGGCTGCCAGATGGGGCCAAGAACACAGAGCCTGCAGGGTACCAGCTCTGTCACTGCTGGGCAGGCAGGAGACTCTGTCCTTGTGTCTTGGACGAGTAAGATGAGGTTTAGTGAGCTTAACATCTCACTTATGGCCAGGACAGGAGCATGGGCCCTTGTGCCTACCCAGACCCCAAACTGTCCCTGTCAACCGTATGGTCTCAGGTTTCCCTGGACCACTTGGGTCCATGTTGGGGATTTGGAGCCTGTGGGAGAATGTTGGTTTATAGAGGGTTTGAAGCCACTAGTCTTCCACTATAGGAGGAAAACTGAGGTTGGAGGGGACCTGTGGGAGCTGATGGCCTCCCTGGGCAGCAGCTTCTGGACTGGACCCCAATAGCCATGTTGTTGGTGTGGGGTAACTGCTGTTCCAGGGGACAGGGATGGGGGACAGAGGGGTAGGAGAGCCCCAGGTCCGGATACTGCTGATCTCCTGAGGATGCCCATTAGACATGGCACAGATGCAGTACCTTGGGCTGCTCTGAGCAGGAAGCAACTCCATGTTCCCCGCCAACAGATCAAGTGTTCCTGTGCTGGTGGACATGGGGATTAGCCCTCTCTTGTCCTCGAACCCTGCCACCGGCTGTCATCATGCAGATGTGCCCTGTGGCAGTGCCAGGCAGCTGGGCTCCCACAGAGGTGGCTCCTTGGCACAGAGGACCCCTGAGCAGCTGCATCCGGATCTTCCCATGACCCTCCTGGCCTGCCCGACCACCCGGCCCATCAGGCCCACTTCTGGAAAGTGGTTCACCTGTCTCCGAGTCTGGCCTGGGGAGGGGTGAGATCAGCAGCTGGCCTGAGATGGGGGCATGGGAGGGGTTCCCAGGGGGTAGTGGCCTCCTAATTGAGGGGAGAGCTGAGAGTTTCCAGGAGGTGAGGGCCTGGGGCAGACCAGGAGCGTGGGAGGGGGGGGTCGAGAAATGAGCCTGATGGGGGGGGTGAGCATGGGGAAAGAGCAGGGTTATGCATTAAGAGGAACAGAGGCGGCCCCGGGTTGCTAAAAGGAGAGCAGGAGAAACCTTAGGTTCACCGGATATCCTGTTCACACCACCATACCCTCTGGTATACCTATGAGCATTCACAGGGCAGACACACACACCCTTCCTACCTTCACACACACACGGGTCTGGCCTTGTGTCCAAAGCCATCGAAGGCCAGAAATGTCCAGTCAGGGATGGGACAGGCCTCCTGGTGAAGTGTGTCTAGCTCCTTATGGCTGACTTAGAAAGTCTCCATTGAGTCCCCAGAATCACAATACCCTGACCCCTGGCGCCCATGTACCCTGGAGTGCTAGAGGCTTTAGGTTCTTCCCCGTTGGAGGAGGTGTCATCAAAAGAGGAGCTGTCCTAGCCACAGAGCAGCTGATGGCCACTGTGAGGCCCGGCTCTTTCCTGTCTCTTGCTGCAAGCATCCGTCCACAGGCAGAATGAGCATATGGATTTTTCTGCAGGGCTTGGACAGCTCACAGCCCCTCCCAGGTTAGGCCTCCCCTCTTCTCCATAGGTAAGGGATGTTGTGGCCCAAGGAGAACAAGACCACAGAGCTGGCCATACTGGGCTGGGGGGTGGGGGTGGGATGGAGGGTCAGAGGGGCCCTGTGACCCGCTTATGAATCCTGCCGCCGTCTCAACCAGCTCTTCATTCCTCACCCCTCCGCCCTGTTCCTGGAATTTGAATCTGCCTCATAAACCAGCCATAGCTCATGTCAGGGCCTCAGGGGCCAGGTGGGGGCCGCCAGGCCTGCCTTGGAGCTTGTATGAGGAGGCCCAGGCTTGTATGAGGCTCTGGGACAATTGATCACAAAAGTACATCTTTGTGCTGGATGCTGTACAGTTCAGAGGGTGGTGAACCCAGGTCCCTTTCCTAGTCTCTCTTCCCCGTGTCAGGCTCTGTGAGCTTCCATCTTGTCTTCCTTCCTTCCTTCCTTCCTTCCTTTCTTCCTTCCTTCCTTCCTTCCTTCCTTCCTTCCTTCCTTCCTTCCTTCCTTTTTTTTTAAAGATAAGGTCCCGTGTTCCTCTGGCTGGCCTCAACCAGCACTACAGAACTGAGGATGACCTTGAACTTCTGATCCTCCTGCCTCCACCTCTCAAGTGCTGGGATTACAGGTATGCACCATCATCTTCAGTACTGGGAATCGAACCAAGGTCTTCAGGCATACTAGGCAAGCACTCTACTAACTGAGCTACATTTTCAGCCTCTTATTTTTTTTCCCAAAGGCTGGTAAAGTTTTGCAGTTCTAAAATGAAGCATTGTATACACACTCTGTCAGTGAGGGTAGAGGAGGGGCTAGGGTGATAGAAGGGGGGCTCCCTGGAGGAGGTGACCTTAAAGTTGGGTCTTGAAGGGTGAAGAGGAGTTCAACATGCAAATGATCATAAGAGCATTCTGGGAAGAGAAGAGTACAGAAGAAGGAAGGGTAGATCCATGGTCCAGGGGATGGATAGAGCCTGGTACAACCTTGGTTACTTTATGAACACCCCACATGTTTTCTCTTATGAAAAGCTGAGAGTAAGGTACTAGTTGGTATCCAGTTGGAAGAAGGGGAGATCTTTCCAGCCTCAGGACCTTTGCATTGCACTTCTATCTGCTTTGTAACACTGTTCCCCACCACTCTCTGTAACAGTTGTCTGTGTTCTAGGTTCATGCGCTTACACACGGCCTGGGTTCAGGAGGCTCAAGCTCGCACATGTCCCGCACCACTTACTGAAGAAGGAGCGTCTGTGATGAGACTCTGCCGAGGTCAGAACTCAAGCCAAATGAGAGGAGGTTCCTGAGGTCCAGGTGGTGACTTCCTGATTGCCAGGGCAGCAATCAGGGGGGTTGGAGTTACCTGTCAAAGTGGCTGCCTCTCTCCCAGCCTCTTCACTGGCGGGACAACCCTCCAGCCTCAGTGTCCCCATCAGAGGCATGGGGACAGGGTCAAACCGTTACACAGTGGGAGCAAAGCACCAGGCTGGGATAGGGGTGGATCTAGACCCTGCCCTGACTCTAGAACTCTCCTCGGAGACGGAAGCTTGCCTCTGATAGGCCAATTTGTCATCGTTAGACATCAGGCCCCACAGGAGGCCTCCAGGATCATTGCATCTTGATCTCAGGGTCACCTGAGCCCTCTTGTCAACCCAGACTCAGTTTCTCCACACAGGGAAAAGGGACACACTCCTGGGCATGCATTAGTCACTTAGTACTGTCTATCAAGAAAAGCCACTTTCTTCCGCTCAGGGTGCCAGTGACCTCTACTTCCCCAGGACCCATTTCCATGAGAGTTGCCATTCCCTACACCTCTATGTCACATGTTCACCCAGGGACCCTCTGGGGCTGCCTGGACCATGGGGAAATTTTCCCTTAATTATTTTTTATAGCCTGACTTTCATGCAAGAGGTTTTGTTACGATCCCTGCCTCGCCTGAGAGTCGTGAGCTCTCAAGAAGAACCGTAAATAAAACTTCACTTAATATTCAAAGTCCGAGTGGGGACGCCCCCCCCTCCACGCAGCCCCTAGATGCAGCCCAGCTCTCAAATGGAAGGCAATTACTCCGGGCTCCTGCGTAGCTTTCCACCTCTGCATTTTGTTTTTCTAACTTTCTCATTTAAAGCCAGGATGGGCAACGCTGTATCCCATTTGTATTGTGTCGGGAGAGATTGCTCTGGGCACTGGTTGTGCATGAGGGCCTTGGGGACAGCGATATTTTACCCAAGAATCCGCCTTTGAAACATTGAAGTGCGACGTTGGTTCAGACAGGGGCCATGATTTGATCCCCAGATTCTAGAGCTTTGGGGACAAATGCCTGGCAGCAGAATTAATTCTTTGAGAGGAACAGGAAAGCCATAACTTTTACCTCTATTATTGGAGAGAGCTGAGCTACTGCTGGGAAAGGAGAAAGGATTGAGACCTGCCATGCAGGATGAAGGCGTTCTCCATCCTTCTTTGCTGCAGGGTGCTATGCGGGCTCCCCAGCCTGGACTACAGTTACCTTTGTTTAGAAAATGGCTAGTTAAGGATGATTAGCAATGTCACCATTTTTTGAGTCATTTTCCTGAGCAACCCACATCTTGTATGAGGACCCTTATCCCAGGAGCAGCCCCTGGATGCAGAGATTCCAGGACCAATGTGTGGCAGGCAGGCTCAGTGCTGTTCCCGAATGGGTCTTCCTGAAGATGGCCACAAGTCTTCAGTCTTCCATATCTGTCTAGCTAAACCAGTGCCCATCTTGACAGTTACCAAGGTCCTGCCCTACACTCCAGGTTATTACTTATTCTGCTTTCCACAGTGAGGCCGAGGAGGCCCATGGAGGCCCAGAACCCCTCTTTCAGTTTGGCCAGGCTACTGCCAGGCAGACACCGTGTGGGCTCTGTTTGCTGAAGATTTGCAGAATTTGATGACGGGTTGTGTGGTCCACTCCTGGCCACCCCATCTCACTACTCATTTCAGCCTCTCTTACCCCCTCACTGGCATTGAGCCCCTCTGGGTGCAGTCTGCTTCAGGCTCTGTCTGTCTGTCCTCTCAGCCCTCACCGCTGGGGCTGTTCCAAGGCAAGAGGCCCATCTGGAAGGCACAGCAGTGCCTCAGTTCAGAGATGGACAGACGGGGCACCTCAGATGGGCCCTGGTCACATCTGGCTACATAAAGATGCTGGAGATTCCTGACATGGGGTTCAGTGAAAATATACCAGCTGGGGAAAGTGAGGACCAGCGATGAGGCACCCTCAGAGGTTTAGGGCTGTGGGGCTGCCAAAGACCTGCTGGCCGCTGCTCTGGGCCCTGGATGCAGAGGTTTCCAGGCCAGACAGGATTAATAAGGCCACGCTTTGAACAAGCAATCCATCATTCCTAGCTCTGTGGCTACCATTCCTGCCTCATACCAGGCTAAGCGGGGAGCAGGCGAGGGAGGGTGGATTGCTAGGTGGGGTGGGTAGGAGATCGAGGGATGGGGAGCAGCCTTAGCCACTGTGAAGATGGAGTCCCAGTGGAGGGATGCTTGCCCCTTGCATGAAGTAAATAAAACCAGGGACCCTGGGCAGAAACCTTAGCCTGGAGGCAGTCACCCAGGGAACCAGCCGCTTGCCCTATGGGGACAGGAGGGGATTGGGGTGGTAAGCTTTGGAAAAGACAAAACTGTAATTAGCAATATCGACGCATTGTTCTTTTATTAAAAATGCTATCTTTGTTCCTGATCGTAAAAGGAAGCTGTTGACAGTGGAGTAAGCTGGAGTCGGCGGAAAGAAGAAAATTAAAATCCCCTCAGTGTTCCCCCTCCCTCCATGACTCTAGGGGCATTCGGTGGTTCCTCCCTCGTGTGCACATATGTCGGGCTGCTTTTATATTGTGAATATAGCTGGCTGTATTTTAAAGACTTGTTTGTCAGTAAAGGAAGCATCCCAGGGGTGGGTGCCTGAGGATGCATGCATTTCATTAATTTGACCAGTAAATCCAATTTTTGAATTCCCCTTGTGGGGGGAGAGGGAGGAAGATAATATCTTCGCTCACTTAAAATGGTGATTGACGTACCCCCAAACCCCGTGCTGGTGCAGCAGCCGAAGTGGTATGGGTGGGGACTGGCCTCCTCAGTCCATCTCACACATCCCGGGGTGCTAACTGAGGGCCTCTGGAGCTCCTGGGGCACAAGTGGCATCAGAAAGGTCGGTTCCTTCAATTATTTCCTACAGCTTAAAAAGGTAGCAAAAACTGTTCTGGAAAGGCATTCTGGATACAACAGTGCAATGTCCGAAAATGGGGCATTACCACCAGGGGCGCGGGCCAGCAGCTGGGAGGCCGGTTCCTAACGGAGAACAAGGCTCCTCTCACGGACCACTACCTGCTTGAGTTCTAAGCTCAGGGGCTGTTTTCTTCCAGGAAGCTTTCTGTGATCTCTCTGACTAGTTTACACACACACACACACACACACACACACACACACACACACACACACTTCAGGCAGAGCTCTGGGATGCCAGAAGCAAGAGACTTCTCTTTCTCTGTCCCATCCACATACGGTAGACTTTAAGCCCCCTGGAGCAGAGCTGTTTTGCTCGATGCCCACAAGTCTGGGTTGCAGAGGTCCTGGGGGCTAGGTTCAGAGATTCTGAAGGACAAGGTTGCAAAAGTGCTGGGGACTGGGCTACAGAGGTGCTGGGTGGCTGCTGGGTGAGTTACTGGAAGGCTTTGTCATTCTGCAAACCAGTCATTCGACTCTGCATCTGGGGACACTGAGGCAGCAGCCCCTACGCCCTTATCTGGCTCCCTTCCCACCCCCAGCTCTGCCCCTCAGTTGCTTAGTTGAGGAAGTCTAAGCAGACTCAGGCTTCTCGCTTCTTTTTTCCTGGTGACCTTTCCATGTAATTAAAAAGCCGCTATTCCAGGAGCCGAGGCAGCCGGAAGCAGAGCTGTGGCTCTCTGTGTACGTGTGCGGAAATTGATTGTCTAGAGCACAGAACAGCGCTTTAGGCTCTGATGTCAAAAACGCCCCCAGCTCACCCTGGCTTAAAGACGTCAATCTTCCTGCAGGCCCACTGTGCACAGCACTTTCCAGTACCTTCTCACCAGCCCCTGTGCCTCCACTGGGGAGGGTAGCAAGCTGGACTCGAGGTTCCCTGAGTCTCTGGGCTACCATTAAAGGTACCTTTTGCTATCCCTAGAACACAGACATAAGCCAAGGTGAAGGAGTGCTTATAGCCAGCTTTAGGGAGGAGGTCTGTAGCATTCCTGCCCAGAAGAGCTGAGTCCAACCTACGCCCCCATCACTGTTTGCCCAAGAAATGAGGGTGCACAGCCCCTGCCAGCACTTTGCTCTAGAAACTTCTGGGATATCCAGTGATGGCAGGGATTTTTCCTGGGTTGGGCCTCCCCTGTGTGCCATAAGCCATTCTCAGTTTGGCTGGGATAGTGACTCTAGGCATAGCACCCCCAAAAACACTGGGCCCCAGGCTGGAGGGTGGGGAGGCCCCAGCTAGGCCTCCACCCTTTGGCTCTCTGCATCCTGCAGCTGCAGAGGATAATGCATATTCTGGCCAAGACCCAGCTTCTATAAGCCACAGAGAATTGCAATTTAGCGAGTTTATCAAATCCACCCGAGTTGGGGCCCAGAGGAGCATCTGTGCAAGAAGGCATCCTGGTGGAGCGGGACTTCTCGGGCCAGCAAGACTGCCCCACCCCATACTTCCCACAGGCCTGGATTAGCCCCAGCAGCTGGGCAGGGGTAGGGACCAGGGCAGCAGGAGACATTGGGCTGGGGGCTGGGTCTTGGCTGTCCACGTGGACCTGGCCAAGACAGGGTCATGTCTTTGAGTATATGGGGTCTTCCTGCCCATCTATGAGACCAGGCAGTGGCTCAGCCAGGCACCCCCTCCCCTGCCAGTGCAAGAAAAGAGAGGCTGGATGGCTTATCTGTATGGGCTCTTCAGACCCTGAGTAGTTGGGAGGAAGAGAGCCTGTGCGGACCCTGACAAATGGAGGATCAGGCCCTCTGTGCAGGGTTCAGGGACGAGGTTTTGAGGTTCACTTTGGGAATGTGGACTGGTGGGTATCCCTCTACTGGCTATTTCAGAATGCAGGAAGGACCCAGGTCTCCTCTGGCCATGGGAAGCCCCTCCCTGCAGCCTTGGAGGTATTCAGAGGCCCTGTAAAGTACTGCTAAGCATTTCTGGGATAAGCTGCGGAGAGGGGAGCCCCAGATCCATGGAACTCATGAGGTCACTAAGGCCTTCCATGCACACCCAGAAGAGCAGAGGTACCCACAGAACTCAGGGACTCCTCTGGCACCGGAGAGCTCACTACCCATCTAGGAGCCCAGCCCTCTGGAAAGGCACGTTCCTGCTAGGAAAGGGATTCAGAAGAACCAAGTCTGGACCCTAGCATGTCTGGAGCTGGTAACTGTGACTCCCCTGGCCTTTCTTCTCCAAATCAAGTCTTGGGGATCTTTGAGAGGTTTACACTGGTGTCCTCTGCTGAACAGGAGCCATTTGCCAACTGGACCCAGAACTGAGCATCGGTGTCCAAGCCACCATCTGCAGCTGACTCCTGCCACCCTCAAGCCAGCGCAGAGCTTAGGGTCCCTCTTAATTGAACCCCAAGACCACCAATAGTTATTTTCTGAAGAAGTGATTGCATTGTGGGGTCCCACTGTTGGTGACCTTTCTGAAACAGGATAGCACACCCAGTTTGGGGGAACAGAGGTTCAGGGGGACGGGATACTGTTCAGAGTCCTACATGCATAGACAGATGCGGGAGGGACTAGGCCTCCTTGACCCCTGCCAACTCCCCATCTTCTCAGCATAGTTCTTCCAGCTGGACAGCAAGGCAGACCCCCCCTTCTTTCCACATTTCCTGAGAGCCTCTCTGCTAAGCCAGGAAGGCGGAGGGAGCCTGCGGCCCCCACATGGTCTTCATTACTGGCTAAGCGCTCAGAGCGAGGGGCCCTGGGCCCCAAGTGCTGCTGCTCAAGGCCTGGCGTGGCCGACCTTCTTTGCTGGGGCTCTGGGGCTCTGGGGCCGTGCATTCCTTTCCACTGAGCGAGTACAGCTGGGGAAGGTCCGTGATGGGAATGGAAAACTAGTGTTGAGGTACTCTAGAACACTCAGTGGATGACAGAGGGAGGTGATTGGCCAAGGGGCCACCAGAGAGTCTGCCTTGTGCCTGGCCAGCAAGCATTTATGTGGGAAGCAGCAGACTTGGATTTGAACCTATGTCTGTGAAGCTACAAGCCAGGGCAGCCCTTTCCCTCAGGGTAATTTTTTAGGGGACACCCTACATGGAAAGCAGAGGTGATTCCTGGTTGGGGTCCCCTCCTACCTTCTGTTTCCAGAGGCCATGAGGCCATGCTCTGGGCAGGCTGCTGCCTCTGCGCCACCACCAAAGAGGACTGGCCTGTGGCCCTTGACTTTCCACCAGCTAACAAGTCTTATAAAGTTCCAGTCTTGTTAGGAAGTGCACAGTGGACTGAGCAGCCTTGGCCAGGATCCTGTGGGAAAGCAGAAGGCACATAAAGCAGTCTGGGCCAGAGGCCACTTCCTGTTTCTCCCCCCAAGACCTTTCCTAAGGCTTCAGACCCACCTAGCCATGTTCCCTGTGGTCCTCTGGTCAGAAGCTATGCCCTCCCCGAGGGACCCAAAGATGCTCCCAACTTCAGCCATAGTATCTCCATCTTGCTCTCCTGCTCTATGGTACCCAGCTCTCCAACACAGACCTTTGCAGAGGTAGGTAGTTTCTTTCACCTAAACAGCCTTCTAGTCCCTTCCAGCACACACTGTGAGGTAGTCAACCATCCTGATCCCAGAGGGCTACCAGACATCAGGAGGAAGTGACATCACTAAGGAAGTGATCTCATAAACTCCACCTGGGGGGCCTCAGGGGAATTGACATTTTGATCCTTCATCCCCAACCAGCTCTTTCTCTAAGCAGAACTGGGGTGGTAAGAACCCCAGGTCCAGGAATAATAAGACAACCAAAGAGGCAGAAGGGAGCCATCGAGGATGGGTTTCGGATCAGAGGCACTGGCTCCAAGAGCACCCAGACAAGTGTGGGGTGTCTGCAGAGGGCAGTGATTGTGTGCTAGAGATTTCTAGAAGGTGGAGGTCACAAAGCATTGGTTACATTGTCCGGCTTGGGTAAAATTCCTGGGCAGAGTATTGAATTGCCAGCACAAGCTTGTGATTCCCACATGGAACGTGGGAGGGACCTTAACCTAGGCATCAAGTGGGGCTGAAAGCCAGAGAACATAGGGCTCAGCATTTGGGATGATGCAGGCACTGCAGATAGACGAGCCTAAGGAAGAAAGTGACCAGCTAGGGCACGAGGAAGGGGCAGGCCCTGGCTCTCAGCTGTGCACCAGGGGTCTCACCTGTGTGAGGGTCAGGGGCTATGCAGGATCTGGGGAGGCTCCAGGGAAGTAAGTGGGGGATATCCAGGGCCACTGCTGCCCCTTCCAGCTAAGGGCCTACATGGTGGAAAGAGAATATGTTTCTGGAAGCCGTCTTCTGACCTCTACAAGCACACTGTGCCACACAGACCCTCCCACAAATAAAACATAGCAAATACATTATAAGCAAACAAAAAACAGTACTTGGTGGTCAAGGCAGTATGAAGTGTGGGGCTGAAGCCTGTGGCTCCAAGAGCCATCTCCCTGAGAGGAGCCTGATGCTCCAGGCAGAGAGGGTCACCGTGTCTGGTCTGGGGAAGGGCAACAGAGGCAATGCCTCCTGATACTGCCTAGGTAGTCCTCAGGTGGGAGTGACTTTAGAAAACTGCTATCTTGGGGGGTAGGTGGGGCCTTAGGCAACTCCATATGGTTCTATGTAATGGAGATGACCATATGAGACCAAACCTGAGCAAAGGGGATGAAACAAATCTTTCTTTGCTGGCTCTTTCATGAGAAATTATTTCCTGAGACCTACAGTGATCCATTGCTTCAAACAAACAGGGAAAATAAAGGATATTTCCCTCCAGTGCTGTATGGAGACTCATGAAAATACATAAGTATTTCAGGGGGACCTGACTCAGACACAGAATGCTAAGTGGGGCCTCAAGGAAGAGCCAGGCATTTGTGAGAGGCAGTAATGCTATGTGAGACCAAGAAAACCCAATGAAACGTAGTGAGAATTGAACATCCGGGTCTAGTGTGAGACCTAAAAATACAATGGCATGTGAGTGATACCTCAAGAGGCTTGACAGTGTGAGTGATGCACTGAGACTTGGTATTTTGTGAATGAAACTGACAGACTCAATATTTAAGTGAGAACTCCAGAGACCCAGTGTTGAGAGAGTGAGCCCCTGAAGACTC
>NC_022009.1:44872014-44876887 GCF_000317375.1 Microtus ochrogaster
CCCTGAGAGACTCCATGTTGAATGGGTAAGACCCTAAGAGACTCAATTTTACATCCCAAGAGACTCAACTTTGTGTGATTTTTACCCCCAAGAGATTCAATGAGGTGTGTGTCAAATCTCAGGACGCTGAATGTGTGTGATACTCTAAGACCCTGAGACCCTAGTGTTATGTGGATGAGACTTCAAGATACTCAGTTCTGTGTGAGCAAGACCCTCCACATTCAATCACATCAGGATAAGAACCCACAGGTAAGGAATTATGATTTAAGAGTTGATTTAGAACCTTCTATGGAAAAAGAAAATATGACCATGATGGATTCACATTCCTGCTGTGTTCATCCCACCTTTTGCTCCCTTTGGACAGTGTTACTTGTGTTGGTTTTACTTAGGTAGGTTGAGCTGTCCTTCTGCTGGCAGAGGGAAGGCTGTCGGGGACAAGGCTTGTGCGTGTGTGCGCATGCACACCTGAAATTCCCGCAGCCAGTGAGTGAACGTGGCATGACAAGATTCAAAGGCAGAGAACAAATCCAGCTGTGCCTCTGAGTGCCATGGGCTGGAGGGCGGCTCAGTGAACAGAGAACACAAAGTAGAGGGGGCAGGAACGTGATCACCGAGAGCCTCTTCCCTTCTGTCACGATTGGCTTAACCACTTGATGCTCTTATCCCTGTCTCAAAGGTAGCAGTCTCACCCAGTCTCTGCTCAGACTTGCGGGGCCAGGTGTTCTCTGATCCCTTCTAGGCTCTCCCTCCCAGAGCCTTGAGGGAACCAAACCCCATTTCCCCTGTTCCACTTGAGCCTCTTTTCTAGGGCTGTCAAGATGGAGGATCTCAGCAAGTGACATGAAGGAGGAATCATGAGTATAAGAAGGAACTAGCCTAGGGCTACGCGAGGTGCTGGGCTCAACCCTCATCCCCCCCTCCCCGTGCTGGTGAGATCACTGCCCCATTGTAGCCTCAGCAAACTCTAAAACTTCCTGACTAGGGGTGGGAACTGGCTGGGTTCTCCTTGCAGATCCAGAGAGCCTTCAGGTGGTAGCCATCTTGTGGTCCTGGGGTCCTATCCCTCCATGATCATTCTGCAGGACCCACACTGCTGTAGAGGCCTTCTCCCTGGACCTGTCCCTTGGGAAGGAGGATGGATTAATCTCAAGGAAACTCCTATTTTCTTTGTGTATATAGCTTAGGGATGGACAGAGGGCACCAGGCAGGAGCAGCTCTAAGTCTCCAGTGATCCAGCAGACCCTGGCAGTCTAACCTAGGATTTTTATGACCTTGTAAGCATGGTCTCAGGGGACTGATGTGACCTCTTGAGCATGGTATGGAAGGGATAGGAGTGTCTGGGTTACAGTGAAGATGATGGGGTGCAGGTACAGGGTCCTGGGATCTATCAGCTGCAGACAAGCCTTAGCTCCTGGTCAGTTGTAAGGAATGAAGAACACTCTCCTGTCCTCCTTCTCCCCACCCCTGAGGCAGGCACCAGGCAGGTGAGATGTTCCCCAGTGGCCCTCCTGTGACCTTACATAGCTAATTTCCAGTAACTGCTTCCCTGAGTATCTCCAGGCACTCCCCAAACACCCCATCCTGGTTCCACATACAGCCTTGGGGATGTCTGGAAAGATGGCTGGCTTCTCCCGCTGGTTCATACATCACTGCTGTGTGTCCTCTCCCGTCTTCTCTGTCCCTGCAGCTATGGTCCCTGATAATGCCATGTCCTTTGCCCCAAAAAAGCCCCTCTGCCATACAGCTCATGCCACGGTGATGATGAGCCTGGAATGCCACTTCCTCAGAATCTGACTCTGGGCCTCAGCTGAGGCTTCTCCTTCCTACAGTCCTGTCTGCATAGCCCTCCATGGCTGGGCTGCCTCATCTTACTAGGCTCATACGATCTGTTTTCCCCAGGTTCCCCACATGTGGGAGCTTTCTTTCTTCACAAGACCCCAAGACTAGGTGGGGCTCCATTGGGAGCGCAGGGGCGGGAATGATCTGCAAATGGCCGAGAGTAAATAAATCGAATGAAAGCCTGGATACATGGATAAGGGAATGTGGGGACGAGAGGGCCTTGGCAGGGTGTGGGCTGCTCTTCCCTCTCCTCCTGGAGACATCAGTCTCTGTGCAATCTATTTTCCAGGCCCCTCTCCCCCTTCCCAGCAGTCCAAGGGGGCCTCCCTCCCCAATGTGCGCCAAGGCCAAAGCTTTGGGCCTCTCCCTTGCCTGCTGTCAGCAGGGGCATGACTTATGTGGCTGCTTGGCCCCTGCTTCTCCGGCATGGGGGGATTAATCACCCTGTCGCTGGAGAGGGGGCAGATGCTGGTAAGCCATAGAAACAAGGATGGGGCCGCCTGTGGGCTTGGGGGGGCGTTGAGCAAACCTTGAAGCCGGTGGAACGGCTGCAGGCAAGGGCCCTGGGCCCCCAGGGGGCCCATCCACCCCCTTGGCAGGGCTGCATCAGTATTCTGTGCACAGGGCTGGTGAGGCCCTGGGTGACTCACACTGGCTGACTAATATGAAAGCAAGCTATGAGTGGGAAGCTCAGAGAATCTTAAAAGCCAAGTGATGGAGAGCTGACTCCTCGTTCTAGAATGTTCCTTCTGCTAGAGAGGCTGCTCTGCTTGTACTGATGATACACGTCTTTGGTTTGTTCCCCCGTCACACATCCATGGGGAGAATTGTGGACCAGGTGGGACTTGGAGACTCGGGGTTGCTGGACCTCAGCAAATCAATCAAACTTGCAGAGTCATTGGGGACAACAAGCCCGGACAGCAAGACAGTCCCCAAAAGATGTACCCACAAGCAACATGCAGTGGCACATGACACAGGCCTAGGAGGAACATCCGTGAGCCAGGATGAGCATAAGTCTTCTCTAGGCACAGAAGACTGGACACTGTACCCCCTAGTCTGAGGACTTCCTGTGTAAAGGACAGGGCCATCCTCTCATGCGTACAGACGGATGGTCCAGAGGTACAGGGAGGTAAAGTAACTCACTGGAAGCCACACAGCTGCTAAGGGCAGAAGGGGGGCTAGAACCCAGGGTGCTTGCTGCAAACAGCTTTCCCAGTCTAGCTTACCGCCCTATGTTAGAGAGAGGTGTGGAACCAGGTCTTTCAGGTTTGAGGAGGCAAGTCATATCCCTGTATGCTCTTGTGTGTTTGAGTACGTGTGTGTGTGTGTGAGTGCATATATCTGCGTGACCTCTGACCTTCAGCAGCTCTCCAGTGCCCTCATGACCCTCTTCTTAGATGGTCAATGTGATGTGCAAATGGACGAAGATAGGTGAGGGCTTGGGCCTGGATCAGGGGTTGTACCCGAGAAAGATGACCAGAACGTTCCTTTTCTCTCCTTGCTGGCTGTGTGTTTTGGGACAAGCATCGCAACCTCTCTGAGACCCGGCAGCTTCCCACAAAAAGTGGTGACATCATCGACCGCGTTTCCTGGGAAACTTGGAAAGTCCTTATGATGCAGCTCATGGAGGAGGCCTGGCACATGGCCTGGCACTTTTAAAAAAAGTGCCCATTAGCGCGCTTGCCTCAATGATTATGAGAGACTGGCACCCAGCCCAGGGAAGGCTCACCTGCCTTGCAGCCCTAGCACGCTCTGTGGTCACCTCCTTGTTCCCCCAGGAAGCTGCTTCTGTCTGACAGAAGATGGTGGACAGAAAATGGAAAAACTTCGTCCTAAGAGTGCCTTCCTTCCCAGAGGCCCCTCCCTCTGCTGTGAGGCAGAGATAACATCCTCCCAAATAGGTTTCATGGAGTCAACCCATTACAAGTGGGGACATGCGTGAAGATAGCAGCCGTCTGTGAGTCCTTAATATCCTGCCTGGCACGCGGGCAGAATAAGCGAACAACAGAGGCGAGACAGCCCAGCTGCAAACACTCTGTCCTGTCCCCTGGTCATCCATCAGGCGGTGTCGTGGGCCCTGGGTTTGGGAGATATGATCGCCATAGGGATGGGTGCAATGTACGCTTTCAAAATTAGAGCTGCTTAAACTGCATTGTCTTCAGCAGCGGTAGAGAAGGCAGCCTTGAGTTCCCTGGGCTTTGTAATCGCACTCCACTGGGCTTTTTCACAGTGTGGGGCGCTGATGAGAGTCACTGGGTGTGGTGAGGAGACAGACCCTACAAGAGGTGACATGGGGATGCAGACAGTAGTCTAGCCCTGGTGTTCTCTGGCTGGTTCTGACCCAGTTACTTTCCTGTATCTGTCTCTGCAGTGGGTCATTGATCACCCAAGCTGGGCCAACCCAACCCACTGCCTGCCAAGCTCTGGGCCGGGGCCAAGGTGCAGAGAACCCAAGAAGTGGCTGTGCACCCTGTGAGTCTCAGAGAGGAGACAGGCACAGGCGCCGGGGGTCCTAGTGGTGATCTCACCCCAAACATAGCTGTAAATTCCACTCCTGCCTGGCGAGCCCTGAATTTACATCTGCAGCCTGGACCTCTCTCTTGAGCTAAGTCTCTGCATTTAACAGTCTTTCATGAACAACTGCACAGCCACGTCCCCTGGGCATCTGAGATGGAACGCTCAGTGCTCCCTGATGAGGGGTCTTTGTGACGCCTCTTTCCTAGCCACCTCACAGTTATCTCAATGGGGAGTCCTCAGGGCCCCATCACCTGAGGGTCATCAGCCTCCAGCTACAGCTCATTCTCTGTGGGTGACTCTCAGACCTCCCACCTGGTCTCAGCCCAGAGTCCGAGGGAATCTGTGTCTGTGTTCAATCAAGAACGTGTGTGTGTGCGTATGTTTGCATGTGCATGCATGTAGGAGTGTATGTTCAGTCAAGAGCGTGTGTGTGCATGTGTTTGTGTGTGTGTTTGCACTGGCATGCATGTGGAAGTGTGTGTGTGTGTATGTGTGTGTGTGTGTGTGTGTGTGTGTG
>NC_022009.1:44876987-44884182 GCF_000317375.1 Microtus ochrogaster
GCACGCATGTATAAGGGCGTGTGCCTGTGAATGCGCTCTGTCTAAGCCCGTGGGAGACTCTTGGGATATGTAGTCAAACTCATGTCCCTACCAAGCCTCTTTAGTTCTTAACGATTCTATTCTTCACCGTTCCTGGCCTCGTCTCTGTCATTCCATCATGGCTCTTACTTCTCTACAGCCGAACAGGCCTCCTTTTTGTTCAAAACCACGGAGGCCACACTCCTATCCCAGGGCCTTTATACTTCCTGCATTTCTAACTAAATACTAATAGCCCCAGTTGTGTGACAAAAATTCTTCTGGGGAGATACAGCGCACACGTCCTCACCCCAGATAGGGAGCCTGCCGCAGACCAGAGTACACACACCTCCAAAGTCCAACTTACCCAACCCTAGTTTTACTAGGGTTCCTTATGGGAATCTGGGTGAGGGGTAACTTCTGGGAGCAGAAATGGCTCAAAGACATCGGCGTCACCATCCCCACCTCAGCATGGGTGACAACTCGCAAATCTGGGAATGTGGAGTGCCCTACACAACCTGCAGACAGCTCAACAGGTGGGAGGGCCCTCTCCAGGTGACTCCATTGGGTTAAACCTCTCCAGGCAGCTGGTCTGGTCTTGGAGTCTCTGCTGCTTGGCTTGTCTGAGCCCTATGCAGCTTCCTTTGGTCTAAGAGTATTATTTATTCTGGCAGGGAGGGGCCTATTGAATCTGGTCAGTTTCAGGGACTTCCTGAAGCTGTCTTCAGATGTTATCGTCTTGCTGGAGGAGTTTCTGGTAAGAAACTCTTACACAATACGCCCCCCCCCCCAGAGCTGTGAGTCTAAACCTACCTATGTCTACAAGGAAAACTTCCCTGGCACCCTGAAACAGTGCCTTGTACCCGTCCAGCCCACCTGGGACCACCCATACCCGGACCTGCCATTTTGTTTGCTCTCAACCTCTGTAAACAGAATGGAAGTTCCTCTGCCAGGTGGATTTTTCTGATGGTGACAAGAATTTAGAGGGAAAAGGCTCCTTGGACTCATGGTTTCAGAGGTCTTAGCACACAGTCAGCTGATGTAGTTGCTTCTGTTCTGTGGTAAGGTGGACCAGGAACCTCCCTATCCATAGTGATCCATGGATAAAGAGAGAGGGAGGCCCCACTGTCCTGTCAGCTCCCAAAGATGTCACTTGTGAACAACCAAGTCTTCAACACAACATCTGGGGGGTATTCCAGAGTCACACCGTGACAGGGTAGGAGTTCGATGCCAGTGTGCATTTAAGGGAGCCACGCACACCCACCTGGACGGCAGTCTCTCAGCTCCCCTCAGGTACAAGACAACCTGTCCCTGGCCAGCTGGACCCTGACCTCCCATCTCACCCCCACTGCCAGCCATTCCCTCTCACTAGGTACAGCTGGCACCTGCTCACCTCACCTGCACTCAACATCTGCTGGGACAGCAATGACCCCTAGGTGGTTTCTCATTTTCAAAGACTTCTTTGCTTCTCTCTCCGCCCTCCCTCTTCCGTGCTTCCCTTCTGGAACTTTCGACCATTTCTCTTCCATCTACTTCTCCTTCTAGGTACCCACTGGCCATCCCTGGGAAATATCCATGCACAGTTGAAACTCTCCTTCCCCAAACTTTACGCTCCACCCTCGGCCTCACAGGTAGCCTAATGGAAGCTCTTCCTCTTCCCCAGCCCTGCTCTGACCACCCTTAACTTCTCTTCCACATCCCCCCATGCCTGTCAGCCAAGATGCCCCCAAGGGAGCAGCTTGAGAGGGGATAGGCAACAGCCAGCATTCAGGTGGCACGCCTGTCTGTAATGAGCCCGGAAGGACAAGCCTCTTCGGAAGCTTCTAGGCTGTGTGCCCTGTGCTCTCTGTGGACACAATTCGGTTTGATTCATTTTACAAACATTTACCCAGCCTGGCAGAGTCCTGCCAAGCCCTGGGGAGGCCTGGGCCTGCCTCAATCCCCCTCCCTCTCCCTGTTTCCCTCTCCTCTCCTTCCTCCCATCTCCCTTTATCCTTTTTCTCCCTGCTCTTCCCCACCTCTCCTCCTCCCTCTCCCCTTTCACCTGCTCTCCCCCCCCATCTTCCCTCTCTGGCTCCCTCTGCAGCTCTCCCCTCCCCCGCCCACTGCCATGTTGCCCTAGCCCTCCCTCCCTCCCTCCCCCCCTCTCTCTCCCCTCCCCCGCCCACTGCCATGTTGCCCTAGGGGATGGAAATCAGTATACTAGACATGTGCTATCCTGGTGGTCACGCTGACGCCCAGGAAGGGGGGCCTAAGTGGAGACAGTGGCCGGGGTAAGGACCCCTCTCCCCACTTCTGTGATACTCAGAAAGCAGCAACTTCCCAGCCACAGACACAGCTAGCAACGCCCATGGCATTGCTATGGGGCCTATATATGACCATCATGGTGGACCTGGCCCTGGGGGCGTCAGTGTGGCTCTCCTGGAGGGAAGATCCTCCTGCAGGTGGACCCAGCTCAAAGTCAGGTCAGTAACACAGGCAGCTGCCCTGGCCTCATGCCTGCTGTATGCCAGGCATTGGGCCAGTGTGTTTACAGAGACAGGAGTCCCTGTCCTCCCCTTTGAGAGGGAAATGAAGACACAGAGAGGTTTAGTAACTTGATCAAAGACACACAGCAGAGCAAGAATTTGCCCTGACAGGTGACTCATAACATTAATGAGCTATGAGACTGAAATTGTAACACAAGCCTCTGACGCAAGGGCAGGTAAGCTGGACTCCGGGCAGCAAAGCCGTGGTAGGGACAGGAAGCCCCTCGCTTGTGCTTTGCTGATGAGATGAAGGGATTTTTCTTAGCTGCCTATGTTCGTTCCTTGGCTCATTTGTTCATTAGTCAAAGACTAACTTAGCAGCCAGACCCCAGGGACTCGGGGACCACTCCAATGTGCCTGCTCTCTATCTGAAGTTGTCACCCGGCCAGCAAGAATCCATCACAGGAAGCAGAATGACTCTGTGAGAGACAGGGGAGAGGCAGGCTGGTGTGGCCGCCTGCAAGGCCCTGTGTCCTGCCAGCGGCTCTGAGAGACCGCCTGGGGAGCAGACCTCGGCTGCCCTGAAGTGCCCAACACTGATTGTGCTCACTCTCCCCTGTCTTTCTCGCCCACTTCTAATTCGTCTGGCGGCTCTGGTGTTCCTTCCTAAACCCTGCTAAAGCCTGAAAGAATGAAACGGGGATAAATGACATAAAAGCTGTCAGCCACGGAGCCTGGGATCACTGGATCTGCCCTCCATCCGTCGGCGCACCTGCCCAGAGGTGACGAGACAAATGCAGAGAACTTGATTGCTCCAAGACTTGACTTTTTATTACAGCCGGAAGTGTCTAAGGCTGACCTCATGTCCCTTTCCCCGTGCCCCCTCCTCCAAGCCAGACACAGAACAAGTGCATGGCAGGAGGGGCCGCTGAGCAAGCTCCATCAACGCACATCCTCCGCTGTGTGAGTCAGGCAGCAGCATCATCAAGTAAACTGAAGAGCAAATTCGCTCTTGTGTTCTAAAGCACAGCCTCCTTCTTCCGCTCCCACTTCCTTCCTGTTTTCCTTTTGAAACAGGGTCTCAAGTACCCCAGGCTGGCCTCTCCCTTGTTATGTAGATCAGATAACTAAATTTTCTGATCCATTTGCTTCTTCCTCGCCGGCACAGTGACAATAGATCTGTCTCATCACGCCCAGTTTTATGTGGTGCTGGGGAGGAAACCCAGGACCTGCTGCATTCTCGGCAAGCATGCTATCAACTGGGCTGCATTCCTAGCTATCCCTCTTCTTTATAAAAAACAAAACAGCCACAAGACCACAGGTCAGGGCTCCCCTGTTCCTCTAATCTCTTCAGCTTCCTTCTGGAGGAAGGGTGAAACTTATACTATTTCCTTCCTCTTCCTTCTGAATTTTCTAGAAGAGGGGGTTGACATAGCCCACTCTTCCTGACAGAGGTGAGCACCATGGACAAGAGTCTCAAAGGGCTGAGACTGCCGTTGTTGAGAGGGCCAGGGAGAGCCAGGCCAGAATGGAGACCCCACCCTAAATAGGAACCCCATCCTTCCAGTCCATACTTCCTACACTGCCCCCAGCACGCTCACCACACCCCTTCCCTCTAATCCCCCACCAGTCAGAACATCTTCGTGCACGCTATCTCAGGGGACCAGAACCAAGATACAAACCACACAAAGGGAGAAAGAGAGTGGGAGAGGGAGGGAGCCCTCAGCAAGATCCTCTCCTGTACTTCCATTGCCAGGGCCATGCTCAGCTTCAGAATGTTCAAGGCTTCAGGCAAGCTCGTGTCAACATCCTCTTCTCTGGAGACATCAGGCCTGACCTTGAAGGCTTTGATCCTGGCCGTGCGTTGGCACGGCACTGTGGATGGATGCAAGGCCACACGCTCCGTGCTCAAGCAAAGGCTTCAGATGTAGTTCTCTCTCGAGTGCATGACCAGCCTGCCAACGCCACTGCCTTGGCTGCCAAAGCTGCTTTCACCCAGTGGCAACTTTGAATTTTTCTCAGTGGAAAAAGCTACCCAGGTTTCACCAAGCACAGCTTTCATTTTGCAAAAATGGAGTCCACCCTCTGGGCCAGTGTCCAAGATCATTCTGATCTTTAGGCAGCTGGCGCAGCTCTTGCCCCTACTCCTAGGGTCGAGGAGAGCTCTGGGTCATACCCAGCAAAGTACCTGCTCTTGCCTCCCCCTCACAGGATGCACACATCTGGCTCTCACTGGCTTCTCCAGATGCTGTGGGAAATTAATTCAAGAGCAATCAGTCCCCAGAGTTACAGGACAGTCTCCTCCCTGAAGGGGACCCAGTGCCCAGAGCAATGCTTCTTCATCCTCCCAGACCCCAAAGGCCACATATTCAGGTCCTGTCTCCAGATTCCCCTTCTGACCATTCTGTAGAAATGGAATCAAAATTCTTGAACTCTGTGTCTGGCTTCTTTCATGTCCCCTAATGTTGGGAGACTTACCCCAGCCGTGGTCTGTTTCAGACCAAATTTCTCTTCATGGCTGACTACTTTTTCACTGTAGGGCTGGGCTGCAGTTTCCACACCAACTCATTTGCCTGGGAACACTTGAGGGAGGCCAAAGTGTGGGTCCATATCCCCGAGGTCTTGAGGGTGTTGCCAAGTGGGCTGCGCTCATGTGAGGATGGGGAGTTTGGGCATGGGGGTTCTGCTAAAGAAGCGTGTCCAGCTGCGCAGGTGTGACCACCCTTATCACCCTGCAGTGCTTGAATGCTACTGATCTAGCACTTGCCACACCCAGTTTTAACCTGTGATTCCCATTCCTGGTAGAATCACCAATTAAAACTAATGGCATGTGTTTATATATTTAAGCGTATGTATGTATATGCATATATATATATATGCATGTGATGTGTAATAACAATGAAAAAGGAGGATTTGAGTGAGAGAAACTAGGGGTATATGGCCGGCTTAAAGAGGGAAAATGTAAGGGAGAGAAGATGTAGTCACAATCTCTAACAAACCAGCTTCGATGTGTCCTTTGAAAGGTAAGTCAGGGGCTGCAGACATGGCTCAGCGGTTGAGAGCACTTGCTGCTCTTGCAGAGGACGTGGGCTTGGTCCTCAGAACCTACACTGCGGCTCACAACCATCTATAACTCTAATTCCAGAGGATCCAGTGCCCTCTTCTGATCAACTAGGGTACCAGGTATGTCTGTGGTACATATACATACAGACAAACACTCGTGCACGTAAAATAAATAAGTAAAGCTTTAAGTGAAATAAAACCTGAGGCTGAGGATGCAGCTCAGATGGTGAAGTGTTTTCCTGGCATGCGCAAAGTCCTGGCTCCAGTCCTCAACACCGCATAACCTAATGTGCCATCCCAGCCTATAACTCAAGGATGCAAGGGACCTTGTCAAACACACAAACAAACAACCCAGTCAACTGAGCTGATGAGGCCTAGTGCTAACTCGTAATCCCAGTTAGTCACTCAGGAACTGAGGCAGGAAGAGTATAATTTTAAGTCCCAACCTGGACTACAGAGCTCAAGTTCATTCTAGTAAACTAAGTGGGTCTCTACCTCAAGCTAAAAATTCAGGAAAAAAGAAGCCTGGTGGGCTAACAAGATGGCTCGGTTGGCACGGGGGCTCCAGTTGAGCCCAATGACCTGGGTTTGATCTTGAGACCAACTTGGTAGAAGTAAAGAACCAACTACTGCATATACTCTGCCCTTCACGAGAGAAAGATGCCATGGGAGGTCACACACACATCAAACGATCAAAGACAGGGATTAGCTCAGCTGTAAGCCTTTGCCAAGCACTGCATGCGCACAACAACAACAACAATAATTAATAATAATAATAGTAAATATATGAAAAAGTAAGTAGAAGAAAGTTTCCTCTTGGCAGTGCTTCTCTATCACTCACATGTGTCTGGATGGTTGGGACTTCAGCAGTGACTGGAGATGCCTACAGCACGAAGCCCTGTCTTGGCAGTTAAAGCACTCCTCTGACCCAGTCACTTTTGAGTCCCCATAGCAGACCCTTGATGGTGAATGAATACTAGGGGTGAGCTTGTCAGGGATATAGCCGGAGCTCAGGTTTAGCTTTATCTGTGTGTCTGTCCCACCTGGGGCCCAGTCTTCATGCCTCAGCCAGAGGACAGAGGAATATGAAGCCCCAGGACTTCAGGCTCCTACCTAGGAGGTGGTCACCTAGCATAGGCAGGAGAACCCCTGAGAAGCAGAAGGTGATGATTGTTGAGAGTGTGACCTCCTGCTTTGGGGCCTGATGGTAGCCATTTCTTTCTTGGGGAAACTGAGGCACAGGCTATGTAGTTCAGAAGACATTAAGATGCCTGACTGGAGTCCTGCAGTGGTGGCACATGCCTTTAATCCCAGCTCTTGGGAGTCAGAGGCAGGTGGATCTCTGAGTTTGAGGCCATCCTTGTCTACAAGAGAGTTCCAGTACATTCAGGGCTACACAGAGAAATCCTGTCCCGAAAAAAAAACAAACAAACAAACGAAAGAGGAAAAATAAAGATGCGTGCTTGGGAGGGGGCAGCTTGGGTTTGGTACTGATAGGGTTTAAGGGACCTCCGTGCTTAGGAGAGAGCCCTGATGGAGGAGGGTCATTTGTCTATCTGTTGCTTTCATTGGTTAATTAATAAAGAAACTGCCTTGGCCCTGATAGGACAGAAAATTAGGTAGGCGGAGTAGACAGAACAGAATGCTGG
>NC_022009.1:44884632-44886598 GCF_000317375.1 Microtus ochrogaster
CGGCGACTACTGCAGAGCCCCAAGTGAATGAACAGCAAGTCGACACAGGGACCTTTTGGAGTGATATGAGCTGAGTGACACAGGGATGGGACAAGGAGCCAGGGTCAACTTTAGCCACTACCCATGGGCTGGAGACTTGGGATTGGTACTTCAACTACAGTACCCATAGCCCTTACCCAGTTCCAAGCTGACCAGTTCTCCATCCCATCCCTCCAGCTGTCAAAGGGCATGGGCAGCCCTAGCTTTATCAGGCCAGTTCCCCTCCCACTGTGGTCGAACTTTCTTTGAACCACCAGTTCTCAAATAATGACACAGAGAAGTCTTATAAATTATGGATGATTGACCTTAGCTTAGACTTGTTCACAACCAGCTCTTCTAACTTAAATTAATCCGTTTATATGAACCTTTGTTTTGCCACGTGACTCATTGCCTTTACTCCATATGTATGACTCCTCTGTGCCTGGCTGGTAAAATCCTTGGCCTCAGATTCTTCCTGAGTTCCTCTCTCTCCCTAGAAATCCCTCCTATTCTCTCCTGCCCAGCTATTGGCCACTCGGCTCTTTATTAAACCAATCAGAAGATGCCTTAGGCAGAGACACATCTTCACAGGGTACAAAAAGATTACCCTACAACATCCCACCGTGTATCTGGACCAAAGCAATGCTCTGGAAGGTTCCTCCCCAGGCCTTCCCAGAGTCTGCCTCCTTGGTCTTTGTTCAAGACTTTTTCCGTCTTTAGTACTCAAACTTGAGTTTTTTTGAAAGCAGCTTTATTGACACAGTGTTGATAAACCATGAAGAGTGCCCGTTTTAAGTGTATAATCCAATAGCGCTGAGTAAATTTACAGAATTGTACAACCATTACCAGAATCTAATTCTAGAACATTCCCTTTAGCACAAAGAAAATTTGAGGCCTCTTAATCTGTTGGAGATTTGGATTCTTAGAAGCCTGGCACTCCTTTCCCACAAAGGATCCAACTGGGCTCAATTCCCTGCCCAGCACTGCCCGTGGGGCCTGACTAGGACTTAGTTACTCACCTGCCTGGGCAGTCCAGCGGGTTACCCTTAATCCAACGGCAAGTGTAGAAATCACAGAGAAGCCTAGGTGACAGGAGCCAAGGCTGTTGAGAGCTGGCTGGTCAGCTCTGCCGCGTATACAAGGCAGATACTCCTGGTCCAACTTGCATCGGCCTCTCTCCCCTACAGTTTCCTGTGTGTGCATGGGGGAGGGGGGGTCAGAACAAAAGGACCAGGCACCAGTGAAGACAAGATAAGCAGCCCAGGTGGTCTGGCCTTATAGAATGCCTCTGGTGTTGTTTCCTCAAAGATCTGCATCCAGGACAACTTCAGAGCCCCTAGCTGAGACGGCCCAGCCTCACAGATTACTCCAACAAGGACTTCACTTTCTAGAATGTACTTTCCCATCACACAGAGACCAGACAGCAAACAATACAGCTAGCTCTCCCAGGACTTGACCATTATCTCAATTTTCTCAGGGTCCCCTACAAATACTGTTGCCCTCAGACAGCAGGAAGCAATTTAAAGAACATGATGCCCACATTCCCAAGAGATGGGCCGGGTGGTTTGGGGTCATTTGGTGGGTTATGGATGTTTGTTGTCATTTAGGGGGTTTGGTTACAAATTGTTATTGGTCATGGTCAGGGAGGAAGCTAAACAAAGGAGGTCTTATTAAGGAATTTCTTTCTTTTTCTTTATATTTCTTTCTCTACTAGATAGCATTGGGGGGAAAAGGGAGGATGGAGGATAAAAAGAAAAAGGGGGGATATAGGAATGATAGGAAAAAGGGTAGACTATTGACTCTACTTTTAAACTAAAAAGCAGCTACCAGTCTCAACTATTTTACATTGGTATGAATATTTTTGTATATTGATACAGATTTAAGGTTATTTTTGTTATAACATACTGTATATATATGCGTGTGTGTGTGTGTGTGTGTGTGTGTGTGT
>NC_022009.1:44886698-44954081 GCF_000317375.1 Microtus ochrogaster
AATTTTAGTCCTTGAAAGCTACTGTTACAAGCTGCTTAGGACAATTAAGAAATGCAGATTACGAGTCAGTCATCTATAACAATCAAACTCACGTTATAACATACTGTATATATATGCGTGTGTGTGTGTGTGTGTGTGTGTGTGTGTGTCTATGTGTGTGTTTCTACTCTTGTTTAAGGTATTGTACCCAGGCAACTCACTTAAAAATATAATGGAAAATTTTAGTCCTTGAAAGCTACTGTTACAAGCTGCTTAGGACAATTAAGAAATGCAGATTACGAGTCAGTCATCTATAACAATCAAACTCACGTTTAGGTATATTTTTCAAGGTTAAACAGAAATATATTTCAGACAGATAAGAGCTCTTCAAACACTTCAGAGATCTGCAAAACATGGCATTTAAGATGTTTTAATCACATAAGACTTCTCATGACAGAAAGATACATCTGTTCCTGGCAGCACCAATCTACTTCAGAGAAGATGATGAGCATCAAAGAACCTGCATAGAGAGTTTTCTTTCAATGTGGCAAAGCTAGTCACTGGGCAAGAAAGTTGAGCCCTTGCCTCGACTCCTGACAGTATGCTGCCCACAATGGACAAGCAGGACACAAAGGAAGTCAACCACTGAACTTTGTCTAGACAAAGTAGACCAGTACTTCAAAATTCTTACATCACAGAAGTCTGTCAGGTATTCTGAGCCTGTAGGCCAAAGACAGATGTTCCAGTGTTGCAGAGGTACCTCGGGTGACAGCCCAGGCAGTCAGCAGTCCCTGCCATTTCTACAGTTTGAAAGTTGCTTCCTCTGCACTTCCTGTTTACTCAGGGAAACCTGGGGGGCAGGGGAGGGGGCTGCAGTGAGGGCCAGGCCTGACTTTCAGCCCCAAAAGAACAGAATAGACTTTTGACCCAAGGAGAAGAGCGGGTAGAGCCAGGGGTCAGGGAAACAGCTAGTACCAGAATGAGGTGGTTATTTTTGCCAGCCTTGGTGGCCCACACCTCTGATTTCATTACTTGGGAGACTGAGGCAGGGTGAGCACAGGTCAGAGGTCCACCTGGTTCAAAGCATACACAAAAGTTAATTTTTCATAGCAAATTTTAGTTTCTTCACCATGACCCAGAGGAATCAGCACTGGTGTTTCTGAGCCCCTCTGTATGTCCCCAGCTGTCGTGTGCCTGTTATGTGATCCATGTTGGGGCTGGGAAGTTCCCTGGGGTAGGGTGTTTTGTGTATCCCTGGGCAAAACCTGACCTCTGCCTTAAAGATGCCACAGTCAACCTTTGCCTTCCCAGGTACAGCCAAAGACATCTCCGGATGTGACTAGGTGTCTCCTACCCTCAGAATCAGAAAGCCGCTGGCCCTGAACAGTCCACAGAAGATGCTGTACTCTGTCTCCAGAAGAGTGGACCAGATGCTGTGCTCTATCCCCCCAAAGTCAGCCTCTGTGCAAGATTCTGCAGGAAAAGAAGCTGGGAAATTTATTAGTTCTTCCCCACTGCTTTCTCCTTCTTTGGGTTGGCTATTTTAAAGCTGTAAGATGCTGGGTTTGTGGCCGGGTGGCAGAGCCCTTGCCTAACATGAGAAAAGCCCTAGCTTCATCCCCCACCACAATGACATAAACATGATATAGCATTACTATAAATGTATGCAACATTAAGTTAATCATTTAACTACTTAAAATAGTATGTATGTGTGTGTTTATTTATTTATTTATTTTTAAGGCAGGATCTCTTCTCTGCTTAGCCCTGGCTGCCCTGGAACTCACTATGTAATCCAGCCTGGCCTAGACTCATAGAGATCCACCTGTCTCTACCTGCCGAGTATTAAAGGCAAACACTAACACTACATTTTTATTATGTGTCTATTTGTACGTGTGTGTGTGTGTGTGTGTGTGTGTGTGTGTGTGTGTGTACATGCCATGGCCTGTGTGTAGAGGTCAGAGAACAATTGTGTGGGGGATGGAAGCTTTCAGTCCACCATGTGGGTCCTAGGAACGGAATTCAGGACACCAGGTGTGGCTTTTCCCATCGACCCAACGTGCCAGGCCCCAGTGTTTGACTTTCTCAGAAACCATCATCCTGTTTAAAAATAAATTCTTGGACTGGAGTGTGTTGGCACACTGAGGAGGCAGAAGAAGGCAGATCTCCATGAGTTCAAGGCCAGCCTGGGTTGCACAGTAGGTTCCAGGCCAGCTGGAGTTACACAATAAGACCCTCTCTCGGTAAATAAATAGAGTCAATTTTTCTGAGTCAGTTCTTGACTTTTGGGTTTAAAACTTGACCCTGTGGGTCCCCTTGTCTCTGTCTCCTCAGACAGCAGGTTGAGGGCAGGTGAGTGAGACATGGATGTTTTGGACTTCGAAGGGGTCAGGTTAAGGCCTAGATCTTTATATGTTACTTTTGCATACTAAAACAGCCAAGTAACACACTAAGCAAAGCTTGGTTTCAAGTCACAGTTTCAGAGACTTCAGTCCACAGTGCTTGCTTCTATTGGCTCTGAGTCCTGGAGAGACAATGCGCCATGATCATGGGAGCATGGAAGGACCAGAGACAAGATCCCCCGTGACCACCTCTTGAGATTTCCAGAACCTCGCCAGCAACCAACTGGGGACCAAATCCTTAGTGTGTGAGCCTTTTTACTCAAATGCTTTCTGAGTTACCCAATCCTGGGAGTAGGATTTCAGAGATGGAGGGGCGGGGGTGCTGGACTGAGGCAGCTTTTGTCACAGGACCCTAAGAAAGCTGGTTGCAGAAAGCATAATTATATTCCCTGCAGGCCTGAGTTGGTGACTGGAGGTTCAGACCCTTGCATGGCCCCCAAGGCTCTCAAGCCATTGAGCATGAATATGGTATTTTTAGCCTGGAGAGATTTGCAGCGGGGAGCTGCCCAACACCTACATGGGCCACAAAATAATTGCCATAAAGCAGTTGAGAACACCCCGCACGGAACACTGCAAGTGCCTGTGAGCCCTCCAAGACTAACACAGCCCCAGCGCCTGCCAAGACCCCAAACAAGAAGGGCTGCTGTATGGGCTGAGCTGCAGCACCAGCATCCACACACCACCTCCCTGGAACAAGGCCGGCAGTCTCCCACCCTTCCTTTGCAGCCTCCTCTCCTGAAGGGCCAGTGACAGGACCAGGTGTCTGGGAGGAGTTGATAAAGGCCTTCTGTCTCTCTTCTGGGGCCTGTGTTGACCATGGCTGGATTTCAGTAGTCCCAGCAGAAGGATCTGGTCCCTGAGCTCATGAGTCACCCACAGAGGTGGGACTCACACAGTGTATGGCTGTCTCAGAATCTTCCCGCAATGTTTTGGTGAGGAAGGCAGTGAGCTGGTCACTTCTCTTATGAGTACATGTACACACGTGTGTGTGTGTGTGTGTGTGTGTGTGTGTGTGTGTATTGTGGAGGCCAGAGCACAGCCTTGAGTGTCATTTCTTAGATTCCAGGGTGTCTTACTGGCCTGGAACTCACCAAGGAAGCTAGGCGGTCAGGCAGTGAGACCCAGGGATCTTTCTGTGTCTGCCTTCCCAGTACTGGGTTATAAACACATGCCACCATGTCATGCTAGCTTTAAAAAAAAATGCACCTACTTGGCATTGAACTCAGGCCTTTGTGCTTGTAAGGCAAGCTCTTTTCCCACTAAGCTATCTTTGAGGCTTTTGGTTCCATCAAGACGAAGAATCTGTGCTCAGAGACCAATAGAGACCCAAGGAAGGACACCCACATTCCCAGCTCAGTGTCTGTGTCTGAGCATCCTGTTGGCTTAGCTGGGTTGGATCACACAGCCTAGAGAGGATGGGGTAGATTGCTGTGGAGGGAGAGTTCATCACCGCTGAGGAGGAATGGACCTGATGACCCTGCAACCTCTCAAGCAGGTATTGAGTCAAGATGGGCTCTTTCCTTTCTGGGCAGATGAATCTGTAGCAGTATAGTTGTGTACTTTACTCTGGGCCCAACAGCCTAGGCTGTCTTGTGTGTCTTTGAGACAGGCCTTCAAGCTCTCTGAGCCTTTCACCAATGAACCCAGCAGAGGGATCCTGGAAGGGGATGGTTATAAACGCCATGTAGTGATAGGCCAGTCTTGATCCAGGTGACAGATCTAACCCCCAGGTACTGGCTCCAGCTTAAGAATGCAAAATCTCGATGTGGAGGATGGGCAGGCTGACTGGTGCCATGAAGCTGTTGGCTTGGCTGGGTTTCAACGTCTGATCCAATGTCCACAATGGCTCTTCTTTATTGCCCTGTGAACCCGCATGCATTGGCTAAGCCTGCTTTCAAGGACAGCACAGAGCTTCTGGGCTCCTGAGGAACACGTCAGACTCCTGGGGGTCCCTGGTAATTCAGTATGGGAGAGAAGGAGGTTGGAGGCTAAGACAAATGGAGACAGAACTATCAGGGCCTTCAGGACGCCATGGAAGAATCCAGGCCCTGCCATGCAAGCCTCCCACTGACTGTTGAGGGAGCTGCAGGCTGCATTCCTGCTGCCCCAGCTCCCGGCCGCCTGGCTAGCTTATACCCCGAAATAACAACACACAAACTGTATTCATTTAAACACTGCCTGGCCCATTTCTATTAATGTGTGTAGCACCGAGGTGCGCTTACCGGGAAGAATCTAGCCTATGTCCATCCTGGGTCAGAGCTTCATCGCATGTGCCTCAGAGAGCAGAGCTCTCTCCTTTGCCCGGGAGAGTGGAGCATCATGTCTCTCTGAGCTCACTTCCTCTTCCTCCCAGAATTCTGTTCTGTTTACTCCACCCACCTATGTTCTAACCTATCAGGGCCAAGCAGTTTCTTTATTAATTAACCAATGACCTTCCTCCATCAACTGACAGAGGTACTATTGGCATGAAATGCTAAGTGGGTGCATGGATGGTACGGGGGCAGTGATAGGAATGTTGGGCATGGCCTGGGAAGGTGGCTTCGTCACAGCATACAGAAGCTGAAGGAACTTATATAGAGCAAAGGGAGCAGGCAGGTGTTGCTAAGGCCAGAGCCGTTGTGGCTGGAGGGGAGGCTGAGGAGAGGTGGCAGTCAGACCACCAGTGGAAGAGGATGGGAGAGGGCCAGAAGGACCTGGCTAACAACCACACAGGCTTTGACAGGCCTCTCCTAACTACAATATCCCCATGGTCCAAGATGAGCTGCTGCAGGCTCAGCTTGGATAGGGAAGGCACAGAAAGCAAAGATATGATAGATTCTGGATCTAACAGCTTGGCTGGGGATTTGGACATGAATACAGGAGAACAGTGATTAGGTGCCTGGGTCCTCCTGAGATGAACAGTGGAGCTATCTTTGGGGCAGGAACCAGCCTCTGAGAAAGTGCTGGCATGGTCAAGGCCTGGCTACCCTTAGTTCCCTAAGTAATGGCAGTTCTCCTGGTTTTAGACAGTCTCTTGACATCCCCAATAAAGGAGCATTGCCAGACTGGGGGCCAGGGAAAGACATCCCAGAAGGGTCCGCCAGGAGGTGCCAGAAGTCCAAGATCTACAGTCAGGTAGGTAGAAAGTGCTATGTATGTACTGGGGCTCATGAAATTTAAGATGGTGCCTCTCCCATGACTTTAAACACAGACACGCTCACACTCACACAAACACACATACACACACAAACACATCTATGCATTCATTCACATGAACACACATGAGTACACATGTACATATAAGTACACACAGAGATGCACATAGGCACAAACACACATGAACAAATATACAGACATGCATATGCAATGTGAACACGCATGCATACAAATAGTGTAGATGCACACATGCATGTATGTACATACACTCAGTGTAGGCACTCACATACCCATATATTTATTGGAAAAGTTTGATATTCTCTCTACACTTGTCTCTAAGTTTTCAAAAATAAACACATGTGACTTGTGTTACAACAACCCACACTCATTCATACTATGCACCAGAAGGTTCTATTTGTTTAAAAAAAAAGTCTGGGCTGGGGGAATGTGGCTTGGTAATAGAGCACTTGTTTAGCATATGCAAGTACCTGGGTATTCCTGGTGGCCCATACATACACACAGACATACACACACACGCACACACACAAAAAAATCTTATAAGCAAACTTCTCTGTCCCACCAGTCAGCAACCAAATAACCACACAGGGGCTTATTACTAATTATAAATGATCAGCTGGTAGCGTAGGCTTGTTACTAACTAGCTCTTGCAACTTAAATTAACCCTTATTTCATATCTACCTTCTACCACGTGATTTGGTACCTTCTTCAGTATGGCATGCTCATCTAGCTTCTCCCTATGTCTCCTGCTGACTCCAGCTTTCTTCATCCTGGCAAACTCCCTCCCTGTCTGCAAGTCCTGCCTAACCTCTTCCTGCCTAGCTATTGGCCATTTAGCTCTTTATTAAAGCAATAGAGGAATACATCTTCACTGTGTGTGAAAGATCACTCCACAACATTTTCCCATTTTTGTCTAATTAAAAAAGGTTTGAACTTAAGCATAGTAAAACTATATACAGCAAAAACAGTTATCAAACAAGAATTACAGTTACAATATCCAGTCCATTTGCGTTTGGCAAATTTAGAGAAAATACTCTATTATCTATCTTATCTTAGTGAGTCTAAAGTTTTATACCTAATTTGTTTTTTTTATCGTGACTAAGGAAAACTGTAAGTTTAACTATTTAGTCTCCATGAAAGATCCCAGAAGGATGGAATATTACCTAATGACAGGGACATCTGGCTGCCTGGACAGTCACCCAAAGTTCTTCTGCAATGTTGGGACATCCATCTTTGGCCTACAGACCTAGAATATCTGATAAAATTTTCTGAGAAGCAGGGAATTTTGAAGGGACGCCCTACCTTGTCTTGGAAAGGTTGGCAGTCACTTTTCTGTGTTCTGTTTGTACAATGTGGACACATACAGTCAGCAGTTGAGGCAAGGGCAGCTTCTTGTCCAAAGAATGTAAACTCCATACGAAGGTTCTTTGATGCCCATCATCTTTTATGAAGTAGATTGGCTTTGTCAGGGGCAGATGTGTCGCACTGTCATGAAAAGCCTCAAATTATTAAACATCTTAAATGCCATATTCTGTAGGAAGTGTTCAGAGACCATTTCTACCTATTTAAATATATCTGTTTAACCTTGAAAACATACCCAATATGACTACAGGTTTGATTATTATAGATGACTAAATGTATTTATTAATTACACATTACCTTTTTAAATGAGCTGCATAAGTGCAATACCCCAAACAAGAGTAGAAACATACAGCATTACAAAAATAACTTTAAATTTGTATCAATAAGCAAAAACCCCATACCAATGTAAATTATTTTGAGACTAATAGTTACTTTTTGGATTAAAGTAGATTCAGTAAGCTAGCCTTTTATCTCATCATTTCTATACTATATCATCCTTTTTCCTTCAGAAAGAGATCCTTGAATCTAACTTCTTTGTTTTGTTTTTTCTGACCATGACCAACAACAATTTATAAACAACCCCCCCACACACAAATGAAGACATCCATAATCCATCTCTTGGGAATGTGGTGTTGTTTTATCTAGACTGCTTCCTGTTGTCTTTGGGGAACCCTGAAAATATCAGGATAATGATCAAGTCCTGGCTGGAGTAGTCTATGAGGCTGGACCATCTCAGCCAGCAGCCTTGAAGCTAATCTTGCAGAACTCTGAGGAAACTGAGCAGAGGCATTCTGAGAGGCTGGATCACCTGGACCACTCATTTTCATTGGTGCTTGGTCCCCTTGTTCTGACAGCAATAAACTTCTAAAGGTAACATACATATCTGCATTAATACAAGTACAGGCCGTGCATTGTACACAAGTCAGCCAAAGATGATTTTTTTGCTTTATGTTTGAGCAGGTGAAATATAAATCACATGTCTTGTAGTTTTTCTAGGTTTATTTCTTTTAAGTATGTAGCCAGGATTTTATCTTTCCTGATCAAACCCGATCTTCTTTAACCTTGAACAAATACATGCCTTTCCTTTTATGTGGAAATGAAAGCAGAATCTCTTCCCCAAAGCAACATGTACTTTTAATCCCATTTTGAAGTTAATACATCTTTAAAATTAAAATATAGGTTCATTTAAGTTAGCATTTTCCATAATCCAATGTCTCTCAGTAGCTATTGTTCATTCCTCAGAAATCAAAAAAATTTAAAGTTAAAACAACACCACACAGGATTCAGACTTCCTATGTATTTTCCTTCTCTAATGTGGCTATTTAAAACTTCTCTCTTTAAAGACTGTTTTTAAACTATTTTTTGTATAACTGTCTATACCCTTTCTCCTTTTTTCAAGCCTATGCACATTTTTAAACACACTGTAGCCTGTTTTGAGCTTTCCCCCCCACCCATCTGGATCTGTCTTTACTGAGCATCTGTAGTGTTCTCTGATGGCAGGAGACAACTCTTAAACCACTGTTGGCAGCTTAGCACACGGTGCTGACAGCTGGCCCCACCCCCTTGGTTCTCAGATAGACTCATGATGGAGGTACCAGCAGAAGCCACATTTTTTTTTTTTTGATTTTCGAGACAGGGTTTCTCTGTAGCTTTTTGGTTCCCGTCCTGGAACTAGCTCTTCTAAACCAGGCTGGCCTCGAACTCACAGAGATCCGCCTGCCTCTGCCTCCTAAGTGCTGGGATTAAAGGCATATGCCACCACCGCCAGGCTCAGAAGCCACATTTATTGTGCTAGCTCTGGAGTTGTTTGATCCATGCTGCTATAGGCTTTTCTATCTAGTCTTATATCACTAAGTAGCACATTTCCCGCTACTCATAAACCCCATAGAAGTGCTCAGTAACACTTAAAAGAGCCACACCTATGTTTGCTGCTATATTGGAACCTACCTGAGAGGCTGTCAGGTAACCATGTTTGACTCTGTGTTCTGAACTTCTTTTCTAACCTTCTCAGGCTTTATGTGGATGTATGTGGCTGGACACTGGGCACCATTTATAGGCAGACTTTCCTATTCCACCAGCCAGCTCCCAAATAACCACACAGAGACTTATTAATTATAAGTGCTTAGCTGATAGCTTAGGCTTGTTGTTAACTAGATCTTACAACTTAAATGAACCCATATTTCTTATCTACATTTTACCACAAGGCTTGGTACCTTTCTTTGGTACAGCATGTTCATCTTGCTTCTCCAGAATCTCCTGGTGGCTCTGCTCTTCTTCATCCCAGTGAGCTCTCTCCCTTCTGCAAGTCCCGCCTAAGCTCTTCCTGTCTAGCTATTAACCATTTGGTTCTTTATTAAACTAGTGAGAGCAACACATCTTCATAGTATACAAAAAGGATTGCTCCACAACTTACATACAGAGATCCAACATTCGAAAAATCAAACTATGAAAAGAGAATTAACAAGCAGCAAAGCCACAGCAGAGATGTGTTTTCTCAAGGGAAGTTCAGGGACTTGGGGCACGAGAAATGGCCCAGCGATTAAGGGCACTTGCCACTCTTGCTAGAGGGTCTGGGTTTGATTCCCAGTACCCTTATGGGAGCTCTCAACTATCTTACGCCCTCTTCTGGTCTCCTCAGGTACCTGCACTCACATGCACATATCCATCATATACAGACACACTCATACATGTAATGAAAAAAAATAAATCTTAGTTTTCTTCTTTAGAGACAGAGTCTTAATGTACAGCTCGGACTGGTTATGAATTCTTAGCAATTCTTCCCCAGCTTCCTTAGTGCTGGGATCATAGGGATGGAAAAGTACAATTTTAAGTCCCAGATGCCTCAAACAAAAGTAAACCCCTGGATGTCTCTGAGGTTGCTGCTGATAGTGACCCTGGGGACTCTGGGAAGTCAGAGGAGAAGGCCTCCCAGAGGAGCTAAGGGTGTGCCAGATTGCAGTCACAGTCTCTGACCCCAAGGAGGCCAAGGCTTGAGGGATCTCAGTTCAGAGCTCCTGTGGAGGGTACAGTGTGTGACTTCCTTTTATCTCTCAGTTTTCTGGCCTCTCTGCAGTTTCTTTAAATAGCAGAGCAACAAAATCAGCCATTACTTCTCACTTAAAATGTTCACCCTGTCTTCGAATCCCAGCTGAAAGGCCAGCTCCTTAGCCAGACCACTCAGTTCCCACTCCAAGGCAACCCTCAGACTTCATGCACTCCTTTTTGCCCCTGCCCTGGGTCCAGAGGGGCAAGGAGGGGAAGCAGGTGGAATTGTCTCCCGGCTCTGCAGATATGCCTGACAACAAGGCATATCCACACAGAGCAAGGCCCGAGATCTGCCTCTGCTCTCTTTGCCACAGGCACCTATAGACCCCCTCTGAGTCCCCCACAGGTCAGTTACTGGTCCAGGCCTCTGGGTGGCACTACCAGTCCTTGGAGTCATCCTTGCCCTACCCTGCCTTCCCCAAACCTCTCAGAGCACCTCTCATATGTCTTCCTGGGGTGGTAGCCAGGACCAGGTTGCCAGGGAGGGGTGTGACCAGAATATCTTCTCTGTCCTGTTTAAAGCAGTCCCAGGGCAGGCTGAGACAACTGTCCATCTAAAGTTCCCTAATTGGGACAGAGGACCACTCTGGGGACAAGCCCATGTTTGTACAAGGAAGGTCAAAGTTCTAGGACCCGTGTCACCACAAAGGCTGTGTGAAAGTGGGGCTGGCTGAATTAGGAGGGGCTTCATGTTTGTATAAGGAAGGCCAAAGGTCTGGGAACCATGTCTCCACAAAGACTGCACATAAGTGGAACTGGCCTTCTCACTCAAGAGTGGGCAGGGCAGGCGGTGAGAAAGACTAATGGAGAAAGCAGGGCTTCATCCTTTCTGCTTGCACAGTGAAACAGCCCCTGTCCGAGCCTCTGTCCCCCTTCTCCATCCTCCTGCGCCCCTGAACGTGCCTCTTCTCTGCACCCCTCCTGCTGAGGCCCTGTAGAAGACCTTCACAGCCCTGACACCAGGGAGCCATTTGGCTGAGCCTGGCTGTGTGGATCGGAAACTGTATGGAACAGGCCCGTAGTCTGGACTGTGTCTAACGCAGCTGTCTGTGCTGCTCCCATGAGGGGTGAGAGCATCCAGCCACCTGGCTGAGCTTGCTGGGAACGGACGTCAGGGGCAGTAACTGGAAGGCAGGGGGGCCTAGTTGGGGGAGAGAGACTCTGCAGGCCTGAGGCACCTTCTACCCCATAGGACTGCCCAATATCTCTCCCAGAGGGGCAAGGACCCCTTACACACTGTCCACCTCCTAGACTAGCCATAGCCACAGTTACAGACTACCGGCTGCCCCCAGGTCCTCTCTTCTCGTATAAAGTCCTGCCAGCTTTCTCTGCCTGGCCTTCACACTGCCAAGACTGATAGGGATGGGCAATGGGAGGAATTAACCCCAGTATTGTCATCCGAATAACTGCACAATGAGCTGTGAACGTCTGTTTTTCCAAAATTTGTTATCAGCCTTAGTCTTGGGCCTCCTGAGCAGCCTGTATTGAGGAAGTTTGGGACAACAGTGTGGTTCCTGTGACATGAGTTATGACAAGCCGGTGGCTTCGTGGCTGGAAGGACTGAGGCCCTAGAGGAATTTATCACTCTGAAGAGAGCCTTCAGAGGGCTTCATTAGGCTGGAAACGATAATGGATAGCCTCCCCTTGCCTGCATCCATTCATAACGGCACTCCTCTTATCTTTTCACTACAGGAGCCACTCTCTGAGAAAATGCAGACATCCCAGGATGAACTGTTAACTGCCTCAGAGAAGGCGCCTTCCAGCCTGCTTCTTCCTCCACGTAGGCAAGGGAAGGCCAGGAGACCCGCCGGCAGGGGGCGCAGTCAGCTCGCCGAGAGCAGGGGTGCTAGGCAGGGCAGGCGTGCTGCCTTCGGAGTCTGGGGCCCAGAGTGCTGGAAAAGTAGAGAGGTGCGAGACGGGAGACTCAGGCCCCTGGGATCTTAAGGCTCGCACTGCCTTTCAGGTAACCCTACCCGGTCATGAGTGGATATTAGCCAGGTGCCGCCATCTCCAGCTCCCTCTTTTCCCCACTCTGTTTCTTTGTATTTTAGAAGTGGTTTAAAGAGTAACACTGACTCTTATACACAGCACTTTAAATGTGAAGTGAGTTCTCTTTCCACCCCACTCCCTGGCCCACTCACCAGAGGTGAGCGCTAGGAACTGTTTCTTTCGTGATCTTCAGGATATGTCTATGCAAGAGTAAACATATCAATAGAAAAGCGGACCTGGTTCGTTTTCACTCTACATAAATGAATTCATTGAAAAACACTGTTCTGAGGCGCGGGTTTTTTTTTCCAGTCTTACCATCCATCTTGGGGATATTTGAATGTATTTTCACCTTCTGTGTTATATAGAACAGACAGAGCGAGTGGGAGGGGGTTTCTGGAGGAGGACAACAGCCTTTCCCCTAATTCTGGGTCTCTCCCAGCTTCCCTGCTCTAGCGCCCCCCCCCCCTTCCTGCACTTCATTTCTGTCCTTCTGCCCTTTCGGCTGTCGCCATTCCCCTCTTCCTCCATGGCCGCCAGAGTGACCTGCTGAGGTTTCTCAGTGCTCTGACCTTGTGGCTCCCTTCTTGGAACCTGCCTGAGCTTTTCCTGTGGCACTGCCCAGTAAGGTCACACTGGGGACCCCTCTGAGCTTCACCTCCTTAGAGACAGCTGCTCCCCTCACTCTTCTCAGACTCGGTTCCTAAAATAGCCAGGCGCACTGGCGCCCTGGCCTGCCCTGGCTGGGCCTCCTCCTGTTGCCGGGAAGGCCTCCCCCTCCCCTGCATTGGCACACTAATTTGAACCTATCAAGGTCCATCCCCACCTCCACTGGGATGTCTTCCAAAGACTTTCAGGCCTCGCTAGGGCCACCTTGCCCTGCTGCAGTCCAGCTAGCAGATAGATCGACATTCTGTCCCGCCCCGCGCCGCATCCTTGTTCACCTTGGGCGGAGAGCTGGGGGGCTCTAGTTTGGTTGTACTGTCCGGTTCTTCCCCTTACACTGTCACCTGCTAGCTTCCACTAGGCCTGTAGCAGAGCGGAATGTACTTACAAGGTCTGTCCCGTGCTATTTCCACTTGAAAGGCCCAGTAGCAAGGTCAGAGAGGGGCCCCGGCACAGAATCCAGCCCCTGGTGTCTGCCTGTGCTTTCGTAGAAACAAGACATGACCCTCCTTTTAAAATTCTAGTTTCTTTCTCCAAACCAGAACCGAAGTTCACGTTCAGACTACCAGTTTAGACTCTGTGGAACATTCTAGATCTGTCAGTGGCATTCCCAGCTCTGAGCAGTGGCTTTACCAGAGAGCATACAGAGTGGTTCCGTTTTCCTCTGGGCTATACATAAAGGGTCAAACGGGAGCTCTCTGGGGTCTCTTGCCCAGGCTAGACCCAAGAGGACACACTTGGGTTCTGACAAGTGGCAGAAGTGAAGAAGTCAACAACAGGACTTAGGGTCCAGGGGTGGAGACAGTAGACAGCAGGAACTGGGCCTCTGTCCTTGTCTCTGGTAGGAGAAAGCCCAGGGGTAGAAAAGTCCTTGAGCATCTGGGGAAGGGTTGGAGGGATCTGACCTTGCCTTACTGGCTGTCAGCTCACTAAGGTCTTTGGATTTTATTGCTACTTTCTCCTAGGGCAGAGAGGAAATTGAGGCCTAAGCAGGGAATGCAGGGTTGTGTCAGGACCTCCTTAGGGATCTACTAGTTCATTGGTTCCTACGTCCTGCTCCCAGGCCTCAGCGCCCGGACCCTCAGTGGATTCTCTTTGGGGTTATTCTGAAGCCTCAGAGGCAGGCTTACTAAACAGCTGGGGACTGCACAGAAGAGCACTGCTGACCCCACCGTCAGCTCTGTCCTCCCTGCTGACCCTCCTGCCTTCCCAGCAAGATACAGAGAAAGTCTCTAGCTCTCCCTTTCCCGAGGAAGAGCCACCTCCTAGGAACAAAGTCAGGGCCAGGGAACATATGAATGCCTCCATCCCCGCCTGCAAAACCCTCCCTTGCCTGCTTCTGTCTCGACAAGTGGGGGTTGGGGGCGGTAGGCCTGGGGGGGGGGTGGGGAGAGACAGGCAGATGTGGAACCTGGGAACACAGCCAAGGCTTTGTTCAGGACAGTGTTCTCTATCACAAGCAGAACTAAGGAGCACACAGGAGCAGGGAAGCATCGAGGTAATTTGGGGCTCCAGGGTACCCCCAAGCAGCCCACTGGCCAATCATTGCCGGGATATCCCGAGCAGGTGGCCTGGCTGCCCCACCCTTGAGAGAGGCTCTGTCACCCGGAGGCTCAGTGGGTACATTCCACAGTTGTAATAAGGACAATTTGGGCAGGTGGTGATAGCACACCCCTTTGTCCTTCGGCTTCAGGCTCTCTCTGAGGCCCATCCCCCTCCCATAGCCTTTCAAAGGACTGTCAGTATGTAGTTAGTTCATTAGCCCCTCTTTCATATATACATACTGGAAACCTATGGAATCCATGGGACCTGTTCAATCAAAGACCATGAAACTGGGTGTTGGGGTCCCTGCTTACTAATGGGAACTGAAACAGCTGGGAAATCCTTGGGGTGGGGAGCAGACAGTCACACCGTCAGATCACATGTAGAAGGTGACTACCTCCTTCCGTTTCCTGGCAAACCAATCCCACCTGAGAAGGACCAATGCAGAAACACACACTGTTGCTCTTGGGACCACTTTGTAGCTTAGTCTGGGAATGTCCTCACTGGCCTCCCCAAAGAGAGGGTATAACTGTCCCTAAGGAGCAGACAGCACAGCCAGGCTCATCATGCCCAGAACCCAGGCAGGGTGAGGACAGGGACGTGATGGATCCTGGCTAGACCTGGGCATGGAGGAAGAGGAACTGACAATAGGAAAAGGCTCCATTTCCTTCCCACTCTCCCTAGATGAAGGGAGGGTAGAGCCATTGTTTCAGTTCAGACAGAAAGATGGAGATGATAGGCAGACAGACTAGGCATCTCCACTGTAGTCTGCCATATGCCCTTGGTAAAGGGTTGAGCGAAGAACAAGGGTCTTGTGGAGTTAGGAGTGGGAAACCATGAGCAAGCCAGTAGGAGTGAGAGACAGAGGTAGAGACGGACAACCCCTGCCAGATCCCCAGTGTTTAGTAAAGCCAGGCACGAAGAAGGGACTCTCTGGAGGGCATGGCAGCAGGGTCTGAGATAGAGTTGGGCTACAGAGAGGTGTGGAAGGCAGCTGCCAGGGTCCATGATGTCACTCATCTGTCCCAGCGCTGCAGCTTCAGTGGTCCCAGGAAGCACAGGCCTTCTCCGGACTCAGACTCGATGAAGGAGGTTTTTCTTAGAGTAGCATGTTAGCGAGTTGAGTCTTTTAACTGCTGATTACTGCTCCCCACACAGTCAGGCCAAGTTAAAAATACTGGCATCAAGGAAGTGCAGACACCCCAAACTACCAGAAACCCACGACTCCTCCCAGGGGAATCCCTGCCCACAGCCTATGTGTGTAGCTCAGCTGACAGGCACCCCGCCAACTGTGTGGAGAGAGACAGGACAGATCACCCCCCCCCCGCAGCTCCTCCAACTCCTCTCTGCCTGAGCTGTGATCAGGCCCGAGACCCCCGGATAGTGAAGAGGTCTGGATTGGGGTCAGATGGACACCCCCTCCCCACTTTCAAGTGAGGTAGAGTTAAACACATTCATGTACCCATCCCCGGCACTCAGTCCACAGCACTGGGATCCACTGAGGCGGGAGTTTGAAAGGACAGGCTACAGGGAGAAGTCCCCAGGAGGGGTGGGGGCACGTCCTGCATGGCGGGGACTGAGCGGGAGATACTATGAGAGACTCTGAAATCCTATTAAGACTCCTTACACAACAAGAGAGGTATTTTTCCTGTAGACTGTTCTACCTAGCTGTCCATCCACCCGTTACATATTCAGTCAACAAGCGTTCTCTGGGCCCTGACTATGTGTCCAGGATCCAGATGAGAAGTGGGCATCAGATAGATCTTTCAGACCCTCTTGATATTTCCCAGTGTGCAAAGTGGCTCGCTAGCTTCTGAGGCAGAGCGTGACAAATGCCAGGTTCTGTGTAAATAAAATCAATGTGAAACCACTTTGAAAGTTAAAAGCACAATTAACGCCCAAGTGTGCCTATGACAAGGCCAGTGGCGATGAGCTTCCAGCAGGCTGGGCTCTGCAGCATGGCCCTTCCCTTTGCCAACGGTGCCAGAGGACAGATGGAAGGGGATCACAGTACACCGACTCCTTGCCCCACGTGGCCCACCGCTTTGCCCCCACGGATGCTTCAGACTCAATTAAAGAGCTCATAAAAGTATTGGTTCAAATCCTCATCTCTCTACCAGGCCAGAAACCCACAGAGGAGCGGGCTGTGTTTGCCTCATTCAACTAATCATTTAGGTCCTGGATCATCGTCTGTAGCCTCTTCAGTCCGTAAACACCCTCGGGTTCCTCTTATAGTTAAGTGAAGGCTTAGGCTCCCACACACGCGTGCACACACTCCAATGTTGATATTCGCTGCATCCTGGAGCCCTTGGCTAGCTAATCCATTTGCTTTCTCCTCATGGCCACAGCTGAACCTCTCCATGTCTGCATCCCCCACTCTCCCAGGACCCTACAGTTCCAGAGGTGTCCACCCTGTTGCCCAGTGCCTAGGTCTCCATTTTCTTAATTGACGCTCTTGCAGCATGGGATCTATGGAGACTCCCTTCCCCATTTTCTCTGAGCATCTGCAGCCCCTTTGTTCCCATGGAAAGGATTGAAAGGTACTCATGGGCTTCAGGTAAGGAGCCAGGAGAGTGAGCAGCTAAGGACACAGCCGTTTCAGGACTGGGGATTAGCAGTTGAGATCACTTGTTGCTTTTGCAGAAGACCTGGGTTCAGTTTCCAGCACCCACATGGTGGTTCAGCATCTAAAACCCTTTTCTGACCTCCACGGACACCAGGCTCTCATGTGGTGCATACACACGTGCAGGAATAACACTTACATAAAATAAACAAGTCAGATTTTAAAAGAGGGAATTGTGGGGTCACCTATGAGGCAAGCCCTAGGGTACAGACCCCACGCTCTGGACAGCTGCTTCTGTGTATCTTTCTGGTCCCTTGCATGCTTCTTCCCAGGGTTTTAACCTCTACACAATGCCATGGGTTGGCCTTCTCCCTGCTCCTGCAGCTTCTGGCACCAAGCTCATTCTGTGTCCAGCCTCCATTCCTGCATGTCCTACTTAGCCCCCAAAATCCCAATGTACCCTTCCCTTCCTGGCCATGGACCCTTCACCACTCAGGCCCCTGTGGCGCGTCAGAGCTAAAGAAGATGAAATTAGTTGGGAAGCTGAGACCCAGAGAGCAGAAAGACTTTATAGATCTCCCAGAACTTTCTTCCAGTTCTGACAGTGAGTCCTCTGGCTTGCTTGTCTGTTGGAATATAAATGTCAGCTCATATGGTATTGGGGATGGGCCCTGACTTTATACTCAGTGGGGTTTCTCTTGTTGCAGGACTGTGTGGGTGTGGCCACACCTGGCACTCAGCAGCCTGCTTCTCTAGGAGAAAGTTCCCCTTCCAGAACCTACTGCATCTTGGTGGGGTGGTTAACTGCTTTGCCCATGGATGTGAATCTTACAGAATGAACCAGCGCACAAAATTAGGGCCCAGGTGAAACCTCTCCCCCCTGAGCCCAACTCCAGGGACGGAGCTAACCCAGGATGGGCTTTCCTCCCTCTGATACAATGAGGGTGGGGGATATGAGTCAGAATACACGCTCAGCCACTTAGGTTTTTCGGCCCTCAGTTTCCCCCATAAGAGAAGGCAGCTAGACTCACTGATTTCTGGTCATGTGGGCTTCTTAACTTGTAGAACCTCCACCTCTAACCCTTTGTGTCTTTGTGTCTAGACCTGGTGAGCTCAGTCATTGATTGGGGTGGACATCAGACTCCCGGATAGACTGGAGTTTCCTCCACTGACCTCCAAAGCCACCCTTAGCTTCTCCACTATTCCCAATTTGCAGTCCAGGTACTACGATACCCACCCCTCGACCCCTAGGCCTGCGGGGTAACTTGGCCTGCTGTCACTTGACCTGGCTTTTTTTTTTTTTTTTTTTTTGCGCCTCACCCACATTGCTGCAAATAGTCTCTCTAATAAGCTCTCTCTGATTTCACCATCTTGCATGAACCATCTGTCTTGTGCTGAGCCCCACCTGACTCACGCAGGCCTCCCCAATCTTGTCTTTTAGCTCACAGCGCCCCGTTAACTCATGCTGTCAAGCAAAGAGACTGGGCCCAGATCTCTAGAAGCAGATCCTGGCTTGTAGCATCCATTTTAGATAGTAGATGCTGGTCCCAGATGCGGAGGATCCTGGGCATGGGGTCTTCTGGAAGCTGGCTGGAGGGTCACTGGCCTGACTTCCCCCTGTTCTTGCCACAGCTTTTTCCCACCTTCCCAGCAGCGGAACATCCTGTTGGAGGGTCAGACCCCTATAAAGTGTCCATCATAGGCCAGGGGCTTTGTACCCACCAGGAAACAACCCTCCAGGTCCCCCTCCATCTTCATGACCCCACACCCTTGCTCACTTCCTGTAACAAGTCCTGAAGATACTGTCAACAGGAAAATAAACCGAGAAACCCAGACAATCTGGAGACGGGCTTGCTGGGGTGGCCCACATGCCACACCAGGATGGGGGGGGGGAGATGTCTTGCTGCTGATACTCAGACAGGGAGGCAGAATGAATTGAAATACAGTTGGAAATAATTGGCCCGATAGAGAGACGTGAAGAAAAGCCATTGAAGAGACTTACTGAGGAATCAATGTTGACTGTAAGGCTGGAGGCAGGTCTTTCCCGCCAAGAGGAGCGCGCCTGCTCGGAGGACAACTCATACCTGACCCCATCTCCCCTTCTCCCGAAGAAAGCCAAGGACTTCCCTATTAATTCTCTGATAAGATGCTGCAATTCAACTCCACAAATACTTAATGAGAATCTAATGTGCTCTAAATTCATAGCTTGGAGCCTTGAGAAAACTGACATGATTTCGGGTCTGATTTCCTTTTTCTTTCCCTCTCATCTCAGCTCATTTGTGGAGGTTTACACACACACACACACACACACACACACACACACACAGAGGCATACAGCCTCTGCCGCTTGCCCTGTGGTTCTAAGGTGGTAGAGAATACTGTCCAGACACTGCTATCATGGTCGGGTCAGGCAGGTGGTGAGCAGGATGGGCCATAGAAAAGGGTTGCTGAGCCATGGCAGCGTGGTCTCCAGGTCTTGGGCAGCAGGCACAGATGATGTCTGGCTAGGGGAGCAAAGAAGCCAGCATTGACTTGGGGGAAGTGCAAGGTGGTGGAAGCCCTGAGGGACAGGCCCTTTAGGGAGGTGAGAGATGGCTTGGGGTCAGTTATCTGGGAAACCAGGAGGTCTCATACTTGGGGCAGGCTTTGGATAACAAAGGCAGAAGAAAAGCTGCCTTCCAGGCCAGGGGGAAAGAAGGAAAAAAGAAAGGAAATGAGACTGGAAAAAGCTGGCATAGGCCTAGGAAGTAACACTGAGGGGTGATGGGGCGGCGGTGACCCCACCATGGAGGGGGGTGCGCGCGCACACGCGCCTTTCTTCAGGTGTGGAAGACAACTTGCAGGAATCAGTTGTCTCCATCTGTGTCCTTGAAATCGAACCCAGGTACTCAGACTTGGTGGCAAGTACCTTTAACCACTGAGCCACGGCAGCAGCCCCTCTGAGCTTTTTGATTGATTTTATTTTTTTTTAATTTTTAATTTTTTGCTTTATTTATTTATTTTTTGATTGATTTTAGTTAGTTTGTTTGATTTGGGTTGTTTTTGTTTAGGTAGTCTCATTATGTAGTGCAGACTGGCCTCAAACTCTCTCTGCCTCTGGAGCGTTAGGAGTAAAACTGTGTGCTATAAAAAGCTCCCGTGCCGTGCCGTGCTTGCTTGCTTGCTTGCTTGCTTCCTTCCTTCCTTTCTTCTTTTTGACAGTCTTACTACCTTGAAATTCCTGGAGAATAGAGAACTCTTGACAATCAGCTTTTGCAGTTTTCCTGACAAGGCATCACTTCCAACATTCTTGTCCTAGTCTGTCAGTTCCTTGCTGTGTGACTGGCAGAGAATCACTCACCCTCTCTGGGCCCCATGAGTGTGTTAATGTGACTGTGTTAAGGGAGGGGAGGGGAAGAACTGGAAGGAGGAAGCAACACCTCTATACTTGGGCCACATTCAAGCTCAACAAAAGTTTGCGTTTGGGTTCTAAGGCACCAGGGTATGAGGTAGGGACCACGGGCAGCTCAGGCTGGCAACTCCTTGTCTATCACTGACTGAAGTCTGGCCACAGACAGCTAGGTAGGGCCTCTCAGAGGTGCAGAGCGTCACCATAGGAACGGCTCGCTCGCTAGCACGCAGAGAGCCTTCAGGGGAAGCAGGCCCCTGCTGGAGGAGGCAGTGGGGGGGCTCTGGATTGTGGTCTGACAGAGCTGCTACCCACATTCCCAGTGCAAGGTCTGGCGGCCTTAGTTGTGATGGAACTAGGTGGGAACATTGTAGCGACCTAGGGGGACCCTCTCTTCTGAAAGGCTGCTGGCGGAGGTCAGCCACCCCTGGAGCCTGTAGAGGGCTGCTGTCGGGAGAGGGACCTGCTGCTGGGGCCAGTTGCTAGGACACAGGCTCTTTCTGAGGGGCCCATGGTAACCCTCAGAGAACATGTTGTGCCTCATTCATTTATTCATTAATTCACTTAATCCGCAACCAGCTCACGGGCAGGGCTGCAGGCCACCAGCCGCGAGGTACAAGGAGGAACAAGATGTCTCTGGTCCTGCTGGGGTCAAACACATGTGCACAATCCATTAACACCAGAGCGGGAAGATGTGTTCCGCCAGTGCTGAGGCCACAGGCAGGCTCGCTGCAGGGCCAGGGCCGGGACTCAAGGAGGGGGCGGGGCTGGTAGGCAAAGTGGCTTGGGCTCTTCTCCCCTGCCCCACCCCTTTTCCTAGGGACGGGGGTAAATCCTCCTCCATTCAGGAGATTCTAAAATCTGTCCTGGACCCAGAAAGCACACTAAAAACATTCTTTGAATATAATTGAATGAAAATGGAAATGTTTCCTTGCAAAACTGAAAGAGAAAATCTCAGATTCCTCGAGAGCAGTGTTTTCACAGCCTTAGACTTGACAGAGCTTCCTGCCAACAGGCTGGGGGGCCAAACCACCACACAGCACTCCCTTTTATAGGCAGTGCAGAGTGAAAATTCTGCCTCAGGCACACTGAGATCTGATCGGGGACCAGGACGCCGGTCTTGCCCAGACTCCAGGCTTGAACCCAGGTCTTTTTTTTTTTTTTTTTGTGACTAAAGGCAATCTCTGGTTTTCACTGGAGCCAGTCCTTTGTCCTTCCTCACTCGCGATACCCAATCAAGGTGGGTGGGTGGTGCTTCACCGAATAAGTATGGATGTCTTGGCTTTATTTCCAAAACTCATGGTCAAGTCTGGGCACGATGCCGATGCTGCGGCCGCCGCTGCCACCGCTACTGCCGCTGTCGGCTTTTTTTCACTGTCGTCGTTGTCAAATGACCATGTGAAAAAGGATTCTGACTCTGAAGCCTTGTTTGCAATGGCGGAGGAAGTAGAAGAGTTTAGACAGATTTTAGATCCAAATATTGAAACTTTTACACAGTGGTCCAGCCTCATTGTTTTCCCCACATTAATTCTGCCTGACGAACTAAACCATGCTGTACTTCATTGTTGGTTTGTAACAAAGTCTCAATATGTTGCCTCAAACTTCTGGGCTTGTAAGAACCCCCTGCCTCAGTCGCTGCCCTATTTTTTTTTGTTGGCTTTAGATTTCAATTTTAATTATGTGTAATTATGTAGGTTTGTGCATACAAATACAGGTACTGTCGGAAGTCAAAAGAGAGTGCTGGGTATTGGCTCTCCTTAAACTGGAGATATACATTTGGCTCTAGGCTGCTCAACAGGGCTGCGGGGAACTGAACTTGGGTCCTTTGGAAGAACAGCCAGAGTGCTCTCCTCGTGATTTAACAGCTCCACAGGAGCAGGCAGAAACACCTCACTGGCGCTGGCCCTCACTTACAGACACAGATGCGCTCTCTAGTTCCTGCAGGTTCTCTCCACAGAAGCATCACACTGGAGACCGCCTATGCATCCTACTCAGCCCAGGGTCTGCCCCCCCCCCCCCCGCCAGTGCTCTATCCCTTTCCCGGGTCTGTACCTCTTTGGGGACCTAGCAGCGCTCCTTTCCCTTGCTGGGCACACAGTAGGGTTTTCAGTAATTCTGGATTGGATGAATATTGCACTTAAGGAGGAGAGCCACTCACCATTTTATGGCAAATTGACTTCTGAGACTCTGTGATCGGTGAGGAATTAGCGTAGTCTTTGCCAAAGCTAAACCTCCTCATTCCTCTGAATGTCCTCCCTCCTGGCTGGGGGGGGGGGGGGGGTGAGTTCACCTTCAGAGTGTGAGGGAGGTGTGGTGAGTCACCTAACCCCTTCAGAGACCCCCAGAGCGCCCCACTGCGGCAGCATGACTCAGTGTGCCCTTTAAGAGGGTAATTTAACTGATGTGTATGTGACGAACTTGATACTCACGTGGAATGCCCTGGTGAAGGAAGCAAGGAGTCTATTTTTTAATCCTATCACCGATAGAGGAAAAACTGGTGATGTCTGGAGACCCTGCTCCAACCAATGCTTACGTGACTCTCTCTCAAGCATTCCAAAGCGGGGGAAACGAGTACTTTCTCCCCCACGTTATAGGCAGACGCACGTGGGAACTTTGGGCTGTGCAGAATTTGTGCGCCAGTGACCCACAGATGGCCTTAGTGTGCCCAGGAGTGGATCCAGGGGTCACGATGCACACTTCTGGTCCCCCACATCAGACCAAGGCAAGGCTTGCATCTCTATGGCCACAAGGCGCAGTCCCAGCTCTCAGTATCCAAAGTCACTTTTCTCTGAGTGAACCTGAAGCAGAACTGTCATGTTCTCAAGCCTAAATGTACCCAGTGTGTCTCTCATTCCCCTCAGTCTTCTGCCTCTGGTTCACCCCACTATGGCAGAGAGAGAGGATGGGGGGGAGATTTCTCTTCGGTCCTCTGCTTGAGTGTATAATCCCCAAAGCAATGGTGTCTCACAGCATTGGGTCTCTGTCTCTGGTGAAGAATTTCACAGCAGCCAATGTTGTTGAGCCGCCCCTCCCACCCCACAGAGGAAGCTGGACTCTGGGAATACCCTGAGGTGGTCCCGCTCTCTGCTCACCTGCAGAGAGCAGAGGCTGATAAGGCCAGTAGGCCATGGTTTGCATCTCAGCTTTGCTACTCTGTGATCGTCTGCAAAACTCTCAAGCCTTGGATGCTCAGCTCTGAAACAGCCTTGCAGACTCACAGCTCCAGGCTGTGAGGAACCTTCCATGTAAATAAAGATGAGATCTTGGGGAAAAAGAGGAGGCAATGGGGCTCAGCAGCCGACAAGGCCGGCCACAGCTTCAGGCCTTACATGCATCTGTTTCCCTGTGCTCCCTTTAGTGAACAGCCAGTCTTGGGGGGGGGGGTGGCCGAAGAAAGGGAAGGGTAATGCAGGCAATGTCCTTGGGTGAATGGAGAATTTCAGCTGTAGGGCTAGCACAAAAGCACTCCCTCTGACACCCCACCCCACCCCCCAAGAACCTCACCAGACCTCAGTTTACTTATCTGTAGACTGTTCCTGGACTGATCAACAGAGAATCTGACACCTACTAAACCTACAGCCCAGTCTAGGCAGAAACAAAGCTTCAAGGCTGAGAGATTCTCAATGGGGGTGTGGTGCAAGATGTCAACCTGGGGTTAGGCCCCTCCCCCCACCAGCTGGCCTAACCCGCTTGTGAGACCAAGGCTGGCTTGTCTGAAAGGCCCATCAGCTCCACCCCCATTGAGCTTCCCTGACCAGGGACTCTGTATTTAATCAAGGGCCAAGTAGTCTGCTGAAGGCTGGAGGCAGTGATAGGGGCTGGGGAGGGAGGGGGGAAGAGGGGAGCAGGGTACAGGAAGTGGGCCAGAGACAGCATTTCCTGCATTCTTTCAGAAAACTTTGACCCCCAACCAGGGCATCTCTTTTGTAGGACAGAATCCCCTTGCCTTCCTCTCCTGCCTGTCAGAGCCTGGGAGTCAGAGTCCTTGGCTTGGCTTGGCTAGAGATAAACTGCCTAGTTCTGAGGCAGCCTAGATTTTCCTGTGACCCCCCCACCCCCCCACACAGAGCAGATTCAGTCTCTGCTTGCTGCATAGCCCCCCACCACACCCCACCCCACTATGCCCTGATATGGTGACTGTTGAGCAATGCTTTAGCGGTAGGGGGCTCCTGGCCTCACCACTGAGACCAGGGGTCTGCTTGCAGATGCCTGAGAAGAGGAGGGGCCCAGGAGGGATACTCAGAGAGAAGAGTGGGGCGGGACTCCCAGCCCCTGAGATCTGTTCAGCAAAAGGCAGACTGTGCCGACTTCTCCCCAAGGGACTGGATTGGCATTTTCATGCTTTCAGTGCAGCCTCTGAGCCTGTGACAGTCACCAGCCCCCCTCCCGCTAGCGCCCCCCACCCAGTACTCCCCCCCCCTCCGTGCTCCTGTGCTACTCATCCGTTCTCAGCATCTGCTCATCACACAGACATCTTCAGCCAGCAGCATTAACAAACACTTTATTGAGACCAGAGCAAACCCTCATAAAACTCCTGGGCTTGTGAGTCTTGAAAGGGGAAACTCACCCATCCCAAAGCCACCCTGCGGGGGCTCCAGAAGAGGACGCTGTCTGCTTCCCTCTGAGATCCCTCTAGCTATCTGGGGCTGAAGCCAAGCCCCAGCTGCGGGTGAACGTTTTAGGCATTGAGCTTTCCTGCCCACAAAGCCCCGAGGTTTTCTTCAGTGACAGGTGCGTGATCCCGGCTTCTAGACATGGAAACATGGCTCGGAGAAGGAGGTGATTGGCCAGAGTCCTCAGCAGGCACGGGATGGATCTGGAATTAGAAGGCAGGCGCGTGCCTATCAGCCACAGGAGTGCCCTTTAGTTAAAGCCTGTGACATTTAGGCACCTAGCCTGCCCCTGTGCCTTGCTTCTTTTTCCAAACCTCGGGAGGGCAGGGTATAGAAGGGCTTGGGAGAGGGAAATAGCATCTAGCTGAGGGGCTCACTTCACTGCTTCTGGGGCTCTTTGGGCTCTCTGTGCCCCACTTTTTCTGCTGCCCTGAGCAGGAGTGCAGGAACTACCTCTTATTCCAGTGGCCCCACCCCAAGTTCTTCCAGTCTCTTTAGCTCTGGCTGAGAACTTGGCCCCTCCATCCTGCTGCACTCCACTACATGGGATAATTTTGGAGGCTGAGGTCAGGGGATTTGGAAGGAAAGAAGAGATGAAGGAGGGCCAAGGAAACCTTGGTCATCACAAAGGAGTGGACAGTGGCACCTGCCAGCCATTCTCACTTTAACCAGGGGCTTTGGGTAAAAAACATACAACAAAAAATTCAAACAACAACATCCCCCCCCCCAAACAAAAATATTTGCTATGCTGGTCTCAGTTTAATAACTGAAGGCAGAATGAGCTCAGGAAGTCAGTGGGTCCCCACCAATTCTGGGGAACCTGAACTATGCCTTCTAGCCTGCCTCAGAAGCTCTTTTCTTCAGGTTGTATTCATGGGAGGCTTCTGCAGAGAATCCAAGAAAAAAGCACACACACACCCCCCCACGGCCAAGAAACTGGGAAGTGTTCTTTCAGTCTCCAGGCCAAGCATGTGCCCACCCTAGCCTTCTTCCCAAGGGTTCTCACTGTCTGGCTCTCAGTCTCCCGAGACAGTGGAATTCTTCACCCCCTTGGGCAAAGTCAGGTGTTCCCAACCCCTCAGATTCAAAGAGATAAAGTCCCTTGGCTAACCACAAGCTCCCCCCTCCCGAACTGTGGGGGAAAGGAAGAGATGGCTTGGGAAACCCCAGCTCACAGCACCTGAAAAGTAGATGCACGTTAACATATGGGAACTAAGCATACCTGAATGACCCTCCTAAAAACCCTAACATCTTTCCTCGGAGGGCAAAAGACTTTTAGTTAGTTAGTTAGTTACATTTTTACTTTACTTAAAGTTCTTTCTTATGTGTATAAGCATTTTGTCTGCTTATATGAATGTATAACACGTGTATCTGGTGCCCTGGAAACTGAATTTACAAGGAGTTTGAGCTGTCATATGGGTGTTGGGAACTGAACCTGTGTCTTCTGGTAAGGGCTCTTAACTGCTGAGTCATCTCTCAGACTTCCACATTTAAAAAACTATTTATTCCTTTACATTTTATTTTATTTGTGATTTTAAACATTGATTTGTTTTTAGATTTTCATTGTATTTTTAGTTTTCACATTGATTGATTGATGTGTGTGTGTGTGTGTGTGTGTGTGTGTGTGTGTTGTAGAGACAGAGAGAGACAGGGATGACAGAGAGAAGGGGGAGTGCAAGGCATGAGAGGCATGTACAGGCCTGAGAGCAGTTCAGTCTCTGGCCACGTGGGGTCTGAAGATCAGACTTGGGCTGTCAGGCTTGGCAGTGAGCACCTTTACCAAGTGAACTATCTCAATGACCCTATTTACGTTTTATTTAAGGGAGTGCTTGTGGGGGTCAAAGGACAACTTCAGGAGTCAAGGACTGAACTCAGGTTTGACTGCAAGCACCTTTACCCTCTGAGCTATCTCCCTGACCCATGAAATGATTTCTTCCTCCACTTAGCTCCTCCTTCTTTTGAGCCTCAGAATGGGGAGATAGGGCAGCTTCCCACTTGAGTGAAGGGCTCTAAGCCCTTGTCTGAGGACTGGCGAACCCCCAGGGACTCTAGCATTTGACTGTGAATATATTGGTGAGACTGTCACTGTGGACAAAGGTGGATTCGATTGTGTGTGCTTTGGCGTAATTTGTGTGTTGGGTGACCCCATGAATCTGAGACATTTTGGGTGTCCGTCCCTATTAGGTGTGTAGCCATATATATAGGATAGTCAGTGACTTCATGTTTCAGCATCATAAGGCCCAGGCTGTGGCTGCAGTACCTGAAAAAGGGGAGGGGGAGATGGTGACGCATGATGTCGTCGGTGTTTACCAGTGGTCTCTTGTGTTTACAGGCGGGCTGCGTGGAGGGGCAGCATATGCAGGAGGACGCTCAGTCTTTCGTAGCTGGCGTTTCTCTGCTTGGAGCAGATCGGACAGTTCCTGCTGCCCCGGTCTGTGACCTGTGCCCAAAGGAGGGGTATTAAGGTGCGCCTGTATTGAAAGGTGTGTTTGGGTTGGGGCTCCGTGGGGCAAGTGCTTTTGCACCTTCCCCATATTTCACAATGGCCAGACTCGTCGGGGGGCTTCGGCTTTTCGTGGTCGTTTTCGTTTGTGCATCTGTGATCATGTGCATTTTCCACATCTTCGTGGTGTGCGTTTGGGTCCTTCTGGGCTTTTGACCCGCTCCTTGTGTGCGCGGGTCCCAAGCCCTAAGTCTCTTACTATGTCTGTGAGCGTTTTGTATTCTGAGTGCGTGCTAGGGCTTTCGCCCGCCCGCCCGGCTTGGTTCCTGAGACTTGCGCTAAGCCGGCCTGTGCGAGCGCCTCCGCCTCCGCCGCGTGCTGTCCTGTGTGCGGACCGCGTGCCCATCGTGCGCAGGTACCCGTCTAGCCAAGAGTACGCCCGCGTGCGCAAGCAGCTTCCGGGCGCAGCGGCGCTGGGGGGCGGCCCCGCCAGGGGGTGGGTCACCGGGACTGGCCGGCGCCTGCCCCGTGCGCGCGAGGCGTGGGCGTGGGCGGGGGCCGCGGGGGGGGGACGACAGTACGAAAAGGCGGCGCGCGGGCCGCAGCCGCAGCTCCTCGGCGGCCCGCACTTAGCAGCGTGCGCCCAAGTGCAACCCTGGCTTTCCCTCCGCTGGACACCCGTGCCCCCTTCATCGTCCGCAACCAGAAGCCCAGTGCAGCCCCCGGAGCACCCTCTGCCCCGCCGCCGCTCCCTGGACCGCGACCCAGGCCGCCCCGAGATGACCGCGACCGGAGCCCTCCTGCGCGTCCTCTTGCTCCTGCTGGTTTTCGGCCACAGAACCTATGGTGAGACCCCCTGGCGGCTTGGCTCGCGCCCCCTCTGGGGAAGCCTGCGATGCCCCGCCGACCACCCCATACTCCCTGTCCCGTGCGCCCCAAGTCCCGCCCGTCCCGCCTAACACAGAGTCCCGCACTGCGCCCACCTCATCCTCCCTGCGCCACTCTTGCATGCTGAGACCAGTCCCAGGGTCCTGGGGTTTGCGGGAGGTGGAGGGTCCCAGCCCCTTATTGCCCCTGCAGAAGTGGCGTTCGGAGGGGTGTCGTTGCGCAGATTGAGGAGGTATGGAAAAAGGAGGCTGAGCTGGGAGGTATTTTATTTAAGAAGAAAAAAAACGGCTCTGGGTGCAACTTTGGGGGTGTCTGTCCCTGCATATGTGCTTAAGAACAGGTCTTGGGGTCTTTGGGGGGGATGATTTTACAGTCGTAGGCCCCAATTTCCAACAGGAGTAAAACCAGAGCCCCCTCCTGCGTGGCGTGTTTCTCTAGTTGAGGGGCTGCGACACTTCTGTCTGCAGCAGCCATCTGTCTCTAGCAGCGAGAGAGTTGCCCCCTCCCCGCAGCGACCCCAGGTCCCACTGCGCCAGTGGTTGTATGTCGGGGGCAGGGGGCTGTCTGGTAAGCCTGACAGTCTGTTGAATAGATGCATACAGTAGGTGTCTATTAGTGTTGGAATCTGAGAGGCCCTGCAGAGCTATTGCGCAGTTTTTTTTAATGTGACCAGTGTTGGGTAGGGAAAGGGGGAGGGATAGGCTTTGCCTGCCTGGTGTAACGGGTTAATCTTGGGGAAAAATCTAGTCGCTTTACCTGTGAGGCAGGCAGGTGAACTTGTCTGAGCTTTCCTAGACCTCAAAATCTCCCCTTTAGGTCACTTTGCAAAAGTGAGTGCTTGAGAGAATGCCCAGAGGTCAAAGGCTACCTCTTCATTGTCCCCCATTCCTACTTTTAGTGGTCTGGGGGTTCCTATTTTCTTTGGAGAGAAAGGTGTCTGCTTTGCACTTGGAGAATCAGGGGTCTGCTGTGCTTATCCCATGGCTGCTAGGAACAGGCAGGATTGTGTTCCTGGGTAGGTTGTATCACATCCATCCACAGACAACAAGTGCCTACTGTGTGCCAGGCTGGAAGGATGCAGGGGTATTTGGATCCCCCTCTGCTGAGGGGCAGTGGGCCATTTGAGAGAAAACAGACTTTGTAGTGTCTTCCAGGCCTTGTGGGGGTGAATTGCGTACCTTCTTTTTCTTCCTCAGGGGCTGAATGCGACCCAGCCTGCGACCCCAAAAATGGATTCTGTGAGGATGACAATGTTTGCAGGTAATGGTGTAAGCTGCTTGGGACCCACGGTGGGGTCCTGGGGGTCTTGGAGCCAGGCTAAAAGGAGGGGGTGCTTTTTACAAAACTGCGTCACAGCTTCCTTGCTCCTGCAGAAACTGGGGGGGGGCGGGGAGGGAGAGAAGGAGGGCATGGGAAAGGGGGGCAGGATAGGGGGAGCAGGAGGACATCTTACAGGGTGAGAGCATTGGGGGGGTCACTGCATCAAATGTGATTCTTGTGGGGGGTCTGTAAGACCCTTGTTTCTGCTCTTGAGCGCCTTCTCTTGAGTTTTCCATTCAGGTGCCTGCTGCCGGCTCCAGGGACCCACTGACCTGGCCCTGTACAAAGACCACCAAGGGTTCTCCTTTCAGCACAGAAACAGCCTGAGCCCTCTTGGGACCCCTGCTCCCCTCATGTGCCCCCCTCTCTCCCTTTTGTTCACACAGGTGCCAGCCCGGCTGGGAGGGCCCTCTGTGTGACCAGTGTGTAACCTCCCCTGGCTGCGTCAACGGACTGTGTGAGGAACCATGGCAGTGCATCTGCAAGGATGGCTGGGACGGGAAACTCTGTGACATAGGTGGGCACCGGCCTTGGCCCACCCTGACCCCCCCCCCATCCCTGCCTGGCTGCGGTCTAGAACCTCTAAGGCTCACTGTAGTATGTGATCCATAGTGCACATACATTTCCTGCTGGGCCTCAGAGATGGAGATGGAGACTGTATTCTGTTCACTTCAGCTCTGTGGGTTCCCAGACTTGGGGTTGGAACGGGGGGGGGGAGTTGTTGGGAAACTGCCTGTTGAATAAAGAGTTACAAAAAATAAAACCCAGCATGCCCAGGGTGGCTGGACCACAGACTGGGGCCACTTGAGCAGGTTACTGAAGCTGGGAGGTGAGTGAGGGTCTTCTCTGCGTGCTGTGGGAGGGATGATTCTCAGGGCTCAAACATCAAGAAAGGGGAGCCAACAAACAAATAGGGGAGGGGGGGCTGAGTGTGAATCACCAGGAAGGCCAGGGTTGGGGGGGCAGTCAGGTGTTGCAGGAGGTTGGTGGTGTGGAGAGGCTGAGGAAGGGTTAATGTACAGACTGGTGTGATCTGCTAATTTCACTAATTCATATGATCTTTGTAAAGTGACAGCTGCATTGTTGGACCGTTCTCATTTGCTAACGCTGTCCCCAAAGCCCAGGAAAACTGAGGTCCCGGGGAATAAAGGGTATGCCCCCCCCCCTCTGCAGATGGTACTCCATCAGGAAGACAGACAGCTAGATGCCCCAGGACCTGTCTGCTTAGCATTGCCAATGACAAATAGGGAAATCAAGAATCAGAGACTCAAAAGGGGCCTCTGTACCCCAATTGTCTGCTTCCCTCTCCCCGAGTGGTGGGTGGGGGAAGGTTTTTGCTGCAGCTGACTCATGCTCTGGTCAGGACTCTGCAGCCCCTTGCAGCAGCAGCAGCAACAGCAGCTACCGTTGTTTGAGGGGTGCTAGAAAAACCACTGACCAGGGTTAGGCTTTTAGCCTGGATCCCACCCTTCTAGATATCTGAATCCAGAAGACCTTTCCAGACAGAATTCTCCATCACAGGTCCCTCAGCATGCATAGCCCCCTCTCCATCAAAACCACAAAGCCCAGCTGCCTCGGTAGAAATGGTGGGGGCCGAGGCTTGTCCCAGGGGGAACATAGCCCCTGGGTAATTGCTGTCCCTCTCCCTTTCTGCCTGCCTGGCCGCAGCTGCTATTCAAGTGGAGAGCCCCCTCAGCCCTCTCCTTGCGGCAGCTGACTCACCCGTCTTTGGGGTTGGAGGCTCTGGAGAACTGGTATTTAGCGAGACTGAACAGTCTAGGGTGGTCGCCAGATCCTTATCTTAAATTAAGATTCCAGTGGTGGAAGAGCAGAGGCAGAGAAGCCAAAGCTAGCTTCAGAGGCTCAGTGCACTATCCCAGAAAGAGAAATCCTCCTTAGGCTTCCTTGCACCACACCGGGATCTGCAGAGAGTCCACCAGCATGGTGCACAGGCTTTTCCATGGACACTGGTCTCCCCTTCATTGGGGTGCAAGTCTCTTTGAAAAAGGAGAGAAACTCTCCACGTGTGGTCTTAGCATCAGGAACCCCTTTCTCTGGGGCTGCCTTTACTTGCAGTCTCTGGCTTTTTACAGCTCACATTGTAAAAAAACTCTCAGAGATCAGCTACAGAGAGCTTTTCCTTTTTACATGGAGGGAAACTGAGGCAGAGCGTGAAGGAACTGAACTCTGTGGGGCAGCAGGTTGGAGCAGCCACAAAGGGCCCCTTCCTGCCCCTTCTGGGCAGCTGGGGTCTCCACCCGAGCCCCTTTGTTCAGTTCATCCTTGGCTTGCTGAGCCGAATAATGGAGTGAGCCTGACAGGAGGTGTTAAAAGCACTGGAAATACAGCAGTGCTCATGGAAACCCAGACGGACAGGAGAGCGCTCAATAGTTTTAATTTTGCTGCCTTCAAAAGATGCAGCCTTTTTACCTTTAGACCCCCTTAGTTCAGAACCAGAGAACAGAAGGACCAAGGGGTGGGGAGGTAGCCCTGGGGCTAAATTAGTCTTCTTGTTTCCTGATGGGGATCTTTGATGGGAAAGTGTGAAAAGCCTGTGTTTCCCTCCTGTACTAGTTCTCAAGGTGGCAGAGACCCCTTTCTCTAGCTCTGAGAAAGGAGCCCGACTTTAGGAATCTTGGCTCACTCCCCATTTTGCAGAGGGGCAAAGGCTTCTGTGTTGAAGGTTGTGTTGCCACACGGCAAGGGTGCCAGAAAAAGGGTACAGCTGCTTATCTTGGTTCCCCATGGCCTTGGCGTTCTCACTACTGACCTTATAGTTAAGCTTCCTTACCCTCAGCACTTCAGGACTTTGTGGGGGAAATCACTGCACACCCTTTCTACAAATCCCACTTGGAATTCACTAGCAGAGCCACTTGGGGTTCCTGTCACACTGGCCTCTGAGCACGAAAGCTAAGCACTGGCTTTTCTGCTTCCCAGATACACGGGCTTGCACCTCAACCCCCTGTGCCAACAATGGGACTTGCGTGGACCTTGAGAAGGGCGGGTACGAGTGCTCCTGCGCCCCTGGGTTCTCTGGAAAAGACTGCCAGAACAAAGCTGGGCCCTGCGTGATCAATGGGTAAATAATCGGAAGACCCTTTCAGCCTAACCCCGTAGGACCTGTCCCCTGATGAAAGAAGTGCTTCAGGCAACCCCTGCCCCACCTTCTGCTCTCATGGGGTAGGGGGCCTTGGTGGAGGAATGTGCCATTTCCATATTTTTTCAAATGTCTCTGAAGGCAATTTCATATTCCCCTGATGTCCCCAAGTCCTGATGCCAGTGAATGACAGCAGATTGAGATGGGGACAGAGATGCCAAGCTGTATAATTTTCTAAAGGCGACATAATAAGGGATCAGAGTTCAGGAGGACCAGACTGTGAAGCCAGCTTAGCGTGTTGTAGGAGGCAGTTTAGGGCATTGCAATTGGGTTTTCTGGGATGTCTGCGGAGATTGGAGGATATGGGAGGGGGCACTATTGGATAGCCACAGTGGGGAAGAGGCTCTGGGGCTCCTGTCCAAGAGCCAGGAATCTGCAGAAGCTTCAGACAGTCAGGAACACAGGGGTCTAAAGATCTGTATGCAGGAAGGACGTCAGAGGTGGTGACCATTGAACTCCACTGCAGTTTACTAAAGGGAGAACACAGGACAAGACCTTTCAACTTGTTCTGTTCTAACGGACTTGATCTAGTCTGTCAAAATCGAGTCTGGGGACCCTGAGGAAATTTTCAGAGCCCAGCTCCTTGCAGCCCTGGGGCTGAAGTCGCAATGTGTTGAGGGGAGGGGGCTTTTCTTTCCCTGGAGTTTTGGCATTTATCAGATGACAAAGGGCTAGCTCGTTTAAAAGCACTTACATGAAATGCTTCATGTGCTGCACTTGGGCAAATGGACCACTGTTAAACAGTTCGCCATAGACACCACTCCCGCCAGCATAGATACGACTGGTTGTTCTTTCTTTCACTGACAGTTCCAGAGGTTTCCTTCACAAGAACTGGCTGGGCCCACTCCACTAGGAATAATAATACAGGGTGGGGGTGGAGTGGATGGCACACACTGGAGCCCTGACCAACAGCAGACCTCCTCTTGGACAGCCCAGAGACCGTGTTTCTTGCCCTCCTCACCTGAGGGATCTTACCCTAAACTTGGACTGTTACTAATACTCCCTCTTCTGGCCTCAGTTTCCCCCATCTGTCTAGTGACTGACAATCCATGCTCTGGACTGAGAGATGAGAGAGGGCATGAGAGGTTGGTTCTGTTCGAGGCTGACCAGGTTGACCTCATGGCAGGGTGGGGTGTGCATGCTGTCCACCCTTGGGCAGCTGGTGAGCCTCCAAGCCAGGGATGTCATCCCCAGGCGCCGACCTAGTTGGCACTATACCCTTCATAGTCCGATGTGTTCTGAGCCCTGCCCTTTTGTCAGGTCCAAAGGGAGGTCCAGAGAAAGGGAGCCTCACCTCTGCCCTCTGCCCTCTGCCCCCTGCCCCTACTGCTCTGTCCTAGCCCAGCCCCCCCGAGGGCCCTTTACCTTGTCTATTGTGTTGTAGTTCTCCCTGCCAGCACGGAGGTGCCTGCATCGATGATGAGGGCCGGGCCTCGCATGCTTCCTGCCTGTGCCCCCCTGGCTTCTCTGGCAACTTCTGCGAGATCATTGCCAACAGCTGCACCCCTAACCCATGTGAGAATGATGGCGTGTGCACCGACATTGGGGGCGACTTTCGTTGCCGCTGCCCAGCCGGATTCGTCGACAAGACCTGCAGCCGCCCGGTGAGCATCTGCGCCAGTGGTCCGTGCCTGAACGGGGGCACCTGCCTCCAGCACACCCAGGTGAGCTACGAGTGTCTGTGCAAGCCCCCGTTCATGGGTCCCACGTGCGCGAAGAAGCGCGGGGCTAGCCCCGTGCAGGTCACCCACCTGCCCAGCAGCTACGGGCTCACCTACCGCCTGACCCCCGGGGTGCACGAGCTGCCAGTTCAGCAGCCCGAGCACCGCATTCTGAAGGTGTCCATGAAAGAGCTCAACAAGAGTACCCCTCTCCTCACCGAGGGACAGGCCATCTGCTTCACCATCCTGGGTGTGCTCACCAGCCTGGTGGTGCTGGGCACCGTGGCCATCGTCTTCCTCAACAAGTGCGAGGCCTGGGTGTCCAACCTGCGCTACAACCACATGCTGCGCAAGAAGAAGAACCTGCTGCTGCAGTACAACAGCGGCGAGGAGCTGGCGGTCAACATCATCTTCCCGGAGAAGATCGACATGACCACCTTCAACAAGGAGGCTGGCGACGAGGAGATCTAAGCAGCACCCCCCCAGGCCCCTCTCTAGTATCTGGGTTTCGCAGAGCTCACTATATGCGGTCTGTGCTTCTCCTTGTGGTGCAGTTTGCTTCTGTGTGGAATCTAGTGAACGCTATGCTTACGTATATTGTCTTTGCATCGCTGTGTGCCATGCTGCCATGCTATATAAGAATCCTCTTTCTCCCTCTTAATGCATGATAATGAATAATAATAATATCTCTAAATGAGTTAAAGAAATAAGTATGTTATTCTAAACTCTTAAGTATCAAATATCAAATATAAAATCAAAAAAGACCAAAAAAAAACATGGTAACAGAACCAGGGCTTGGTACTGAGGTCCCTCTCCCAGGGGGCTCTCAGCTACCCGGTCCTCGTGCAACCATACGAATGCTGTGCCTGACCACTCACTGTGAAAAGGGCTAAACTCTTTCGTTCGTTAATTCTCACACACCGCTTCGGCTCTCACTCACATCCAGTCTCACACCGCAACCCTTAGATCTTTCCAGTCAGTTTGTGACTTTGCAGTGTGTAGTGGCTGTGTGTCAGGCAGAGAGAGACCCCAGGTTGGCTGCTGGCAGACAGGTCAGGACCCAGTCCCAGCCCTGCCACTTTCTCGCTGTGTGACCCTTAGCGAGACCCCCATTCCAACCCTGGGCCACCTCCCCACCCCTCTCTTGAGAGAGGGGTGGAAATACCCACACCACCAAGGTCCTCTCTAGCTCCAAAATTCAGAATTAGGAACGAGGGATATATACCAAAACAACTCCTGACTCCGAGAAGAGGATCTGATGGAGACTTGGTCTCATCCTGGGATCCGAAAGGTTTTGGCCTATCCTGGCTGTACACTTGATATTGAGGTCGATCCCAATAGCGTTTCTCAAAGTGGGGAGCCTCCTGGCTCATGTCCAGTTTGGGAAAAAATTGGCCCCTTTAGGTCAAAATGTGCCATTTGGTGTTGCCTCTTGAGCAACCCACTTCCTGCCCTAGCTCAGCCCTGCCCAGCCCCATACCCTCAGGCTCCACCCTCCTCTCACCTCTTCCCCCTTAGAGTAGCCATGAAATGCTTTCTGACTTAAGTGTACCTTGAACCACAAGTGCCCCCTGGCAAAATCTGAGTGAGCAACGCAGCCCTCACCAAGGTTTTTCACAGGCTTTAGTGGAAATTGCTGCTTGTGGGGCGCTTTCTTGTTCTATGGCGAAAGTGGGATAGCACCTGACCACAGCCATGGATGTACCCCTGTGTTGCTGAGAATACTACCCTCAGATCCCAAAAGACCTAGCCAGCTTCTGAATTATGAATTTGCTTTTTTAAAACAGAGCTTCTATCTTTTTTTTTTTTGCAAAATAAAAAACAAAAAATAACAAAAAAAATTAGAAAGAAATGGGATAGAGCCCTGTGTAGCTTCCCAGCTCTTATTTGGGGTCTGGTTGCTACACAGTCCTTGGGTCCTGGTTAGGAATCCTTTGCTTCTTAGATTACTTGGGTAGGAACCTATGCTCTTAGCTTTAAGTGTGAGCCATGTTTACCTTGCTCTGAATACTTGCTTGCAAGTCATTGTCACCATTATTTACTGTCATTCAAATCATAATCACAGCACACACTCACAACTTCATGATCATCACCCATTGGTCGGTCATGTGCGTCACCGTTGTCACACATTATGGACCTTGTCACCCTTCAACCTCTACCCTGGGGTCATTTCACCAAAAGCCCTGACTCAAAGAATCCCTCCCTAGTCATTGGTCATCTTCAGCCCAAGCCCCTCCCAGTCCCACCCTGAAGCCCCTCCCCATTTCGCCCCACCCTCATCCTGATGAGGGTGTGTCCCAAGTCCCCAAATCCCTGCCTCCTGGTCCCCTGACTCCCTCCCTCCTCCAAGATCCCCTCCCCTGCCTCCAACCACTCCCCTCCCTGAGGCCACCTGCCCCAATCAGGTCATCATACCATCTCATTTTAAGAAAAAAATCCTAAAAAATTAAAAAAAAAAACCAAACTAACAATTATTGACCTTTGCCAGGCTGGTGTCTGATATGCCCCCTGGCCTCTTTCAGCGTGAGACCTTGACAGAGTCTGCTAACAATCTGTTCCTCAGTTTCCCCAATGTGAAATTCTACAATTGGACAAAGCAGATTATTTCCCCACTCCACTTTTTCTTTTTGATCTCCATGTTGTGGAGAGCAGCCACATCTCCGAGGATAGGGGGTCCGGCTGTTCTCCCAGCAAGTCCTCATCCATCCAAAGTATTCATCATCCACCATCCATCCAGTCAGGGAGCGTTTCCAAGCACCTGCAGAGCGTAAGGCGGTGTGTTCTTGGAGCTGTGGGATGTGCGGGCTGAGGGGAACATTCTGGGAGGGGAGCAGATGTACAGGTGTCCCCAGGAAGCCAAGCACAGTGCAGGTAAAAAAAACAACACCGTGGGAGAGTCCTGAGCAGACGCCTCCCTCAGCAAGCGACCGTCTCACCTTCCCACGTGACAAAAGATCAAGAGACCAGCACCGATGAGGCCGCCCTGCCAAATTCCACAGCGTCCACTCTCCACGCAACAGGAGCAGTGTTCCTTTGCAGTCTCACCTTGGTCTTCACGTCTGCGGATCTGCGAGAATGTCAGATCTCTGGCTGCCCATACACATCTCATGTGTTTGGTGTAGTGCAGTTCATTCAGCGGGTGGAGTAGCTGAAAGATGGCTGTCTGGGACATCTTTACTAATTCGGTTCCAAATTCACAGTGGCGATAATTCTGTAACCGAAATGTTAACGAAATGTCCATCACGACGCGCTTTCTAGCCTCCCCCATCTTTTTTGCAGGCAAGTCCAGACGCAATGCAAAAACTAAACGACAACTTGTTTGTTCGTTTAATAAAGGAAAAAGGGCTTTTACTTGTGTTTGCTGCTTATTTGGTATTCGCCAGTTACACTAACCCCTCCCAGGGATGGCCTTGCACATAGGCCAGGGGTATTGAGAGCTCTGCTTTGGCCCAGCTCCAGCTCTCTCAGTGTGACCTGGTGCCACAAGGTTAAGGAGAAACCCTTGGACAGCCACACATCACCTACATTGCCTTTACTTGGAGAAGTTAGAAATCCAGGCATTTCCTGACTCTGGCAACCAGGGCTTGGGAGACCTTGTTTGTGTCTAGCTCCATAAGTGTGGCTGCCCATGGGAGCTGTGGATGGATCTGGGACATGAGAGGGACAGGGACAAGGAGAGGGGACCAAGCGATTCACGCTTGAGCAACTAACTTTCCATGCACCATGTTTGAGCGCAGAGCTCTATGGAATCCTCCAGGGATTTTTCCACAGTCATTGGAGGGTGGTCCCTAAGGTGAGAGAGAATATATAGGTTGAGGGGCAACCAGCAAGGGCACCGTGGACCATGGCAGTGTATAGGCTCCTTTTGTACTCCTAATTCAGTCTCTATATGTCCTGGTGGTCTCTGCTTCTTCTCCAATCCCAGGGCACCATTAGCTGTGCATCCAGTCAGTGAGTGTATCCCTCCCAGCGCCCCACTCTGGAGAACTACCTCACATGGGCAGCCTCGGGAGCCTCAGTCTAGTCCCTGCTGATCCTTGGTTTAGTGTCCCATCTCTGGCCTCTCCCAAGACCTGTCCCTTGCCTGCCCAGCTTCTCAGGCTCAGGAGGTGTCTCTGGAGGACCACCTCCTTGCATTGCCCACCCTCCTGACTCCTCTCACCTCTTTCTAGCTTCATCCTCTGCCCCTTAGAGGCCCAGGCCCATTTTCTCTCCTTGCTTCTCTGGTCTTTGTGCCGTGGCCCATCCCCAGCTGAGCACAGATGAAGCAAAGTACACAGGAGGGATTAGAAGGGGCCATAAGATCTCAGACATGGGCACTGTTCTAAAAGCTGTAGGAAAATAGCATGTTCATGTGGAGTTAGGAAACATAAAAGCATCTACTCTGGGTATATGTTTTCTATGAAGATATTAACCCACAAATGCTTTAACATACCAGTGGGATAGAGCAAGAATCCCAGGAAACAAGGCCAACCTGACCCAGGGACTCCAGCACCCAACGCTGAAGGAATGAGCAATGCCCAGGTTATGGACACTGACTCAGATGATAGTTGGTGGGATAGGGAGCATTCAGCGCTAGCTCTGGGTGACAGTCACCTTCTTCATCTCTGAGGAAAGAAGCAGACCCTCAATAAAATAGCCATGCGGGCTTTTAGAGATCCATGACCAAGAGTGTTTTCTAGAAAAGCAAGTCTAACCAAATGTTAGACAAAAGGTCCAGGGGCCTTAGAAGTCTTAGGGTAGGGGATGCCCAGAGGCAGGGTGGTAAGCTTGGTTTGAGATGCCCCCTGAGACCACACCACAGCATGGGCACAGTGGTGGGAAATCCGAGGCTCTCCTGGTCTACGAAGGGGACCACCCCCCTCACACACACACACACACAAAGTTATTTATTGAATTTGCTGTGCCCATGTGGCTCTGCCTGTCCTCTGTCCATCAGTCTGTTTGCCCCTGCTGCTCTTTCTGCCTCAACCAGGACCCCACTCTGCCTCCCCAGCCAGCCTTACAGGAGGCACAGTTAGGCTCCAGAGACTTTTGTGCTAGAGACTGGACCATGGGAGGGTGTGGAACTTTTAAGAGATGGGGCCAAGTCGGGGTCTTTAAATCATTGGGGTCATGCCCTTTTGGGCCTTAGCAACTTTCTACCTATGAAGTAGGTGGTTTTCTTAGCAATGTGCCCCTACAAACTCGAGCAGTGGAGTCAGCTACTTGTGAAGCTATGCTATGTGCCTCTGCTTGATTTCTTCCTTGTCTTACAATGTTGAGGAAGGTCTCCCTGTCACCCCCAACAAACACCTGTTCAATGAAACACCCACCTCCTGCTCAGAGGAAGGAAGGAACCCAGGACTCGGTCAGCTATGCATGAAGACTATGCTCACCCAGCCCATGGAGGGTGTTGGGTTCTGCATGCTGTTTCATCATGCCCACGGCAAAAATGAAAACACAGGAGGCAACTCGACTGTGACCCAGGAACTCGTGAGAAGAAGGAGTAAAAGGGTCTCCTTAATGTCATAAACTGCTTGTCTTAAATCAATATGCAGCAGCTTACTGATCAGGATGGCCTATGGGAATGTAAGTCTAGGGCTATACAGCAGGTGATGTGGAAGGGTTGTATCGGCTCAGGACCCCCAAGACCAAGTTGTCAGCACAAAGAAGATGGAGAGACAGAGGGCAGGGGTAAGGGACAAAGACTGGAGATAGAGGAAGAGGGAGAAGGGTACAGGAACAAGGTAAAGGGGGCAGGGGTGTTTGTCTGGGGTGGGGGACAATAATGATGACAAAGGGTTGCCCCTGGATGTGGAGGAGACAGATGTGGCAGTTTATAAAGGTAAAAGGGGAAACCCCGTGTTAGAATGAAGTGTTTAATTTTAATTGGGCATGTTAATTGGGTGAGCCAAATGGGGCTCCCCACACCAGTTGAGGACCAAACTGAGCTAAATTCCCAATTTCCCCAAAGGGGGTTTTGATTGCTAGACTTCAATACTTTGATAACTGAACCTTGGTAGTCAGCCACAGGAGGAGGAAGTAGTCAAATAAGGGACTAGACCTTGAGGGCTCACTTTAGAATGTAATCTGATGGATTTTAGCAAGGCAGAGGAAAATGGGGAGAAGGGCAAGGCCTGCCTGACCCATGGATGCCATGCTCGGGTTGGCTAGAATCCCTTCATGATGGCACTGGATTTGGATGTGCGTCTGGCTTGGTTTCCTTGCTGTCTTCTCTTCACGCTGCCTGCTTTTGTGTGTGTGAAAGAGCGCAGTGTGCTAGCGTTCCAGCGCTTCCAGCCAACATGGCAAGAGAAAGCAAACCAGAATCTGTGCACTTCACAGACTCCCATGCAGGCAAAACAGTTACGTACAGCAAATCAAATCACAAAATTCCAGAAAGAACAAAAGGAAGGAGACATGCCTATCACCAAGGAGATTATGCTTATCCTCCCCAACCCTAAAACTTCAGAATCCCCTAGAAGAAATAAGCCAGGAAGGGGCTGGGAGCATGACTTAGCAGAAAGCTTGCCCAGCTTGAACAAAATCCTGGGTTTCATCCCCACCACTACATACGCTGAGTGTGGTAATGGACACCTGTAATCCCAGTCCTGAGAAACAGGAGGCAGGAGGATCAAGAGTTTGAGTGGTACGGAGTGAGCCGAGGCCTGCCTGGGTTTCCACAATACCCTGCTTCAAAACCAACAACAAAACCAAAATGAAGGCTGACAAGACAGCTCAGCAGATAAAGACACTTGCCACCAAACCTGAGGCTCTTAGTCTGATTAGGACCACATAGGTCCTGGGAATAACCATGGGAGAGACCCAACATCCACAAGTTATCTTCTGATCTCCACCTGCTTCCTCTTCCCAAAGAAAATAACAATAATAATATTAAAAAAAAAAACAAAAGGCAAAGCAACAGCAAAAGCCAAAAAACCCCAACCAAGTAACTAAACAAACGAACAACGAAACCCAACCCAGACAAAAGGGTATGGTGCATGACATATCAGCTTCCAGCATGACCACTACTGTGCACGATGGAGAGGGGGGCAAGACAGAGGACCAAAGTGGGGCTTTTCCTTTTCTTTTGAGGGGGGGAGGCTATAGGGGTGGAGGGCAGACACAAAAAGATTAGAAAATGAGTAGGACTGGAGGGGTTCATGTTGCGAAATTCTTAAGGAATCAAAAATATTTTAAATAATAACAAAACAAAATAGAAATAGCTCAAGAAGTCAGTAAGACAGGGGGCATACCCTTTGATTAAAAGTAATGATCGGAGTGATTAAATTCTATAATTTTTAAAATAAAACTTTTTATAGGAGTAGAACATTTCTAACTAACCCCTAAATTAATGTCAGTGTGTATTAGACCACCTGATAATATCATTCTGAATTTTAACTAAGAAGATGATGAGAACAAGCGAGAAAAAGAACCACTGGGCTGGAGAGATGGTTCAGTGGTAAAGAACATTGGCTGCTCTTCCAGAGGACCAGGGTTCAATTCCCAGCACTCACATGGCAGCTCACAACTCTCTGTAATTCCAGTTCCCTGGGATCTGACATTTTCACATCAATACACATAAAATAAAGTTAAATAAATTATTCCAAAAATGATGTGGGATTACCCTCTGTATGCTGTGAATACCATTGGTTAATAAAGGACTGCTTTGGACCTATAGCAGGGCAGAACTTAGATAGGCAAGGAAAACTAAACTGAATGTTGGGAGGAAGAAGGTGGAGTCAGGAGAATCCATGGAGCCACTGTTGGAGAGAGAAGCTGGGAACTTTACCCAGTAAGCCACAGCCACGTGGCGATACACAGATTAATGAAAATGGGTTAAATTAAGATGTAAGAGTTAACCAATAAGAAGCTAGAGCTAATGGGCCAAGCAGTGATTTAATTAATACAGTTTCTGAGTGATTATTTTGGTTCTGGGTGGCTGGGAACAAACAAGCAGCTCCTTTGAACCCACACAGAGAGAGGAGAGACAGAGACAGAGAGACAGAGACAGAGAGACAGGGAGAGAGAGAAAGAGAGAGAACAATCACCAAATAAAACAGAAAAGTCAGGGGAAAAACTGTGTAGCCAACTGGGGTGTGTACCCTTTAATCACAGCTCTGGGGAAGCAACAGGCCAATCTCTGTGAGTTTGAGGTCAGTTGAATCTACATAGTGAGTTCCAGGCCAGGCAGAGCTACCCAGTAAGGCCCATATATATATATATGGAAGAAAAAGAAAAAATACTATGACTCAGGTCTGGCAGGTGTTGTTTTTCAAGCACGAGAGCGAAGGCATGACTGAGACATGAAGCATAGCTTTGGAAGGGATCTCCGTCCCCAGTGCCCATGTACTTAATTATAAACACAGAGAGACTTGAAAGTGTGGCTAGCTAATGCATCTCAACCAAGGAGATAATTGGCAATTTTGGTGACATCCTTCACTGTCAAAGCTTGATGGGTGTTATCAGAATCCACCAGGGAAAAGCCAACAATGCTGGTGACTAGCCCACAAGGCTCAGAAGACCAGAGAAGAACCTGTCCCCAATGCATATAACATGTGGAAGAACCCAGAGTAAGGCCATGGGTCAGGGCCTGGGTTTTAAGAGCGGCACACCCTCGTGTAAATTATTGTGTGTTAGCAACTTATGGAATATTAGTAGTTCGTGGCTTCTAGCATTACAGATGATGACATTGGGGCTCAAAGCAGTCAACACCACATACATCTGAGACCACCGGGTTAGATGGTGGTAGCCCATGACTCCTACTGATGTACACACCCACCTGTTCTTGTCTATTCGTTGCTGCAGTTTGCTTTTGCCTCCTGATTTTCTTAGTCTCCTTGCTTCTTTAAGAAATAGTTTCAGGTTGTTTTCCTCCCAGCAGGTCACTGATAAACAGAGCTCATCGAGGTTCCATCTTGATCCTCTTGTGGTAAGTATTCCCTGCTTACTGACTACCCCCTTGTGGAATGACCCATTGCACCTCCCAACCCCCTGCCCCTGGCAACTACCTAGCGGAATCAAGACAACACTTTGCCAAGCTGAGGATAAGGATGGAATCAGGAGCAGTTGCTCACATGACAGCAATCACAGCCACACCCACTATCCTCTTCAACAGCTCAGAGCTGCACCGAGGGCTTCATCTGTAGCTTATCAGATGTCTCAGAGATCACAGAACACTCACTGTCGGGCAGTCTTCCATCTGCAAAGCAATACTGTGTTTCTCAAGTCAGAATGGGGGCCTTGCAGATCAAGTTATCAATGGTACTGTCCACCAAAGGGCCCAATGGTTCCCTGACCTCCTGGGGTTATCTTCTTGAATCAGGAATTCATCACTGGAATTATGAACTTAGCACCTGTAGACTCCTCACAGAGTCCTGAACTCACATTGTAGAGGCTCCGGTAGTAGGAAAGGCCAAGTGCAAGCTACTAGAATTATCTGTGTCCGTGAAGACTATCTACCTATCTGTGTCCATGAAGGCTGTCTATCATCTGTCTGAAGCAAAACTACGCTAAAGGAGATGGGTGCCTGCTGTGACTTAGATGTGGGAGGGATGTGGTTTGTCCTCCAAATACTTGTGTGTTGGAAGCTACGTCTTGGATATCTTGGTGATGACTTGGATATCTCCCTTGTAGCATGAAGTGAGCAGGCCTGCTTTTCCTCCCATCCAGCTCCCACACAGCTAGCCTAGCCCCAGAATAATTACACGGAAACTGTATTCATTTAAACACTGCCTGGCCCATTAGCTCTATCCTCTTACTGGCTAACTCTCACATTTGATTAACCCATTTCTATTAATGTGTATAGCACCACGAGGTGGTGGCTTACCGGGAAGATTCTAACCTATGTCCATCTTGGGCAGGAGCTTCATGGGGAATGACTCATTGCCTTTTCCCCAGCATTCTGTTCTGTCTACTCCACCTATCTAAGCTGCTGTCCTATCAAAGGTCAAGGCAGTTTCTTTATTTGACCAATGAAAGTAACACATAGATAGAAGACCCACCTACATCACTCCCTCTCTCGTGTGCTACGATACCACCCACCATTGTTTAAAGTAGTCACAGTTGAGCAGATGGGGTCATAGGAGCTTGGCCCTTTCAGCTTCTAAAACGGTGAGTTAAACAGAGCTCCAGGGTGTGTGTGTGTGTGTGTGTGTGTGTGTGTGTGTGTGTGTGTGTGCGTGTGTGTGTGTGTGTGTTCATGCCTGTGCAGGTTCACACATGCATATATACATGAAGAGCCATCCACCTTGTGTTTTGAAAGGGTCCCTTGTTCAAATATGGAGTTTGTTGAATAGGTTAGACCGGCTGGCCAGTGCACCCTAGAGATCTGCCTATCCCCACCTCCCTAGCGCTGCTTCCATGTGCTGCCATGCATGGTTTTTTTTTGTGTGTGCTAGCGATTGAAGTCAGGCGATTGTGTTTGGACCACAAGCCCTTTGCCAATAAAGCTCTCTAGCCAGTCCCTCTTTTCTTGATAAGTTACATAGCCCTGGGTGTTTCTGAATAGGAACATAAGATGGCCAGCATCGAAGTTGAAAGAATAGCAATGGCTAGGGTAGTCTGTGTTTGTCCCCTCACTTCTTTGACCTGAGAAGAAAGCAGATAGAGCTTGGGGATTAACAGTGAATTATTTAAAAAACCAAGTGTGTGGCTGCTGCTCCTGATATGAATCCATTCACACAGGAATCCCCCAGCATACAGCTCTGCTTTGGCGAGAGCTTTTTCCTTTATGTTTGTTAGTGGAGGCCATCAGAGTGAGTTCACTTCCCAACTGTATTGGCAAAGCCAGAGGCCCATCATCGCTGCTGGACCTCAGGTACTACGTAGGGGGTGTATCTTTTCTCCCAGCACCCTGCTCTAATCTGCTCCCCGGGAGTTGGGTTGTCTTTCACTTACACGGTGGATCCTGCTGCTTTATCACATCGCATTTCCTCAGCTGGCTGGCCCTGGAAGCAGGACACGTGGCTGAGACACTTGCAGGCCAAAAAGAGGGAAATAAATTCCTCTTCCACCTCAGTGGAAACCTAAGCAGTCCTGGGGTTTGGGGACATGTCAGAATACTCTCTCCCCAGGGAAAAAGACAAACAGTTACACATAGGATCTCCTGTCATACAGAAGAAACACATGCTGGTGTCAAAGGCCTGTCCTTCTGCTACCCAGGAAATGGAAACCAAGAGCATTGCAAAGTCCAAGGCTTGCCTTGGCTATAGAGCAAGTTCAAGTCCGTCATGGAAAACTTAGAGAGACTCTGTCTCCAAATAAAAAAGAAAATTAAAAATTGTGGGTATCTAGATTACTGACAGAATGTTTACCTGTTATGTAGGGATGCCCTGAGTATCTAGATTACTGACAGAATGTTTACCTGTTATGTAGGGATGCCCTGAGTATCTAGATTACTGACAGAATGTTTACCTGTTATGTAGGGATGCCCTGGGTATCTAGATTACTGACAGAATGTTTACCTGTTATGTAGGGATGCCCTAGGTTCATTCCCAGAGCTGGAGAGAGAAAGGGGGGTGGGGGAGAAGTGAGGAAGAAATTAAAAGAATAAAGGAAGGGGAAGAGAGGAGTGGAGGGAAGACAGGAAGGAAGGAAGTGCTGGGGCTTAGAGGTTTCTCCTGCCTGACACATCAGTGCTACTTGGATCCATTCACTATGACCTACTTGAAAATTCAGTTCTGAGTTAGACCCAGAACCAGCGAAAGTTTTGCTTCCAGTGTGCACTGACCAGCAGCTTTGCCGGTTGGGCCAAGTGACCCAGAAGGCTCCAGGGTGTTTTAGAGCAATGGGGCAGAGGTTATGATATGAGCAACCTCAGGAAGATGCTCAGAAGTTGATCCAGTAGACCACTGGCTTTTCTTTGGGAGATGAACATCACTTTTGCTTGGCATGTGCTTCCACGGATCTCAAACTCTTAACCACAGGCCCCAAGTTACCATTTGGCCAGAAATACCCACTCCATGGACTAGGGTGGCCTGACCCATGTATCTAGCCTTCCAACCAGGCATGCTCAGCAACAACCCATCGCCACATGAAGCTGTGTACAAAATCTTGGCTCTAACAGGTTTAGGTAGGGTGAATTGTCTGAGAAGGACGTGACCCAGATAGAGCCCCAGTTCTTTGATGCACCCCTTTCTCTCCCTCTGCCTGCAATCATGGCTTCATGGGGAGGTTCCCTGTGATCAGCTCACCAGGAAAGAAAACAATGAAGCCTCCTTTTCAGACAGTTCTACACAATATACAAGTTCCACCCAAGAGTGACCAGCAGGGATGGATGTTGAGACTGTCCAGGGAGCAAAATGCGGGTTGCTCATCTTGCCTAGAGGGAGGGAAGGCCGTGACTGTGGGCTACTATTGCCCCAAAGGCTATGGCTAATGAATCTGGAGAGTAGCCAGGAGACTGGAATGATTACAATTGAAAACTTAGTGATAGCACCAGAAGGACAAATAGGTACACCTCTAAACTGCACAGCATGCTCGTGTGTTTGTCCCAGAATTGTCACTCAGAGTCAACAAAGGGTTTGCTCAGTAGATGAATATGCAATCAACCAGGTGGGTAGGTTAATTTGTGCAGATCCTAGGACCATTTTCTCTTGTCTTTGTCACACAGTCTTGTGAACAAAGTAACCCTTTGGAAATGATGGGGTTGCATAGTCTGGTAACATTTATGTCTCCATAGAGGACCATCATTCAGGGCCATGATTGAGTGGCCAATTTGTCAAAGGCAGAGGCCCACACTGAGTCCCCATGGGGAGTGCTCTCCAGTGGATCAATTGAGTGCTGGAGGCTGAGTCTGTTGGCCTATTTTCCCTATAGATGAGGATGCTGTGCTGAGCTACAGTTGCTCTGTGTGTGAACTTGCCCTCCCTGCCTATGATGCTTCTGTGGATATGAGCTTCAACATGATCTCTGAGTGTCTGTGTTGCCCTCACACAGTGATACCACTGACTCAGTGCCAAGACTGTCACCTGTCCACTGAATCAACAACAAAGTAGGCTTATCTGCTGGCTGGGAGAGGTGACCCTAGTCCATCCTAAGCTGGAAAAGCTGATTAACCTCTTTTATCAAGACTAAGAGGAAGATATCTGAAATGCAGAGAAGTCTAGGGGTTGCTTATTCCTCCCATGATCCGTGGTTAAAGGCAATCATAGTTTCCATTCTCAAGAATAAGAACAGGGCTGGGGAAATAGCTCAGTGGCAGAGAGCTTCTCTAGTCTGCATGAGACCCCAGTCCTTAGCACTTCCCAAAGCAACTAAACAAACAAACAAACAACAGAAAATCAAACAACCAAACAGAAAACCAACTAACCAACCAAGCAACAACAACCAAACCAGTCAATCAACCAGACAGCCGAATAAACACCCAGGCAACCAGACAACAACAACAACCAAAGAAACAACTAAACAACCACACAATTAGACAATCAACTAACAGAGAACCAACCAACCAATGACAAACAACAAAACAAACAAACAAATAACAACCGACTAAACAAACAAACAGGAAATCAAACAATCAAACAGAAAACAAACAGCCAAACAACAACAACCAAACAACCAAGCAATCAACCAGACAACCAAACAACAACAAACAAACAAACAGGTGAATAGACAACAACAACCAAAGAAACAACTAAACAACCACACAACTAGACAATCAACCAACAGAGAACCAACCAGCCAATGACAAAGAACAAAACAAACAAATAGCAACTAACTAAACAAAAAAAACAGGAAATCAAACAACCAAACAACAACCACCAAGCAATCAACCAGACAACCAAACAACAACAAACAAACAAACAGACAAATAGACAACAACCAAACAACTAAACAACCATACAACTAGACAACCAACCAGAGAACCAACCAGCCAATGACAAATAACAAAACCAATAACCAACCAAACAAACAAACAATTAAATGTAGATCTGAATTAAATAGGGCTCTTGGTGGATTAAGCTCTTCATGAATAAGTGCTCAAACAATTCTTTAAAGCAAAGAGGATCCAGGGTAGCTAGACTGTCACTCAGACTGAGGGGATACAAAATGGATCAAAGTCAGTCAGTGCTGGAGAGATGGCTCAGTGGTTAGGAGCACAAGCAGCTCTTCCAGAGGACTGGTTTGGTTCCCAGCACCCACATGTTGGCCCACAGTCTTTCTGGAACTCCAGTTTTGGGGATCCAATGCCCTCTTTTGACCTCTTGGGGCATTGTACACACATGGTGCACAGACATACATGCAGCCAAAGAACTCATATACACAAAAGAAAATGAATAAACCCAAAGGAAGCAAAAACAAGAACCGATGGTGGCTATGGAACTGGCCTTGGGAATGAGGACTGATAGTTCTGGCGCTGCCAGTTGGTGATCCACACTGGTATGAGAAACCTGTTTTCCTCCCTCTCACATCTCTCCCACACAGCAGAAGATCTCATCATAGCTGTTAACTTTCTGTCTCAGTGTTGAAGCTGCAGAACCTAAAAAGGGTGGAGTGTGAAGGAGAGATGGAAGAATCCAGAGGCAAAACACGGGGGGGGGCGCTTTATATTCTCTTCTAGGGGAAGGGTCAGCATGCTTTTGATCGTGTGGGGAGCAGTTGTATAATGTTGACAGTTGTGTAAGGCAGGCATGGAGCTATGTGAATATTTTTTATAATTTGGATGATAAGTACCAAATCACTGTACCAGATAAATGTGGGTGCCAAACCAATAAGAGGTGGCCTTGGGGGTTCTGTCATGAGTCAGCTTTTCTTGGTTGACCCATTACTCAGAATTCCCACTCCTTGGTGTGGCTAGTTAAGAGTGCACAAGATGTAGGCCTTGGGATGTTCTAGAAGCTGAAGGGAGCCACAGTCAGTCAGTAACTCCCTCATTGGTGATGGCTACTGAGCTGAATGGCTCCCCAAGCAGGATACAAACAAAGCTCAGCCCACCACTCACTTTACCTGACTCCTCCCCGTTGTACCCCGAGGAAGGTACTGTGTTCAACTTTGTAATGAAAGTCCCAGAATTCTACAGGATGGTAACACCACCCAAATGAAAGGAACCAGCTGAGCTAGGCTTGCCTGTCTTCCAGGGGCCCTGCACCACTGTGAATGTGGTTTGCTCTTGGCCGCCCCATTTTGCACATGTCTTCCTTTCTTACATGCAGGCTGTGTGCTCCTCGAACTCCGATATCAGAAGGGAAGGCAATGGCAGAGCCTGTGACCAGGCCCTGTGGTTGTGCCTAAGGTCAAGTTCTTGAAACAAATGGTTCGCTTGCCGCTTGCCCTGCTTCAACAGCTTGGCTCATATGGTACGACTCCTGGGCCAATGTTGCTCCCAACCACTGTGCAATTCAGGCCGGCCATCAGATTGTCGGAGAGATCATATTCTCCAACATACTTGTTCCCCGAGGAAATACATCCTTGCTCCCCCCAAACTGGGAACCAGGCCCAGACTGATGAAGACCTGTCAACTCCACCCATCATCGGCGGCTGTGCTCAGCACAGTCCTTGTAAGTTCTATGCAACTGTCAGGAATTATTGTCACACTCCAGAGGTCACAATCTTGGGCAAGCCACATTTTTCATCATTGTAGATATTGTCGGCGAAAAGGGTTTAATTATCCATTCATAAAACAGTCGCCCTCAACTTTAACATCTGTCAGTTGCTTTTTGGGTTTTGTTTTGTACCACTCTTCCGTCCCTGCCAGCTGCCAGGAGAATAGAGAAGGAAGATTGATTTGAGGTAATTGTTGGGCTTAATTTGTGTGATTACATCAAATGAATGAGACACTGTCTGTTGCAGGTTTGGGCTCCCTTGCCAGAACACTTTGTATGAGAAATTTTCTGAGGGACACTGCCCATTCCAACACCTCTGCAGGGGGTCACAGGATCTGGAGGGGATGCCTGAACGAATTATCTTGTCATCCAGTTTCACCGGACATGAGAAATCCCAGGAGATTTGGGGGCTACTTGGCTGCTCAGGGCTGCCCTGTCCAGGAGGTGGGATTTAAGTCTTTTGAGGGCCACGTGGATCTGTTGTGGGGGCATGGATGCCCCAGGATGGGGGTCCTGCTCCAACCAGAGATTTTCTTCAGGCAAAAGTACTTGTACTAGGGACACCGACTAACTGACCACACTGCCAGTAGCTAGGAAGTGTGCACCTGTTTCACACAGTGGAGGCGACAGTCGTTCCTGTCACCTGACTCCACCTGCTACAAACCCTGATCCCTGAGTCACTCCCTGGCTCGTGTGAGCCTTTTTCCTGCAGGAACTTACGGGTGGAGGGCCAGGGTGGGGCAGCGACAGCCCCTGCTTCTGCTGCCGATCTGCGGCTCTTGCTGTAACCACCTCCTCTACCCATTCCTTATGTTGTGTCTGGAATGATCCAGGCTGCTGAACTGGAAGGTGTCTCAGACCCTCATCTCTTCTCAAACAGTGCGCAGGTCAGGCTTGTGACATTTGTTGTCAGCATTGGCTTGTCACCAGCCGAATAAAGCGAAGGTCTACTAAGAAGTGTCCATAAACTAACCTAGGTACGAGCAGAGCATTCATCAGAAACTCATCCCTCCCTGATGGCAGGTCGCTTTCCCCCAGCTAGGAGACTCCTCCCCTTTTCTTCTGACCCTTTGATATGAAGAGCTAATAACACACCAATAATGGAGGCTAAGGTTTAACCAGCAACTCTTGTCTCTTGCCGTGATAAAACTGGACCATTGTCAGAACCCTGGAAAGCCACCAAAGCATGTAGCAAACTGAAAGACAGAGATTCAATTAAAAACCTCGGAGCTTTGGTAGACAGAGGCAGGGTCTGTGCCATTTTGACACAGAGCTCTCCCTGTCCGCCTCTCTAGGAGCTGTGTCACCTAATAACCGAGAGCTGTAAGTTTCGCTGCTACTGGAAGAAGCAGATTTAATTTGGCTGATTTGTGTCCAGGGACACTGCCAAGAGCAATCGCCATCCTTGTAGCAAACAGTTAAGGAAGGCTGATATCACAGTGGCCTAAGGTTGTGCGATTCCGACTTTGGGAAGCAGCAACCAGACACAATTTTGAAAGAGAGATGAGGGAGATGAGATGGCCTTAGGGAAGGTCAGTGTGGCCCACACAGTCTTTGGTTCTGGATGGTTATGAGCATATCCAAAGATTCACACTCAGGAGATGCAGCCAGTGCCGGTGCTGGGGATATGCCAGGTTCATCCTGAGTCAGAGTCTCAAGGCCCAGCAAACCAGGAAGTAGAACAAAATAAAAAGTGGCATAGCTGTAGATTACAGAGCTCTGAGAGTCCATCCCACCACAGAGAAGGTGGGAACGCGTGGCACCAGGCATCGAAGCTGATCTCTGAGCCATTGATAGCTAACAACAAGTCGTGCTGACCAGGGTTGAGCTGAAGGGTACTATGCTTCTTTTATCTTATTATTTATTTACTTTAAGCTTTATTTATTATTTATTTAACTGTGCACATGCACATTCGTGTGCGCGTCCGCGTACACACACACACACACACACACACACACACTCACGCACGGACGGACGGACGCCAGAGGACAGCTTGTGGGAACCTGTTCCCTCCTTGTACCATACAGACTTCAGGGCTGCAACTCAAGTTATCAGGCTCATTGGACTCGGCAGAGTGTACCGTTACCTCCAGAGCCATCTTGCTATGTTTAAAAATAAAGGGGAAAACATTTTTGCAAAAGTAGATAGAGATTTCAAAGAATTTCCACACTGGAGAACAAGGAGACCCTAACTAATTCATCTGCCTCCCTGCATGCGGTGATACACACCTCTAATCCATAGCGCTTGGGGGACTGAGGCAGGGGGATCTTCAGTTTGAGCTCAACCCGGATTAATAGTGAGATCCTGTCTCAAATGAAACAAAGGAAAGCCAATCACATCATTCGTCCTAGAAAGTCACCAAACAAACAAATACAACAACCCCTTGGGAAGGCAGATAGAAATCTGGATTTGCTATAATGCTTATCCAAAATGCTTATCTTTCCCCAAAAAGTTTGAAACATAAAGAAATAGGAAAGTGTAGCCACACATGGAATAGTAAGCAGTCAGTGGAAACCACCCCAGGTATTGGCCTTGGCAGACACAGATTCCAGATTATAATCAAAGACCTGCAGGATGTCCTGTTTAAAGATTTAAAGAAAGGAGTCAGGCAGTGGTGGCTCATCCCTTTAATCCCAGCACTTGAGAGGCAGAGGCAGGTGGATCTCTGTGAGTTCAAGGCCAGCCTGGTCTACAGAGGGAGTTCCAGGATAGCCAGGACTACACAGAGAAACCCTGTCTTAAAAAGCAAGACAAAACAACAATAACAAAAGATTAAAGAAAGTACTATGGAGGTGTCCCAGTGGTTAGGGGTTTTAGCTCTCTTGCAAAGAACCTGGGTCAGTTCTGCGCACTCACATGGCGGCTACCAACTGCCTGTAACTAGTTACCCAGCATCTGAAGTCCCTTTCTGGCCTCCACAGACTTGCACAGATGGTGCATATACACACATACACAGGCAAACATTTATATACAAAAAACTATCTTTTAAAGTATTAAAGGAGGGCCTGGGGTATAGCTTAGGTGGTAGGCTGCTCAGGTGTGTTATCCTAAACCTTTCATCTCAGTACTGTGGCTGTGGGGACAGAAAGGTCATCCCCAGCTACTAAGAAGTTTGAGGCTAGTCTGGGCTGCATGAAACCCTCTCTCTAAACAGCCATAAATAAGTAAACAAAAAAAATAACAAATAAATGTAGACAGGAAATAAAACATGGAAAGAACTAGGGAGAAACGCAGGAGTTGAAAAGTGCCCTCATTGCAACGATGTCCACTGAGAGCCTCAACAGTGTGTTTGAGTGGGGAGAAGGCAGATTCAACAAACTCAGAGACAAAAGCAAAGGAACTAGGCTAAATGACAGAAAAAAGAAACTCATGAAACAAAGACCCCTGGGACACCATCAAGTCAGGGAGGAAACAGAAGTGACAGCTGGGAAATGCCCCAGCCTAGGAAAGCTATGAGAGGAGCACAGAGTAGGCACAGCAACCCTTCCTCCCTCCCTCCCTCTGATCCCAGCTCCTACCCCCTCTCCCTTCCTCCCTCTCCCCTCCTCCTCCTCCCTTCCACTTCCCTTCTCCTGACCTTCCTTTCTCCTTTGTCTTCCCTTCCTCCTTCCTTCTTTCTTCCTTCCCTTCGTCTCCCATTTCCTTCTTTTCTTCTTCCTTTCTCTTTTCCTCCTCTTCCTTCCCTTCTTCCTCCTTTCCTTTCCTTCCTTTTTCCTTTCTTTTCCCTTTCTCTCTTCCTCCTTCCTCCTGTATGCCTCCTACTTTTCCTTTCTTTTTCTCCTTACCTGCCTCTTTTCCCTCTCCTCCTTTCCTTTCTTCTCTATTTTCTTTCTTCCTTTCTTCTCTCCCTTTCCTTCATTTCTCTTCCTCTCTCTTTTTACTTTTCCTCTTTGTTTTCCTTTTATTTTTACATTCTTCTTCTTTTCCTCTCATTTCCTCCTTCCCAATCCATTCTTCCTTTCCCTGTCTACCTTTCTGTCCCTTCCCTCTTCTCCTCGTTCTTCTTTTTTAAGTCCTCTCTTTTCTCTCTTCTCTCCCTTCTCTACATCTCCTTCATTCAACGTTTTTCTTTCTCCCTCTCTAGCCCTCCTTAACTATATTCCTCCCTCTGTTCCTTTTCCTCCTTTCTCCCTCTCTTCCCATTTCCCTTGTTCTTCCTTCTTTTTTTATTCTCCCCCAGCCTCCTTCCTTCTTTACAATTTCCTTCTCTTCTCCCCTTCTTTCTTCTTCCTCTCTCCCTCCCTCTTTCTTTCCCTCTCCTCCTCATCTTTTTTCTTTCTTTCCTCCCCTTCTTCCCTCTCCTCTATTTCCCTTCTTCCCTTATTCCTTCTTCTTCCCTCCTTCCTTTCTCCCTTTATTCTCCTCCTTCTGTTGTGGAATAATCTTTTTGTACACCGTGAAGATGTTCCTCTGCCAAGGCACCTTCTGATTTGTTTAATAAACAGTTGAAAGACCAATAGCTAGGCAGGACAAGATAGACTGGACTTCCAGGTAGAGAGAGGAACTTGGGAGAAGAATTTGAGAGGGTGGAGACCCACCAGCCAGATGCGGAGAAAGCAGGATGCACGGTACAGAGGAGAGGTAATCTGCACGGCAGAAGGTAGATTGGTATAAACAGGTTAATATAAGTTTTAAGAGCTAGGTGGGAGTAAGCCTAAGCTAAGACCAAGCTTTCATACTTAATAAGAAGTATCCATTTCATTATTTGGGAGCTGGTGGTCCAAGGAAAGTCCAGCTACGCCCTTGTTTATTATTTCTTTTCTTCCTTTCTTCCTCACTCCTTCCCATTACCTCCTCTGCCTTACAGCCTCCTTGCTTACTGTCTTCCTTTCTCTTCTCTCCCATTTCGTTCCCTTCCTCTCTTCTTCCCCGTGTTTCCTTTCTTCTCTCCACTCTTTTTCTTATATTTCTTCTTTCCTTTCCTCTTTCCCTTTCTTCCTCTCCTTATTTCTTTTTTCCTTTCTCTCTCCATCCTTCTCTTTCCTTCTTCTATTTTTCCTTTTTCCTTTCCTTTCTCCCTTCCATTTCCTTGCCTCTCTCTCCATACCTTTCTTCTTCTCTCTCTTTCCTCTCTCTCCCTCTCTTCCTAACCCTTTTCCCTCATTGATCTTCCTTTCTTCCTTCCCCCACTCTCTTTCTTCCCTCTCTCCTCCCTCTTTGTAATCATTCGTCTTCTGTCCCCTCTTTCTTCTCCCTCGCTCCATCTATTCCCCCTTATTTCCCTCTTTCCTTTTTTATTTTCCTCCCTCCCTTTCTCTCTCCTTCCCTTTTCTTCATGTTTCCTATATCCTTGCATCCCCCTCTTTCTCTATCCATCCTTTCGTTTTCTTCCTTCCCTCTTCCTCCTTTTCTCCTCTCCCTTCTTGTCCTTCTTTGTGTTTTCTTCTCATTCCTCCATCTTTTCCTCTATTTCCCTCCCTATTTACTTTCTTCTTCCTGTTTTTACTTCCTTCATAACTCTTCTCTATTTCTCTGCCTTCTTTGCCTCCTTTCTTCTTTCCTCCCATTTTCCCTATCTTTCTGCTCCCTTCCTTCTTTCACCTTCTTTCTTCTTCCCTCTCCTCCCTATCCTTCTTCCCCTATTCCTTCCCTTTCTTCATCCTTTCTTTATTCCTTTCCCCTCCTTCCCTCCTTTCCTGCCATTTCTCTTCCCTTCCTTACTGCTCCACTTTCCATTTCCTCTCCCACTTCTTTCTTTCCTTCTTTTTCTGTGCACTTGTTTGTCTCTCTCTTTCTTCTTCTTATCCTTAATTCCTTCTCGTTCATTTCTTCTTCCTCTCCATTCCCTGTCTTCCGCTCTTCTTACTTCCTATTTCCTCTCCCTCCTTCCCCTTTCTTCCTTTTTTCCTCCCCGACTCTTCCCTTTCCTTCCTTCCTCTTTCCTTTCTTTTTCTTTACTTCATCCTCACTCTCTTCTTAATCTGTCTCTGTGTCTGTGTCTCTTTCTGTGTGTGTGTGTGTCTGTGTCTCTTTCCCTACTTTGGATGGCCTCCTGCAGGCCAGGCAAGCATTCCCACATTGAGCTGTACACACTTCTTAGCTATTTTATAAAGACACAAGTCCTGCGTACAAGACTCTGATTGACAGGCTCTACTGCTCTGATTCTACAAGGAAATTCATCTTCAAATACCATTATTTATGGGTAGGATTTCAGTGAATAAATTTGAGCAGAACACAGGAATTCAGAGCATAGCATAGGATGAACAGATCCATAACCACATATTGACTATAACACATCTTAAAAAGAACAACAGCAGCAACCTAGGGTGGTATACAACTGTAATTCCAGCATTTGGGAGGTGGAGGCTGGAGCTTCAGGAGTTTGAAGCCAGCTTGGCTACATGAAACCCTGTCTCAGAAAACAACAGTGAAAAGCAACAACCTTCAAATGACTCTTGATCTTGCACAAAGGACTCACACTCATACACTTGACTTCTTTGCAGAAGCTGTGAGGGGGCCCAAGACAGTGAGATGACATCAGAGTACTGAGATAAGAGGATGATCAAGTCGTTAACTTTATACCCAGCAAAACTTCACTTCCTCACTCAGAAAAACAAAACAGAGACATTCCTGGACAAACAAGATTAAATGAGTCCATTGCCAACAGACCTGGCTTACAACATCCATTAAAGACAGCTCTTCAAACCACAGAGAAATCACACCAGATGGTGATGGCCATCAATGGGGAGCAGCCACTAAGGTTAGCCAGCAGGCAAACACAGATGAATGACAAATGATTTTCTGTGTTTGCAGTCTCTGAGTGTACCACACAACTGCACAAAATAAGAACATTGCGTTAGCAGAGCAGTAACACATCAAGGTCTAATGCATGATGGTGTCAGCACAACAGACAGGAAGGAGAAGAAGGCTGCATTGGAGCGAACTTCCTCTACTCTAATAGAAAAAGATTGATACAACTTACTCCTTAAAATGTATGCTGTTATTTCCCAAATAATCATTTTTCTAAAAAAGCTTTGTTTTCAGTTTGGAGAAATAAACCCTAGCCCTTTTGCACCAGGCAAGTGCTGTGAACTGAGCTATAGCCGTAGGCTAAAAAGTTTAAATATGTATACCAGGTGTAGTGGAGCACTTAGATAGCCCAGCATTCATGGGGCAGAGATAGGGGGATGCTGTGAGTTACTCTCTCATGAAATCTGATAATCTCTACATTTTGATTTTCTTAGTTACATTATTTTGGTGTAGTTATTATTGTTGTTTTATTTATTCCTGCCACTTTGATGTAACCCTGTCTTTTGCTTCACTTTCCTCCTTTTTTATATATTTATTTATTATGTATACAATATTCTGTCTGCAGGCCAGAAGAGGGCACCAGACCTCATTAAGGATGGTTGTGAGCCACCATGTGGTTGCTGGGAATTGAACTCAGGACCTTTGGAAGAGCAGGCAGTGCTCTTAACCGCTGAGCCACCTCTCCAGCCCTTCACTTCCCTCGTTGACTGAGTTCTTTTTTGTTAAATGCATATTTTCTGGCAGTTCATTTAATGCATGTTTTGTATTAATTGATTGATTAATTAATTTTTGTTCTTGTTGTTATTCATTGCTTTTGGCTTTTCCAGATAGGGTTTCCCTGTGTAGCTCTGGATATCCTGGAACTCATTCCATAGATCAAACTGGCTTCCACCTGCCTCTGCCTCTGCCTGTGGAGAGCTGGGATTAAAGGTGTGTACTGCTACCACCATTAATTCATTTTCTAAGACAGGGTCTTACTGTGTAGTCTGGGCTGGTCTAGAGCTCAGTGTGTAGACTAAATGAACTGGAACTCAGATCCATCTGCCTCTGTCTGCCAAGTGCTTGCTAGCCTAATCTACAGAGCAAGTTCTATATGTACATGGGCTATAGAGCAAGACCTTGTATATAAAAAACAAAACTAAGGCCTGAGGAGATAGCTCAACAGTTAAAATCACTTCCTGCTCTTGCAGAGGGCCCAAGTTCAGTTCCTAGCAGCCTGGTAACTGACACCTGCTTATAATTCAAGCCCTAGGGGAGCGGATGCTTATACCCCTCCAAATAATAAATAAAATAAATAATAAAAAATAACTAGGGCAGGGTTGGAGGTTGGAGTTTGGCCCTAGATTCCAACCTTGGTATGGTAGAAAAGGGTGGGGAGAGATGTGGTGGGATACAGGGTGAGTTGGAGGGTGGAGGTCTCAGGAATGGTTTGGACAGATGCCTTTCCCTCTACCTTTGTACCAAGGACTGAAAACAGAGACTGTGCTTTCTTTTTCCAGCCACCCAAACTCAAATAATCACACAAAATTATATTAATTGCAGAACTGTTTGTCCAACGGCTTAAGTGTATTCCATGCTAGCTCTTACACTTTAAATTAACCCACTTCTATTAATCTATGTATCACCATGAGGCTGTGCTCTACTGATAAAGTTCCAGCGTCTTTCTCCTTTGGCAGGTACATGGTATCTCTTCACTCTGCCTTAGTCCTCCTCTATCTCTGCTTGGACTTCCTGCCTTGTTATATTCTGCCCTGTCATAGGCCAAAGCAGATTCTTTATTAACCAATGGTCATAAAACATATTCACGGCATACAGAGGAGAATCCCACATTACCTCCCTTTTTCTGTCTAAATAAAATGGAAGGTTTGAATTTTAACATTGTAAAATTACATATGACAAAACAGGTATCAAGCAAGAATTACAGTTACAATATTTATATCTATTTTATTTTTATCATAACTAAGGAAAACTATAATTATAACTATCTATTTTTCAACTCCATCAAAGACTCCAGAAGGATATAATGTTACCTAAGTAAACAGAAGTGTGTCATAAGCAACTTCCAAAACTGTCGAATTGACAGAGACATTTTGCTGCCTGGACAGTCACCCAAAGTTTATCAATTGCTTTCTTCTGTGTCCTGCAGAATGTTGGTCAGACTCTTTTATGAAGCAGGAACACTGAAGGACTGTCTCACTTTCTTTAGGCAAGTTCAGCAGTCATTTTTCTGTGGGTCCTGCAAACCCAGTTCATACAGCATTACCACCAAGGAGTCCAGGCAAAAGCAGTTTCCTGCCCAAATAGCTAGCCTTGTCACATTGAAGGCAAATTCCATAACAAGTTTCTTCAATGCCCATCAACCTCTCTGAAATAATTGATGCTACCAGAAGGAGACATGTCTCACTGTTAAGAAAAGTACAAGTTCTTAAAACATTTTAAATGTCATATTCTGTAGGTCTTTGAAAGGTTTTAAAAATACCTATCCATCTAAAATATATCTCTGTAAGTTTAGAAAACCTAACTTTTTTAAAAAAGAGATTGACTGTAACCATTAACGATTTATGCTCAATCCCTTTTAAATGAAAACAAATATTTATAAACAATCATTTTGGGAATTTGAATGTTGTTTTCCTCAAACTGCTCCCTGCTGTTTTGGGGGCAAATTGTTTTTAGGATTTGTGGAGATTTTTCTTGAGGGTCTTGTTCTATCAAATAACACTAGCCTGAAAGGAATCCACAGGTTCTCATCTTCTGTGGAAACAAAAACAGAACATTTTTTTTCCAAAGTAACATATCCTTAGACTCAAATTTTAAAAACAAGATTCCTTTAAAATATATATGTTGGTTTAGCTTAGCAGCCCCCAGAATCAAATGTCTCTCTGCAGCCAAAAAGTTCCAAGAAAACAGAATAATGAACATAATCCAGTGTATATTCTCTCTTTATGTAGCTTTTTTTTTTTGAGTGAAAGTTCATGATTTTATTGTCTTCATAACAAGGTCAGCTTAGAACTGGATCACTTGGCCCTTTCTCTTCTTATCACCACCCAGTTCAAAATGCTTGCATCTCTTAATAGCCAGCATCCTCTTAGATCTGCAGTTGGGCTCCACACATTCCAGTCTCAGCACAATCTTCTTTGTAGTTTTCGCCTTTTTGCGGAAAATAGGCTTAGTCTGCCCACCATAGCCACTCTGTTTCCTGTAATAACGCCGCTTTTCCCTGGGCATACAAAGAATCTTTGCCCTTCTTGTACTGGGTCACTTTGTGGGGTTGGTACTTGCCACATTTCTTGCAGAATGTACGGCGGGTCTTAGGAACGTTCACCATGTTGGTGGGTGCGATATCGGCACAGAAAGCATGTAGCTTATTTTTCACTCTATTAGTTTTTAATATTTAATTATCTCTATTCCTATAATCTATGACTTTTTATACTCTTTCTTCTCTCTCATAAGCCCATGTACATTTATCCAACACTGTGACCCACTCAGAGATCTTTTGTTTTTTTCTGAATCTGTCTTACTGTATATCTGTAATCATTTTCTGAACAGGAGATTTTTTTTAAATGCTAAGCAGTAGGTGTGGCTCGGACTAACTCTGCAGCTTTGCCTGTTGGCTCTATCCCATCCAACATGGCAGAGTTATGTTCACCGCCTCTGCGAGTCATGCTCACTGCCCCAGCTCCAGGAACACAGCAGGTCTATGTCACCATTAAGCAGCTTGTAGCACTCTGCTCACAAACTCCATTTAAATGCTAGGTGAACCTCCTGAAAGAGCCAGAGCCATTTTTACAATGAGCACAAACCAGGAAGTCATTTTTTAAAGAAGCTGCATCTCTGCTTGTGGTCAACAAACAGAGCCTAGCTGGGAAAAGAAATGGTGGCTACCTAGAAGCTGCACTTGGCTCCCATTTTTGGGTCTAGAAGCCCCCCTTTTTCTTCCTTAAGTTTTTTTTTTTAAGGTTTTATGTGGATCTGTGTCCCAGACAGTGGGTACCATTATGTAAAGGGAGACTGTTCTTTTGTTTTCCGGCTGCCCAGACCCAAATAATCACACAAAACCATACTGATTACAACACTGTGTAGCCAATAGTTTAGGCATATTCCAGGCTAGCTCTTACATCTTAAATTAACCCATTTCTATTAATCTATGTATCACCACGAGGTTGTGACCTACCGGTAAATTTCAGACATCTTTCTCCTTCTGTGGTTACATGGTGTCTCTCTGACTCTGCCTTCTTTTCTCATCCATCTCTGCTTGGAATTCCTGCCTTGCTCTCTTCTGCCCTGCCATAAGTCAAAGCAGCGTCTTTATTAACAAATGATAATAAAACATACTCACAGCATGCAGAGGGGAATCCCACATCAAAGAACAGTGTCTGCTCCTTGTCCCACAAGAGATGCCTTGAGAAGATACCATCTGTTGAACACACCACACCAAACACCGAGTCTAGTGTGATTTTAGATCTGGATTTCTCAGTTTCCATATTTAAGAAATGAATTTGCTTTTTTGATAAATTATCCAGTCCAAGGTATTTTGCTATAGCAGCAGAAACAGTTTAATCCTTACCATGACCATTTGTATATGGACCTGGGAATAGAGGCTGGGGCTAGTTCTTTGAGAAGAGCAACAAATTGAAAGCATCTGTAGTCATGGACAAGAGAAGCAAGTGGGAGTGGAGATGACCAGTATCAGTGATGAACAGGAGATGAAAACTCTGACCCCATGGAATGTAGAAAGGATTTAAAGGGAATACAATGAAAAACTTTGTCTCAACCCATTAGACAACTGGGCAAGGATCTAGGACCAGAAAGAAAAAAAAAAGGAAGGAGAGAAGGGGGAGGAGCAAGAAGAATGGAGAGACAGAGAGAGGAGGAAACAGAGAGATGATGAGAAGAGTGACAGAGGAGAGAAGAGGGTGGGGGCAGGAAGGGAATGAAAGAGAGGGAAGGGATGGAAGATGTAGTGATGAGGTGAGCAGGCCTGCTTTTTGTCCCACCTGGCTCCCTCACGGCTAGCTTTATACCCGAAATAACAACACACAAATTGTATTCATTTAAACACTGCCTGGCCCATTAGTTCCAGTCTCTCATTGGCTAATTCTCACATCTTGATTAACCCATTTCTATTAATGTGTGTAGCACCACGAGGTGGTGGTTTACCAGGAAGATTCTAATCTGCGTCCATCTCGGAGAGGAGAGCTATGGCGTTTGCCTCACTGCCTTCTTCCTCCCAGCATTCTGTTCTGTCTACTCCACCCACCTATGTTCTGACATATCAGGCAAGCAGTTTTCTTTATTAATTAACCAATGAAAGTAACACATAAAAAGAAGACTCACCTACATCAGGAAGAGAAGAGAAAAGGAGAAAAATGGAAGTTATGGTGCACAGCTGTAATCCCAGCACTTGCGAGGCAGAGATGGCAGTTCAAGGCCAGCCTGGTGTACATCATAAGCTCCTGGCCAGATAAGACCACATAGAGAGACCCTCTCTCAAAAAGTCCTGTATTTCATATCCCACTTGATGATGAGGTACTGATGTTGTTCCCTGTAGATCAGGAACAAGTCAAAGGATTTACCCCCTCACTGTCCTCTAGCTTTTCATGGTACGGTGGTGTGGATTGGTGGGAAAGGTTTTATCCATTTACCTCTTGAATCACTTTGCCAGCCCCTCTACCTTATTACTTTTTAAAATGTAATATTTCACTAATTGTCTGAGAATTTTATATATGTATACAATGAATTTGATCATATTCATTCCTAACTCTGACTCTCCTAATCCTTCCCAAATTCATGTCCTTTTCTTTTATTTTTAAATAGTAATAGCCAACTGAGTTCAATTTGGCGGCCATGTACTCATAGATGTGGTCCAAACACCCGAGTATGGTCAGTTCATAAGCAGCCATACCCTTAAAGGAAACTCTCCCTCCCTAGAAGCCATCAGCTGCTCATTTTAGTTGGACTTTCTAGACTGCCAGCTCCTGAATAATGACACAGAAACTTTTTATTAGTTATGAAAGCTTGGGTTTAACTTAGGCTTATTCCCAACTAGCTCTTAAAATGTAAATTAACCTATTTATAGTAATCTACATTCTGCCATGTGACTTGTCACCTCTCTTGAGTACAGTAAGTCCCAGTTCTTCTGTGTCTTGCTAGTAGATCCTTTGCCTCTCAGACTCCCAACCCCCTCAATTCCTCTCTCTACCTGTAAGCCCCACCTATCCTCTCCTGCCTAGCTATTTTCCATTCAGCTCTTTGTTAAATCAATCAGAAGGTGCCTTAGGTAGGTGAGAAAGGACAGACACATCTTTACACAGTGTGATCACATATCCCACACTGCTTGTAGCTCTTCATTTGTTGTGGGGTCTTGTGAATGCCTCCCCTCCATGTTGGAATGTTGCCTGGCTTCATCTTGTGCAGGCAACCACAGTTGCTGTCAGTTCACAGATGAATTTGGACTCTTTGAGTTTCTATGTTAATCACTGTCCACTGCACAAAGAAACTTCTCTGATGGGGTCTGAACACTGCACTAATCAACAGATAGAAAGACATAAATTTAGATGACAGTTTGATACTATGTTTGTTTAGTGCCATAATGGTAAGAGGTTTGCCCTTGAGGCCTGAGAGCTCCACGCCACAATTTCATGACCAGACTGACAGTATTAGGCATATATTTTTTCTTGGGGAGCAAAGGGCCTTGTATTCAATTGAAAAGCAGTTGGTTACTTCCATAAGGTTCATGCTACTATTGCACCCGTATCTTGCTCATTGCATGCCTATCTTGCCAACATGGTTGTTATGTAGTTCATAGGGTTCCCATCTGGAAAAAAAACAGTTCAATTCCCCACTGTGGCCTGCATGATACTTTCTAGGACTGTGAAAGTCAGCCAGCAGGAAGAAACCTTCCTGGTCAGTACCAACTTGAGTTCCCCATGTCTGTGACTAAGTCTGTGGTATCATTAGCAATAGAGTCTTACTATTAGGTTCTAGTGGGCACCCATCTACCTTAGTATTTGAGATGGGATACCTTCACTGAACCTTGAACTATGAGACGAGGTGGCCAGTGAGTTCCAGGGATCTACCTATCTCTGTCTCACTAGTTGCAGGGTTGCACATGCACTCTATCCTGTGTAGGTGCTGGAGATCTAAATTCAGTCCACCATGTTTGCATGGCATGTACTTTATCTGATGAGCCATTCCCTTAGTTCAATCCTAGGGATTTTAGATGTTGTGATCAGATATGACAAAGACAACCATGACTGAAAGAAAAAAAAAAGGTAGGGCTGGCAGGATGGCTGAGGGGGAAAACTGCTGCCAAACTGGATGATGGAGTCTGATCCCCGGAAGCCATGTGGTAGAAGGAGAGAGTCAGCTCCCACAAATTGTCCTGCTATCTCTACATGTGCACTACAGTGCACACTTGCCTCACCTCATTCAAAATAAAAATTTTAAATGTAAAAAAAATGATTTTTTAAAAAAGGAAACAAAATTGCATCTACATGGCATGATCTTCTATGTAGAAAATCCACAGAATCCATAAAAACATTATTGCAATTAATAAATTTATCAAAGATAAAATATAAGGTCAAAGCTTCAAGATCAATGTGTGCAAATCAATAACGTTTCTTCGTATTAACAATGAACAATCTGAAATGAAATTAAGAAAGCAATTCTATTGGATAGCATTTGAAAGGAGAAAATACTTAGGAATACATTTAATAAGAAGACGTGGCGACTTGTACACTGAGAAGTATAAAACTGCCGAGGGAAATTAAAGACTAGCTAAATAAATGGAGACAGTTCACGCTTGCTGATTGGAAGATCAATAGTGGTAAGATGGCAATTCTCCCTAAATTGATCTATAGAGCAAACACAACCTCTATCAAAATCCCAGCAGGCTTTTTTCACAGAAATTGACAAGCTGATCTTAAAATTTATATGGAAATGAAAAGACCCAGAATAGCAAAAACAATTTTGAAAAAGAACAGAATGGAAGGACTTTGATTTCCCAGTTCCAAGGCCTGTGATGTGCCCTTGGTAATGGAGACAGGATTCTGCCAAGAGTCCAGTGCAGGCTGCTCATGTTTCTGGTCAACTGATTCTTAAGACACAACCTAGAATCCTTAGTGGAGAGAGTTGCAATGAGGAATTTTCTAGATCAGGTTGGTCCCTGGAGCATTATCTTGATTGCTAGCTGATGTAGCAGAGCCGAGACCACTGTGGGATGCACCATTCACTAGTCAGGCGTCCTGAACAGGAAAAGCAAGGAGAGAGGTTGCTGAAAGCCAGAAAGGAAGGGAGCAAGCAAAGACACATGGGGTGATTCTCTGCTCTAAGTCCCTGCCTCTACTTCTCTTTCCTTCCCTAGCTTTTTGTTGCAATGTTTTCTTGTCGCAGTAACAGAAATGGAACTGGAACAATTTTCCTTACGGATCTTTAGGCCGCGAGTGGTGTGCATGCTGTAGTCCTCACGTGCAAGTCAGAGGACAACCTTCGGGAGTCGGTCTCGCCTTCCACAGTGTCTGTCTTGGAATCTGAACTCACATCAGCAGGCTTGTATTACTGGGTAGCAAGGACACTTGCTTTCCAGTCGTCTCCCTGGCCCGGAGCTGGTTATCGACTGAACTGCAAAGCATTCAGTGAGGAAATGACAGGTTTCTGTATCTTTGGAAAAAAACACAATATCCATAGATGGAACTTAGAGTTTGCTTTATACCACTCCCCCAAAGTCAGCAGTATAGATAACATCTCAAAATAGGGGTCAAATCCATGCAGTTGTTAGAGGCTCATACAGCAAAATCATCTCTATTACTCTAGTTAGGCAGAAAGATCTCAGATTCAACATCAGGGAAAGAAAAGAAAAGGAGGTGGAAAGATGGTTCAGTGGTTAAGAGCACTAGCTCTTCTTGAAGAGGATCTAGGGTCAGTTCCTAGCACCCCACATAGGAGCTCACAACTGTCGGTAACTCCAGTTCCAGAGGATCCAACATCACCTCCTGATCTCCACAGGCACCAGGCACATATGAGGCGCACATATGTGTCTGCAGACAAAACACCCACACATACAAAATAGACAACAAAAAAATTTTAAAAGGAAAGAAAAAAAACCAGGGTGTGGGGGTGCCCACCTTTAGTTCCAGCATTTGGGACATAGAGGTAGGTGGGTCTCTGTGAGTCTTAAGGCTAGCCTGGTCTACATTAGCAATTTCCAGGCCAGTCAGGGCTGCATAGTGAGACCTGGTCTGACAAAACAGAACAAAAACCCCAAACCACAAAACATACAAAGAAAAAACCAAAAGGGATATCAATGGGAGAAGGGAAATCGGATACCATGGGCTTAACCAAAACTTTAAATTGTGGCTTGCAGAGATGGCTAAGTGGTTAAGAGCACTTACTGCTCTCCCAGAGGACTCAAGTTCAGTTCCCAGCCCTCAAAACTGCTTGCAACTCCAACTTCTGGGGATCTGACACCCTCCTTTGGCCTCCAGGGCTACCCCCCCACAACACACTTGCAAATGTGCGCGCGAACACACACACACACACACACACACACACACACACTTGGAAAAATAATAAAAATTTAATAAAAGCTCTGGACTGGGGAGATGGCAGAGAGGATAAAGCGCTTGCTGTACAGGTGTGTGGACCAGAGTAAAATTCAGGCAGACACGGTGGCCTATCTGTAATCAAAGAGCAGCCTGGGAGGCTAGCACAGCTCCAGGTTCAATGAGAGACTCTCCTTCAGTAAATAAAGGGGAGCAAGACTGAGAAGGACCCCCAAAGTCAATCTCTAGCTTCCATATGCGATCGTGAATGCACACACGTGTGCGCTCACATTCACACATACTTGCACCCATACATGTGGGGATACACGTCAATACATACACTCCTTACAAATGCAATGCATTTGTTTCTTAAGTTTGAACTTCAGAAATCACCAACAGGAAAATAAAAAAGGCAGGCCATTGGCTGGAGAGAAAATATTTGTGAATATCTGATCAAGAACTTGTAGCCAGGATATATAGAGAGGTCAGCAAGAAGATACTCAACTAAGTTTTAAGTAAATGGGCAAGAGATTTGAACAGACATTCCACCAAAGATGCTACACAAGTGAGTAATGAGCACTTGAGGAGATGCGCAGCATCAAAGTCATTAGAATTCAAAGTGAACCACAGTGAGGATATGGGAGGGTATCTCAGTGGTTAAGCACACCTGCTGCTCTTCCTGGAGACCTGAGGTCAATTCCCAGAATCTATATGATGGCTCAGGACCACCTGGAACTCCAATTCCAGGGGATCAATGCCCTTTTTCAGATCTCAGACACCAGGTATACACGCGCACCCAAACATATGGATTAAAATGAATGAATCTTAAGTAACTAACACACAATGACATACCACCCTAGCATCTCTGTAATTGAAAAGAGCCAGTGACAAGTGCTAGTCAGGTTTTGGAGAAAGGGGCTTCCTCATATGTGATGGTGGCATTTTTTAAAAAGTTCAGCATGGCTAGAGGTTCAGCTCAGTGTCCTGTGTGCGTGGCACGCATAAGAAAGCAACCAGGCACCCTGACAGTTGCCTCCTAGGTCATTAAGAGAAATGTAAACAAAAACCTTCCCAAATATGCATGCAAATGTTTATAGGGATTTAATTTTTATTATATTTTATTTAAGACTTTATTTATTTAGCTAGCTATTTTGCTGGGTGTGGTGGCATACACTTTGGAACCCAGCACTGGGGAAGCAGAGGTGTGGGAATCTCTGAGTTCAAGGTCAGCTTGGTTTACATAGTGAGTTTCAGGTCAGTCAGAACTACACAGTAAGACTTGTCTCATGCCTTCCTATACACAAAGGATAAGGAAGCAGAGAGGGAAATTAGAGAAGCATCACCTTTCACGATAGCCACAAATAGCATAAAATATCTTGGGGTAACTCTGACCAAGGAAGTG
>NC_022009.1:44956216-44961789 GCF_000317375.1 Microtus ochrogaster
AACAACAAAAACCCGGATTATGAGTCAGGCATGGTGGTGCATGCTTTTAATCCCAGTTCTCAGGAGGCAGAGACAGGTGGATCTCTGTGACTTTGAGGCCAGCTTGGTCTACAAAATGAGTTCCAGGACAACCAAGGCTGTTAAATAGAGAAACCCTGTCTCAAAAAAACAAAACAAAACAAAAAACCAAAGCAAAAACAAAACAACAGCAACAACAAAAAAACAAGAAACAAAGTACAAACCCAGATTATTAAGATGGTTCTAAAACTCAGCAAATTTATTGAAAATCCCCATTTTGAGTAGATGTTCACAAAGCAACGTGGCTGTGCACTTTATTAGACTTACTCAATGTTGCTAGGCAGAAAGGGCTTCAGGGAAAATCTAGACTCTGCATTCACAGGCTGCTGCGTTGCCAACGGTACCCCACATCCTCCAGTGGATCGCAGCAATAATGACATACAGAGCCACTTCTCCCTCCTCCTGGGGGTTCCTGATTAGGGACTGTATACCATATTATGGTCCAGTGAGGGTAGGTGGATCCTGGGAGAACAGCACCCTTGTCTTGCAGAGTGGCATCCTCAGGCCAAGCTCACTGTGTTGGCAGTGGACCGTGCTAACATTCCTGGATACTGCATGAGTGACTGAGTCATCAGTGGTCCTGGACTTACATTTGTCCTCTCAGACTCTTGGCCATGATTTTCCACGAGATCCATGTTGGATAGTTGAATATTCTGTGCTTGTCAGAGGGAATGAGGTGGGTGCTCGAACAGTGGGGATCAGACTGAAGTGCTGTTTTTTGTTGTTGTTGTTGTTTTGTTTGTTGTCTTTTGTTTTTGTTTTGGTTTTTTTCAAGACAGGGTTTTTCTGTGTAACCTTGAACCCCAGCTATCCTGGAACTTACTCTGTAGGCCAGGCTGGTTTGAACTCACAGACACCTGTCTTCCTCTGCTTGCCGAGTGCTGGGATTAAAGTTGTGCGCCTCCACCGCCCAGCCCAGGCTGAAGTTTTTTTTTTTAATTTATTTATTTGTTTATTATGTATACAATATTCTGTCTGTGTATATGCCTGAAGGCCAGAAGAGGGTGCCAGATCTCTTTACAGATGGTTGTGAACCACCATGTGGTTGCTGGGAATTGAACTCAGGACCTTTGGAAGAGCAGGCAATGCTCATAACCACTGAGCCATCTCTCCAGCACCCCAGGCTGAAGTTTTGTGGCAAACCTTTACCCTGATGGAAAGTTTGTGTGTTACCATGGGACTGATGTTTAAATTGGTAAAACCTGGAGGAGGCAGATTGCCCTCCAGAAATCGCACTGGCCTCTTGCAATCAGGCAAGAACTCAGATAGAGGGAGACTTCTGGGCCTTTACAGGCTTGTTTGGTCTCTAGATTGCTGGTCACACTGCAGCTGTGAACTTCTCGGCATCATCACTGGTCAAATACTTGATACTGAATCTCGATCTGCATACACACCCTCTTGGTGCTGTCTGTCAGAGAACTCTAAACACTAAGCATGTGCCAGCTCCAACCACAAAGAACTCTTCCAGGGTAGAAGGGTCCAGTGTGGTCACCTTGACATGGAGAACTTGGTTGTTCTTCTCAAAGGCTAGGTTATATCCGAATCTCAGGGCTGGCCTGTGTTGCTGACAGGATGAACATTCAGCCATACCTGAAGCTCTACCAGCTGTGGTCAGTAAGTGGAGATCATGGTGCTAGATCAGAGGTACTGTCTTTTATGCCTCATCTATACTGATTTGATCAGTGAGAAGCTATCTGACATTCAGCTGGCTGTAACGAGTCTTTCTCTATCTTGCCAGTCAGCTCCCAAATAACAACACAGGAGACTTCTCATTATGAAAGTTCAATCTATAGTTTAGGCTTGTTCCTAACTAGCCCTTACAACTTAAAATTAACTCATCTATATTAATCTACGTTCCATCACGTGACGCTACTTCTCTTCCATCCTGTACCTCCTGTTTCCTCTCCATGTCTCCTGCTGTCTCTGTGTGTCTAGATTCTCCTCACTCTCTTTCCCCGGAAATCCCACCTATACCTCCTGCCTAGTTATTGGCCATTCAGCTTTTCATTACATCAATCACAGCAATAAATCTTCACACAGTCTGCAAACATCCCACAACAGCTGGCCAAGCCATTTTGTTGACTCCTGTGGTTTGACTTACCCCTCCAAAACTCCATGGGGCTGAGAAGATGGCTCTGTCAGAAAGTCAAGGCAGTGTTTAGCACATGAGCCTAGAACCTGGGTTTGGATACCCAGCTCTGTGTAAAAAGCTAGGTATGCCTACAAACCCAGATCTGGGAGGTGGAGGCAATAGACTCCTAGGGCCCTGCCAGTTAGTCTAGCCTAATCATTGAGCTACAGGATAAACAGTTGAGATGGAGAACCTACATTGATCTCTGGCCTCCACACATACATGGATGTGCCTTCCTACACACACACACACACGCACACACACACACACACACATGCATACACACACAAAAAATAATAAAGCATTTCATGGCCTTTATAATAGTCTAAGAACTAGGATTATTTCAAAGGTGGTAGGGTCACAAGGGCTCTTCTCTGAGCTCTGAACCAAGGGATGTGACCACAGCAGGAGTGGAGTTGCCATTGCATGAGGTTGTCTTGATAAACAGACAAGGTCCACCTGCTTATCTATCTGGGTTGCCTATGTTCCCTCACCCTTCCCCCATGTTATGATGCAAAAAGAAGGCCTTCCTTGATGTGACTGCCTGGTCTTGAGTTTCCCACTCTCCTGAGCCAAATAAACTTCCCTTCTTCCCAATTTTCCCGGTCTGTGAGACTCCACAGAGCTGGCAGGAGATGGCTCAAGTTGCCTAATCAGAATTTTGGAGCTGGCTCAGCCAGCATATAGCTGGCATCAGGACTCTGTTAGGAATGGTGTGACTACATGGTTCCATGGACTAGGTGTGCAGTCAAGACGAGGGGATACACAGCAGGCCAGCCCCGTGGATCAGGTGTGGAGAAGAAAGAGGGATGTCATCATTGGGGGTCCATGTTCACTTCCTTTGCAGATGCCTTTGAGGGACATTCTCCATAGCACAGAGATCATCACACAGGGTCTCCCAGAAAGCCCACCCACCTGTATCTTCCTTAGGACCCTTCCTTCATCTCCCACCCTTTCTCTCTTTAGGTCTGTGGGAGCCAGTCAAACCACATACAGTCTTCCAAACTAACCTTTCTCCACACTGAGGCTGTACACCACCGAAGGCTCGACCCTCTGGGAGGAGTTTCCTTCTGTGTGGTGTCACCTGATCATACCCTAGGCCACACAAGGCTACAGGAGACTTCCCTCGGCCCACTCTCTTGAGATACTTGTTTTGGGGCTGGGAGCTGCTGGCTGAGCAATGCAGCCACTCTGAAGCCTCTTCGTTGTTCACACCACATGGTGAAAGCACAGACAGGCTCAAGTTGTGGCAGCTGTTTCAGCCCCTAGCTGTTGGTCCCCCTAACCCAGGTGCCACACAGACTAGGGAGTGTTCCTCCGGATGACTCCAGCCCCAGCAAGTGACCTGCAAGTTGGCTCTGCTTGATTGAGAATCAACTCCCTTCAAAGCCTTATAAGACTCATAATTAAGTCCTAGGTCAGGGCCTCTGCTTTTCCTTCCCTCCAGCTGTGGTGGTCTCTCTAATTTCTATGTGAAGGAGAATTTCTTGTTATCTTAATTAGCCTTTAATTGGTGATTAGCCACCTTCTGTCTTTTGATTGTCTTCCTCCACTGCTTCAGCTGCCCCCAGCAACAGCTCTCCAACTCCAGAGGCACCTGATGCCAAGTTGCCGCGTGTCTTCCTCATACCTGGTTCATCGAGCTCTCCTGTGGGTTCTTCCTGCTGATCCTAACTGCACCTCTAGCCCTCAGCAGGGACTATTCATGCATTCATACCGCCAGCAATAGAGTCCTCATTGTCAGCCATCTGGTGGCTGGGCTAGATCCAGAAGCCTATTTCAGAGATTCTTGGAGCTCTCCTGGTACCATCTGTTGCAGGTTGGATTCCCTGGCATTTGGTCCCTGCAATGGAAATCTGCGTGCAAGAAGGAAACGGTCCCTGGGACCTAGCCAGTGGGGCAGAGACTGAAGGGGGCGGGACGTGGCCGTCAAAGGGAAGACTCAGTCGGCCCTATGAGGCGCACCAGAATGACATCACATTGGAGAGCCGGTGCCGAGCTGTGGGACCCTCCATACCTAGCAATCGGGGATATGTAGGCAACTTCCCATAAGGGAGTATGTTTTGAGGCTGATGTTTTTCGATGAGGATGACCCGCAGAGAGGATTCTGTTGAGAGATGTAAGTCCACAGCCCAGCCGTAAGTGGGGGAGTGTGGATGTATCCTGGGTCCAGGGGAACCAATGATGAGTATGGGTGGTGTCCTGGAGGGGCCATCAGACCAGCACATTTCCTCTGTATGTCTGAGATTAGGTAAAAATCCACATTTGGACTCCAAGATAGGGATTTATGACCCATTTGGATACCTTCTGTAAATTCTAGAAAAAATGGTGGTTATGAGGCCGCCATCTTGGAAATGGCTCTTATGTGCATGTGGTGTTTGGCAGGGTCAAGGCTTTCTGGGGCAGTGGTTTTGCTTTATAGGTGAAAACAATCAAGGTCTTAAAGCCACGCCCCTTCCAGGTGTAGCTGAGCAGAAAGAAACAGGTGAGAATTTTAAAAAAAAATAGCATCGCACACATTGTGTTTGTCAAGCTTTATGCTCATTTGTCTATTAGCAAACACTCAGGAGCACCCACCAGGTATCAGGCGCCACATGACAGCTGAAAACATGCTCCCCGCAGTGCTGCTTTGACAAACCAACATCTCTGCTTGGGGAACTCACTCCAGGAAGACTGCTGCAGAGCCACGGACCTCACATTGCTGGTCCCTCTTCACAAGGCCAATCCCAGAACACTATTCCCCTGCCCACGGATGTGAGAAGGAAACAGCTTTCCAATGGAGTGGTTAAGTTGGTAACGTCAGCTTGAGGAAGGAAAGAAAGGGGAGCAGAGACAGCAAAGGTAAGAGGGAGAGCTTCTGGGAGATATAACCCAGCGTTAAATCACTCAACCAGCACATGAGGGCCTAGGCTTGAGGAAAAAGAAAAAAACCAGTGGAGTGGGAGGTAGAGAACTAGAAAGTGATCAAGGTCTTAGATTTGATGCTGCGAATTTCTCAACATTCCTCCTCCCTCAAGTCAGTTTGCATTACCTTTCTGTTGCCAGTGACCCCTCAGTCACGTTCAGGGTCTGTAGCACACAGCTCCAGGCACTGCCTGTTTTACAGTTCAGGCTTTCTATTTCAGTATGCTCTCCCGAGAACCTGGTCCCACGCCCACAGGGACTGTGCTGTATTTGTCTGCTTTTGTAGACGCAGAGCTGGTCATCGAGATGGGTAGCAGGTAAAGGAGCTTGCTGACAAGCCTGGAAACCTGAGTTTGAAGCCCGGAACCCACACAGTAGAAGGAGAGAAGCGACTTTTTCAAGTTGCCTTCTGCCCTCTACTTACTCCCTATGGCCTGCGTGCATGGGTATATACCCCCCC
>NC_022009.1:44962609-44963712 GCF_000317375.1 Microtus ochrogaster
ACACACATCCACACACATCCACACACACACATCCACACACACATACACACACATCCACACACACACATACACACACACATCCACACACACATCCACACACATCCACACACACACACACACATCCACACACACATCCACACACACATCCACACACACATCCACACACACATACACACACACACATACACACACATACACACACACATACACACACACATACACACACTAAACAAATAAATGCAGTATTTTTGTTTGTTTGGGGGAGATTTAGAGACAGGGTTTCTCTATGTAGTCCTGGCTGTTTTTAAACTCGTTCTGTAAACCAGACCGGTCTTAGACTCACAGAGATCCCCCTGCCTCTGCCTCCTAAGTGCTGGGACTAAAGGCAGGCACCACCACCACCTGGCTACGATAATTTTTTTTTTTAAAGAGTTTAAGAGAGTCTTAAGTGGAAGGCCCGGATTGGAAAGCGTATTGTAAGATGGACCTTTTATCGCTACCAATATTGAGTCCCTGCAAAATGAAGAAACCCCTCATTCAGATTGTGGCACTGGATTCCTCAAGATCCAGGCAGAGTTTTCCATCCTTCAGAACCTGAGGGCCCCGGGCTAGTCAGAGCCATTCTGACTGAATTGTTGGAGTGCAGTAGCTTCCTGGGCAGTTTAATTGTGATCTGCAGATGGTGGGGACAGAAGCAGGGCCCACAGCAAGAGGGCATACTCAAGGCTGGATGCTGGGACGTTCGGGCCTAGTACATCCATTGTGGAATGAAGTGTATTGTCATGCATGTTGGCTACATTCTGGTCACTTTAGCTCTTATGACTTCCATGGACATGGACACATGGCTCTGTGGGGTTCCTGGGTGTGTATCCTGGCTGTTGGAGCTCATGAGAAAGGCTAAGGGAGCACGGGCTAATGACCTTAGGTCAGCCCCCTGCCCTGCTTCTCTGGTGGGACTCCCTGAGTTATCTTCTGCCATGGCTCCCTGAAGTCACTATGGGATGGAGCCTACAGGGAAGGCTGTGCACCAAAGCTCTCTATCCTGGCACCTCCTTCCTGCTCACACTATCCTGAGGGCATTTCTTTTTTTTCCCATTTTTTAA
>NC_022009.1:44963954-44996949 GCF_000317375.1 Microtus ochrogaster
CCCCAAAGCCAGTACGTGCAGTAGGATCAAAAACCCATTGCCATTGTTCTTGAGTTCTCAGTAGTCCTGAGGGCATTTCTGGATGAGTCTAGAGTAAACTCCAGCTGTCCTTGGAGCTCTCCACAGAAAGGGCTGGGTTGACTCACGTCATAAAAGGGGGAACCGGTGACACAGTAAGGAAGAGCCAGGACAGAGTGACCCAGGGACTGTGTCTCTTCTAGATCTGCTTGAGTCTGTCTCTTCATTCTCAGACTGGGTCTACTGTTGATTCTCCAGAGTAGGGTCAAGTCCTGCCAGCTTCATGAGCAGCACGCCCTAGTTCCAAGGCTCACAGCAGAGTGTTCTGGACCTCTTACCTGGTGGGTCTCTCACTGCGCACTTAAGAATTCAGAGTGGGGAGTCTTGCTTTCTTGAAAGGAACAGGAAATGGTTGGGGGCAGAATATACAACGCCAACCAACGTCAGTAGTAACCGCTCCTGGCTTGAACATTGGCCCCTCGAGGGCTTGCTTGTTGACTAGATCATTCAGCAAACATTAACCCAGTGCCATAGAGGGCAGGCAATGAAGGGCAGGTAGAAATTGGGAGAGCACACAATCTCCTCGAAGACTTAGGCCTTTTCCGGAGGAGAAACGTGGCAAAGTGAGACAAACAGACTTTGAACTGGTCTGCCAACTGCTGAGCGTGGGTCAGGCCTCGGATTTCCAACCGTCAGATGGGCAATGTAAAGAAAAACGCTTTTGAATTCTATGCCCAACACTGGGCCCCCAACTTTCTCCCCACCATGATGTGTGTACGTGTGCATGTGCGTTTGTGTGTGTGCACAGGCGTGCACGCAGGTGCGTGTGTGCTGATATTGTTTTATCTTTGAAAGGAAAGGGAACAGAACGTAAGTGAGATTTCAGAGTGGGGTACATCAAGCCTCCCAGGGACTTGTGGAGGCTTGACACAACACCACCTCGATAGCATGCAAACCGTGTCAGCCCTGGGAGGTGCTGTTCATCCCTGGGTTGACAAGGCTGCCTGCCACGGTGCTAATGAAGCCCCCACTGGGGGTTCAAGTGTTGAGGACAGCTGCCTGAACTCTCTCCAGCCTTCTCACTAGCCTTGCTGGCTCGCTGGGGGTCTTCTCCCTTGTGAAAATAACGAGCTCGGAGGTGCTATGTGCTCATCAGAAGAAAATGAGGCAGAATTGTAAAAGTGCTCTGGGCCCTGATGTCCAGTCACCCTTCAGTACGGGGGAAAGAAGAAATTACTGAAATTGAAGAAATTAGACCTACTTGGTCCAAGATTAAGGCTAGTTCTAATGAAGTGGTATCATCTTTCTTGCCCGGGAAGGAAAAAAAATCACTTCAGCCCTTAATTTCTCTAGCCTCCCTATAAGGAAATATGTGCAAAGGCTTCTGGGTTGTTTATTAGGTCGTTTTGTTTTAATCACCAGCACAAGGTTTGCTGGGAGAGACTGCAGACCTTTTGGTAAATTCTCAATCAGCCACTTTAAAAGGATGTCTGGAACCTTCTGAAGGCTACCCCATTCTCCAGTAGGGAGGAAATTTCCATTTATTTCTCTGGGTTTTGCTGCACTGTCAAGCGCAGGAAGCCCTGGAGGCTCGACCTCACATAGGGGTCCAGTTTTAAGGGTCCACCTTAGCTCTGCAGCTGCTGGAGGGTCAAGAACAGTGTCTGTGAGGGGTCAGATGGGCCAGGCACGAGAGAGGAAGTGTATTGCAAAGGCTCTCTGAGTGATGTGGGGTTGAAACGGGCATCCCGGAGGAGGTGGCATGTCCACAGAGGTGACGGATGGGAGGCAATGATGTGGAGCGGGAGTGGCTGGGAGAGAGGAGGCTCAGGCAGAGGCTCCTCCAAGCTCAACAACAGAGCCATTGTGGAGTGCCCAGAGGGCGAAGGCAGAGAGGTGAGGTGGTGAAGTCGGCAAGGCCAGATCCTGTGCAGTCTTGTCGGCCTTGGTTGGGACTTGAGGTTTTTATTCCTGGGGTTTTAAGCAAGGGCATGACGAGTTCTTTGGTTCTCAAAGTTGCTCTGACAGCTGGGATGAGCAGGGGCTGTGTCTGGAGCCGTGTGGAAGATACAGAAGCCACCAAGGGCTGGAAATGACAGTGGGCAGAGCCGAGAGCCATTCCGTTCCACCATCAGAAACCGCCACACTGGGAGGCAGTGTGGGGGAAGGAGAGTTTTAGCCCTGCCCCTTAGGGGTTTTTATCTGGATCTGAGAACTAAGTCAATTAGATTGTCACAAGGCAGATCAATAAGGGAAAAGCGTGCAAAGGGAAGGCAACTTTCCCATGACCCAGGAGCGGTCTCGAGGAACAGGGACCCCAGAGGAGCAAGTGGGCTGGAATGTGATAAGGGTCTCAGGTGAGGGTGAACCGGGTGGAGAAGCTGCCAGCATGATAAGGGCCCAGCTCCCTGTGCTGACTTGCACAGAATTTTCTCAGCTGCAATTTCCCAACCTTGGTGGTAAAAGTGAAGGTACTTCCTTCCTGTGCAGGGAGGATGTTTTTCATCCTCCATCTTCTAAGTGGCAGGAAGAAAATGATGCAGTTAGCCAACAGAGTGCTGGCTGAGCATGTAGCAAGCCCTGGGATAGATGTGCTGCACAGTAACTGGTAATGGCAGTGCAGGCCTGTAACCTTAGCACTTGGAAGGGGGAGGATGCAGGAAGACCAGAAATTCAAGATCATCCTCTGCTACAGAGCAAGTTTGAGGTAAGCCTGAGCTATAGGAGACTGTCTCAAAAACAAAACAACCACTTAAAAAGGAAGGAAGGAAGGAAGGAAGGAAGGAGAGAGGGAGGGAAGAAGAAAAGAAAAAAGAAAAGGAAAGAAAAACAAGAAATAGGCCAGGCTGACCTGCCAACCATTAAGCTTAGGGAACAAAATTCCACCTTACATCTTTGTAGCTGAGGCGAATATTTAGGGCATAGAATGAAAGTCCTGGCCAGAGGTGGTGGCACACACCTTTAATATCAACATGGGAGGCAGAGGCACGCATATCTCTATGAGTTCTAGCCCATCCCAGCTACAAAATGAGACCTTGTCATAAAAAACAAAAATATTGGCTACTAGGTAGATGTGGGCATACACACACACACACACACACACACACACGCACGCACACACACACACACATGCACACATGCACACACAACCAGGACCAAAGTGGAGAAGGCAAATGTGGTCTTGGAATCCAGAGAGACAGAAGGGAACCACAGTCACTGACTGAACTCAAGTACCGAGGGAGTAAACAGGGAAGAAATTCCTGACCTAATATTCCTTCCCATTAGTTAATGCCTCCACAGGCCATGACCCAGGACCCAGAATCCTACAGAAACACAGAACAAATTGGCAGAGCCACCAGAGAGCAGCCAGTGAGGGGAGACATCCCATGCATGGTCTTGCCTTTTTTGCTGTCTGCCCTTTGCAGTCGAATACCTCCTGAAACAAGAGCTTGAGGTGGGGAACTTGCCTTGCTGCAGGACAAGCTTCCCTGTGGGAGAAACACCCATTAAGGTTGTGTGGGCTCCATGACAGCTCCCTTGAGTCCCATTCCTGCGCCAAGCATGAGCACTGGCTCAGAGCTCGTGTTGAGAGTCTGTCCTAGAGTTTCTACCTCTCTCACACTCTATCAAGTATTCTGACTGGTCAAGCTCATGCACTTGGCCCATTTATTCCCCCGGGTTGCCATTAGCAGGTCCAAAGTCATTGCTTTACTAGGGGGCTTTCCACACACCTGCCACCCTCCATACTGAGAACTTTCTTAGATCCCTAGAACTTTCAACCATGGCATAACCCTTGGAGGCCCTTTCTGTACCCCTCTAGGCCAAGTGTGTCCCTTTAATATCTGGTGTTCCAGAATGTCTGTCTCCCAGAGGACCCCAAGAGAGTCAACTACTATAGATAATGATGATGATGATGGCAATGTGATGATGGTGATGTTGATAATGATGATTATGATGATGATAGTGATGATGCTGATGATGGTGTTGATGATGATTTTTTAAAGAGAGGGTTTCTCTGTGTAGTCCTGGCTGTCCTTTAACTCTGTAGACCAGGCTGGTCTCAAACTCAGAGATCCACCTGCCTCTTCCTCCTGATTGTTGGGATTAAAGGTGTGCACCACTACCACCCAGTGGATTTTATTTTAAGACATAGTCTGTCAGGGCTAGGAATGTATTTCAGCTGGTAGAATGCTTCCCTATCCTGACAAAGGCCTAGGTTCAATCCCTGGCACAAACAGAAAGCTTGGTTTGGTGGTGTGCTGATACTAGAACACTAGATTACAGGAGACGGAGGAAAGTGGAGTAGAAGTTCAAAGTCACCCTCAGTTGTGTAATGAGTTCTAGGGCAGCCTAGGATACATGAGATAGTCTTTAGAAATAAAACTCTCTTTGTGAGTTCGAGGCCAGTCTGATCCACAAAGTGAGTTTGAGGACAGCTAGGACTGTTACATAGAGAGACCATGTCTCAAAATATTTAAATAAATAAATAAATAAAATCTTCTTTGGTATTTGTTTTGTTTTGTTTTTTGAGACAGGGTTTATCTGTGTACCTTTTGGCCCTGTCCTGGCACTCACTCTGTAGACCAGGCTGGCCTGTAACTCACAGAGATCCACCTGCCTCTGCCTCCCAAGTGCTAAGATTAAAGGTGTGTGCCACCAATGCCCAGCTATTAAAATAAAACTCTTAAAATGATGGAGGAAGGTCATTGGTTAAAAAATGAAGAAACTGCTTGGCCCTGATAGGTTAGAAAATAGGTGGGTGGGGTAAACAGAACAGAATGCTGGGAAGAAGAGGAAATGAGCTCAGATGCCATGCTCCCCTCTCCTGGGGAGACGCCATGAAGCTCTGACCCAGGATGGGACATAGGCTAGAATCTTCCCGGTAAGCGCACCTTGGTGCTACACACGTTAATAGAAATGGGCCAGGCAGTGTCTAAATGAATACAGTTTGTGTGTTGTTATTTCGGGATATAAGCTAGCCAGGCAGCCAGGAGCTGGGCTATGGGAAGAGGCCCGCAGCTCCTACTACATTAAAAGGAGTTCTACTATATAATCAGGGCTGGCCTCAAACTCATGATCTTCCTGCACCAGGTTATTATAGTTTTTGATAGATGGGTGGATGCTTGAAAGAGGAGTTGTGCTGCCTACCTCTGCTTCCCTAGATGTAGGGGGTAAGGGGGAGAGACAAGGTATCCTGGTACCCATTCTTCCAATAGGACCAGAGCAGCAAGGCAGGGTGAATCCCTGGGCCCCAGGACAGAAGTTCCAGCTTAGAGATCTGGCCCTGAATGGCTCCAATCTGGCTGCCCCTACCCAGGCTGTCAATCTCCCTTGACAGGTTCTAGAATTAGGTTTGCTTGTTCAAACTACCCGCTCTCCTATCCTGGAAGGTCTGAGGCCCCAGGATGCCACAACCCAGCCAAGTCACACTGACAAAGCCATCTGGGCCCACTTAGGCCTGTGGTGTGGGGGCCAGAGGCACCCTGGCCTGTGGAGTTCTCCGTGGGGGCTAGCAGAGGGGGTGTCCCAAGGCTCTTGGGGGCTTTCTGGGCCAGACCTCCACACGATGGCAGCATGCTCGCACTGAACCCGCTGGTCTGCTTGCCTGGGCCTGGACCCAGTACCGCCCTGGGCTCTCTGGCCCTGCTCCCCGCTTCTGGACACGATGGTTTCTGCTGTCTCTAGTGCTGTCCGGAAAAGACTCTGATCTCACTAGTTCCTTGCTTCCACAAGAACCTCTTCAGCTCACATATTTCCCGTGAACCCCATCCAAAGGAGGGCATCACCTCTCTTCCTATGCCTCCCTCTCCCCGCCCCCAACCTCAAGTAGGTAGGAAAGAGCAGGCATGAGCGCCTGGTGCCTTTGGGGCTACGTGCAAGCGGTGTTTTCTCCACCTCACAGGCTGCCTCTCCAAACCCAGCCTAGCTTGATGGTATCCTGTTCTTCTGGCTGAGGATGCTGCCAAGGGCTGTCTATAACATGAGGGCCTTATGCTCTTTGCTAGAGGAATCTGAATGAAAGAAAATGGCTGTCCTAAATCCACCCGCTGAGCAGAGATTCCCCTGAAGACAAGTGGAGGGAAAAGCTACAGTGTCACTGCTCCCTAGTCTCCAAACCTGCCCTGAGAAGAACAAACAAGGCCTATCTTACCCTGACCCTACTTCTTATCTTTCCCTCTCTCTCCACCAGCTTCAATATTGTCTCCTCATGTCCCTAACAGTTACATGTCCCCAAGTCTATCTTCTTTGTTTGTCTACCTCTGTCCCCTATAGGTTTCCCCTGCCCCCCAAATTCTCTCTCTTCTGCCGTGAGCTTCATTATATCTCCAAGGACTTGGGTCCATGCCAGACTTTTTTTTTTTTTTTTTAATGAGAGAGAATACTTAGCTTCTTGGGTAGGCATCAGACTGGACCCAGTGCCTATTAATATTTCATTGTGCTTAGTGAGTTTTTTCTTTCCACCATGTAGATCTTGGGGTTGAATTCAGGTTGTCAGGCTCAGCAGCAAGCGTTTGTACCTGCTGGGCCATCTCATTAGCTTATGTCTAGGCCGCAAGGACATTTGTGTTTGGACATGGGCTGTGTGTCTCTAGCTGGTAGTAGGCAGGGAAGAAGGAGGCTCGCAGGCTCCTTATCACCCGGGCTGTCCCCTCCACAGCCATCAGGTGCAGTCTACCCCCAGGAGCAGTGTGCTCAGTTCAGAAGTAACCTTAACCTGGGACATCTGGCAGTGCCTACAAAAGGCTTCAGGAAGCATGTTTGTTGTTTTTAACTCAATATTATTCCTTTGCCTAATTTTTTCTCTACTTATAGAGCTCTATAGAATTTTGGAAAATCCAGGCAAGTACAAAAAAAGAAAACAACATTCATAGAAACCCACACTGTGTGCTGTGGATCTAGTGCCATAGTAGGGCGTTTGCCTAGAGTGTGCTAGGCCCTGGGTTTGATCCCAGCTTGGGAAAATGAACTAACAATAAACAAAAAAATCTCTTACTTTTTCACTTCTTCAAGGTAACCACTACTAATAATTTTGCATTTTCTTTCACATATTTTTGTAAATGTAGTTTCATATATACTCTGTGTGTGTGTGTGTGTGTGTGTGTGTGTGTGTGTGTGTGTGTAGGTCACAGTGCTGAAAATGTTTTTTATTTTTTTCTACCATGGTAGGTCTTGGGGTTGAATTTAGGTTGTCAGGCTTGGCAGCAAGCATTTTTACCTGCTGAACCATCACATTGGCTATAATTTTATATTTTTTATTTATAATACAACACACAATTTTATATAGGTTTTTACTTAAAATTTTGTTACAAGCATTTAGCATAATTATATGCATGCAATGTTAGTCTTTTATTAAAATATCAAAAGCACTCTTCATTGAAATCATTTAAGTTATAATTTAATTTTTATTTCTTATTGAACAGTTAAGTATATTCTACTTGTGGGAGGCCATAGCACTACGAGAATTGGACAAGATCCCACAAGGCACTGGTAACCACTACTACAAAGTATGAAGGCAACAGACCCTCCTCACTATGGGTGTTGTATTGTGTTTTCAGGGCTCAACTTCAAGAATCACTTTTGGGTGCCCAGTCCACCTGGTCCCCTGCCTGCTTGTACAGTTCTTTCCACATTTCTGAGCTCAGTTTTTCTTCCAATAAAAGGAGATGGCTGGGGTCAGGCTCCTGGAGCTGGGCCCAGCCTGTGATTGCAGACATCAGCTGCATGAGGGCCATCCATCAAGCTGCAGCCCATGTGGGTGCTGACCTCAGCCCCCAGCCTTGGAAGATATGTGTGCTGTTGATCCGGGGGCCTTCACAGGAATGGCCCACCTGCCTTCTTGATAACTACCAAGCATAAACAGGACACCAGGAATGTTTAAATGTTGGGTTATTCTGTTCCAGAAGATGCCATACATACATTCGGGCTATTTCAGGATGGCGCAGGCCTTGTAGGAGGATGGCGAGGGGCTCTCTGCTGATCCAGTTACAACCATGTGCAGAGGCAGCAAATGCCACCATTCCTGTCCAGTGACCTAAGAGGAGTGAGAAAAGACTCTTGATCTACATGTAAAGTGTCCTTGCTACAGGCTCAGGACAGGAATGGACAGAGGGAGTGGCGGGGGGCAGGCAGCTGTTCAGTAATCCTCTGAGCTGGCTATATCCCAAACGGACAGACTAGACCCATAGCAACTAGGAAAGACCCTGAATAGCCAGCAAACTTCAGACAGGGGAAAAGGGGTGCTGGACCTGGTGTTCAATGGTCCCTAGAGCAAGGCCTGCCTGGACTTCCCTTGACCTCTGCAAGGAGAGAGTAGAAAGCAACTAAACTTCTACTTCCAAGCCCTCTGTGAAAAGGTTGGAATGTTTCATGTTTGAGAGTTGTTTGGTGGGAGAGGAGTCTAAGTGTCTCCCCATCTGGTAAGCCCTTGGTTTGGTATACCCCCAAGCCACCATGTCCCTGAGGCTCCCACAACCCTCTTTGGGCTGCTTCTTGTCCGGTCCTTGTACTAGGGGCTTCTGTAGACACACTGGTACAGGGAGAAAAGTCTCTCTACCTTAGGCTGGTGGTGGCTCTTTGCGGGCTACAGAAAAACATGCTCCTTTGTGGGTTAGGAGGGGAGCCAGGGCATACTAGGACCTTTGTGCAGGCATATTCATCTTGACCCCATAACTCTCTCTATGGGGTTGCATCTGTCCTGAGGACTTAGTAGGGAAGGCTACAGAAGAGAAAGACTACACTTCCATTGCTGATTTTCAGTGCCCACTTCCTGTGGCGGAACAAAGTCAAAAGTCAGGGACGGGAAGCCGTGAGTGTCCTATCTGTGATCTGGAGGACAGTATGGCTGAGCTGTATGTGGACTGGGTTTACTGGAGAGGGGCTCCTTGTGGGTCCACCTCAATCTTCTCCCTGCCCCACCTCCCTCCTTGCTGCTCTTTATTCCCAGCTAAGTTACTAGTGTTGTCTCAACTCTGCCTGACCTGGCATCTTCCGCAATTTCTTATTAAAATTGCCAGTGAGTCCATTTCCCTCTTTTTGACCATGTGAAGCACAGGCGAGGAGTAGCACCTTACTAAGGCTGTGGTGATCTGTCACATTCCTGCTCTGTTCCTGCAGCCCAGAGCAGAAGTAGTCCCGAGGTACTGTCTCCTTCCCCAGCCTTCTTTAGCTCTATCCCTTACAGCCAAATATCCATTTGCCCCCTCTCTGCTACTGTGGGTTTATCTGCTTTTCCTTCCTTTTTATCCTTGCCTCCAAAGCTTGGTGGTCACCCCATCAGGCTTCCTTTGCCTTTTCTGCAGTGATCCCTATTAGATGTACACAGTTAGAGATTTAGCAAGAGGAGATTCTTGTCTGTCTGTATCACAAAGGGCCTGCCGTCCTCTCTATACAGAGACGGAATTGAGGTGTATATTAATCCATTTAGTTGACAGGCATTAGACCTAAATCAGATTTGCAGTTGAGAGGAAAATTTCTAAATGCTTCATTTTGTTCTATTGACGTGCGGCAGAAGCAGCTATGGTCTCTCTTTCTCTGCCTCCCACCCCGGAGGAAGAGAGCATATGTCCAAGTGTGTCTTGGAGGCAGAACACCGCCTGTTTTCCAGGCCCTTGGAATGGCTTGGCTCAGCACATAAAAAAAGATCCTGACATTTGTGTCCTCTTGACTCTTCCCAAAGTAGCATCTCTGGCGGGCAGTATTGCCTTGTAAGGCAGGTAGTGGCAGGGGCCAGGGAGTGCGCGGTCAGCTGGGAGCATGGGGACAGGGACAGTCATAAACAGCCCAGGGGATTAACTCTGGCCCACATGGCTTTTGGGAGTTCAGAGGAATGAGGAGGTGGTGCCAAGGGAGGGAGAGGTGTTGGTGTGTTTTTCAAATGCCAGGACTATAATTAAGGGGTGAGAAGATTCGTGCTAACCCGTAACCAAGGCTGCGGAAGAAATCATGAAATCCAATAGCCCCAGGAGCCTGGATTTGGAACCTCACATGGCCAAAGCTTTGAAGCCGATTTCGGAGCTCAGCACATTCATCAAGGGGGTGCTGAGGCTCTGACAGCGTCAGGTGGCATGTGGCAGGCTCCTGGTGCCTAAAGTAGCTCTTGGGCACCTTCAAGTCACCTGTTCCAGGACTACCTCAAAAGACACAAAGGGACTTTCCAGAGTCTTGTGCGCATGTGTTCAGTTGGGAGGGGGCGTCCTCATCTCAACAGAGGGCTTTCCAAGGGCATATGCCCAGGGTTTAAGCAAAAGTTCTCCAAAACCTTACCGCGGTAGAAAAACATGTTGGGTGGGCGTGCCCAGGGTGTGAGGGGTGGGTGATCCACCTGGACTGGGTTAAAATGTAGCCTTAGAGAGTATGTCCCCGTGGCTACAGTTCCTGGGAACAGTGTATGGCAGCTATGTGTTCCTTTCTGTAACATAGCATATACTGGACATGTTGTAATATTAAAAGTTTTTTTTTTTCTTTTAAGTCGTTCCTGCCTTTCTTCAAGCCCTGTGATGTTCACGGTGCTGCCTGGGTGTGCCTTCCTCAGCCCCTACTAGGATAAAGCCGGGAGACCAAACCTTCTTTCTTCGTCTACCATCTCTGACCACATCCGCTAGATCCAGTGATTCCTGGAGAATCCACCAGACAGACTTGGTTGTGGCCAGGCTATGTGGGCACGCTGTTGCCTCAGGCGCTGGCCAACAGCCTTTCTTAGAAAGCCGTGGATTTGGTGTCGTCCTCCCCCCCCCACCTCCTATGCTACGGTGCAGCCTGCCCTGCTGGGCACCACTGTTCCCTCCGGAGTTGCTTCTGAGGGAGACTGGGTTCCGGGGTCCCCAGTGGGATTTCCAGATTAGGAACTAACTTGAGAGGCACACTGGTCTTTAACTGAGGCCACATTAGTCAACAAATGAAAGCATTTGAGCCCAACTTGGATGAAGCCCAGTGCTGCCCACGGGTACCCATGCTGCTCTCTGGGGCAGGCAAAAGTATGAACTTGCAAAGTCTCAGCTTAATTCCTGGCACTGGGGCGTCTACTCCTTCCTGAGCTGGTGGTAACTGTGCTAATCAGCTAGGCCACTGGACAACCAGACTTGACCTTGTGGGAAGCCCTGCCAGCCCAGAACTGCTATAGCTGACTCAAGAGGCTCTCTGGGTATCAGGCATTCCCAGAGGTCTTCACACAGAGTCTCACAGTAAGCTCCAGCTCCTGAGGGTCACCTGCCACCCCCACTTCCCTGCTCAGGGGTCTTAGGCAATGTGCCCACCCTCACAATGCCAAAAGTGAAGGTCAAGAGGCTACACTCTATCTGGATATCCCTTCCTCTGGAACCTGGGCCTTGAGCAGGACCCTGGAAGTCTCAACATTAAGAGGGTGCTTCAGTCTGATTGCTTTGGGCATCATGGCCCTTTTACCCCCAATCTTGGCCCCTCTCTGCCAGTCTGGACTTGTGGCTACACCCAAGGCCAACTCCCAGACTGCAGGCTCATTTGCTGTATGGTGTTATTGTGGCCTAGAAGCATGTTCTAGCCCTGCCTACTAATGGAGCACACAGGAGCTGAAGGGACCCGCTGTGAGCCCTCTAGGCTTCCCCTGGGAGGCTTTATCTTTGTGCTCCATAACCTCCCTACCTCACTCCATCACAACTGTTCCCAGAAAGAAGGCTGTGATGTCAAAAGTCTCGGGGCCTTCTAGCACCTTCTCAGGATCCAGGTGAGGACAGGCTTCCCTGCGCAAATCCTGGACCCGACCTCCCAGCTCTGTCAGATGTCATTGTGCCTTCCCTTGTGCCTCCCCATCGTCTCTCTTCTTCCTCCTTTTTCCCCGAAGCATCTCACATACAGAAAGCAATTATGCTGACTGCATAAACACGCCAGCTGATGGATGGGCTGTCACCAGATGAGTGTACCTTTTTAGCTCTGAAGGCTGCTCAAAGGCCCTGGTCCACAAAGTCCCTCTCTGCTGTGCTCAGCTCCTCTTCTCTTAGAGATCTGGTGCGCTGGGGCCATCAGAGCCGGAAACAAGGAAGACTTAACGGAAGTTCTGGGTACAACCGAGCCACACATTCGTTCTTTCTTCATTGAGTTACCAAATATTTATCAATGGTATCTTGTTGCCGGGCATAATCAGACCTGTGCGGGGGTGACAAACAAAGAGCAGGGTACCTTCCAGTCTTGGGAAGATGAGATTAGGTGTAGCCTGATGGTGTGCTCAGACTCTCGAGGAGCAGAGAAACACTTGGGCTGAGAAAGGTTTTCCCCAGAGAGGAGCATGTGAAGGCAAGGGAGAGGATGTGGGGGTTCTTGGGGCTCCCCATCCAGAAGAGGCACTGGGGCAGGCTCAGGGAATATAGGAGCAAAGATCTCACAGACATTTGTTTTTTGTTTTTTGTTTTTTTGTGTGTGTTTTTTTAATTTGGGATCACTTAAAAGTTGTACTAAGATAAAATCACGTGGCATATGACAAAGAGAATGCATTTTGAGAAACACATCACTAATTAGGCCCTTTGGTCGCTGTGTGTACGTCATAGAGTCCCCATACCGAGCTGAACAGTACGGTCCGTGGCACATTCGAACTTTATGCTTGGCATACTGTGCCCAGGTTGCAGACACATGTAGCACAGACCTTTGTGAGCATAGCAGGCAGTTAGCACATGGTAAGGAGTTGGGTCAGAACACATAAGTCCAGAAGAAATACCAAGAAAAGGCTGGGATAGGGCTTGATGCTGGCGAACTTGGCTGGTATGTATCCGGTTCTGGTTCCCATCTCAGTGCCAGAAAAAAGAAAAAAGGAAAGAAGAAAAGAGAGAGGGGAAGGGAAGGAACAGAAGGTGTGAGGGAAGATCATGAGTGCAGAATTTTGTTTGCTCTTGCACCCTGTGGGGAGTGCCATGTGTTTGGTCTACTGGAGACAAAACTGTCGTGCCACATATGACTGTTGACATCACCTAAATCCAACCTTCCCAGCCTTGCATCCAGGTCAAGGCAGAAAGCATCAACTCTGCTACCATCCCTACTCTCTGCCCTGTCAGAAGTCCGTTCCCATGAAGCAGTTCTTCCAATTCAGCCCGACACCCGCCTATTTGCTGTCCATGAATCTGGCTTCCCCCAGGTTCATCATATGAGTGGAATCTTATGGAATCTATCTCTTATCTGGCTCATCTTATTTGGAACAGCATCCTGATGTCCCACTCTGTGGCAGCATGCTGCTGCTGTGTCTTCCTATCCTCCCCGTTTGAGACAGGGACCTCAAGGAGATTGGCCTCTACCTTCTAAGTGCTAGGATTACAGAAGTGCACCACCATGCCTGGCCTGTGTCCTGATCTTTTAAAGACAGGCACCATCTCGCTGTACTCATTGGGTACAGTGGGTACATTGACCACGCTGGGTGAACCCCATTGCGGGGGTACTTGGCTGTCTCCATTGTTAGGCTGTTGGGGCCAGGGCTGCTAGGAATATAATAAGAGTATGTCAGAGCCCCTGCTGGCTTTTTTTCCCCTAGTGCATGCCCAGAAACTGACTTTTCAGACCACCTGAGCATTTTATTTTACTAGTTCATTTTTTTCTGAGCCACTGACGGTGGAATCCAGAGCCTCATGAACACTAGGAAAACGCTCTCCGGCACCTCTATACCCCAGCCATCTGGACATTTGAAAGTACAACACTGTGTCCAGTTGGCATTGCAGAAAGGCCGGTAAGGAGCCACCTTGGCTGTAGGCTGTGAGGGCTGATGTTGGAGGCAAAGCACAGATTGGACCTGAACAGAGGCTTTGGGGAGAGAAAATAAACCCCAAACCCAGTCTGTGAGAGGGGGGCAGGGAAGCATGCAGGATGGGGGGGGGGTCTGTTCTAAGCCAGCCAGGCTGTTCATTGGTTGCTAGTGTGGCGAGGAGACAGTGGAGATGCCCCTAGCAGCTGGGCGGGCTGAGTGGCCGGTAATGACACCATTATCTACATACAGGGTCCAGGGTCTCCCTCTTTGGCAAAAGGAAGGGGGGAGGAGATAATGAGTTCAATTTGGCTGATTTAATCATTTCTTCCTTCATGAATTCAGCAAACATTTCTGGAGGGTCCATTAAGCGCAAGGCGTAGAGCTGGGCGCCTAGAAAACACAGGCATGGAGAGAGGTCACTGCCCTGAGCTGGAGGCACCTATAAACACGTACTGGGGACCCAGCTTGAGGGGGAGGGGACCTCAGGGAGAGCTGCCTGTTTCCAAGCATGAGAGACTAAGAGTTCCAAAGAAGTGGTATCATAACCTGCAAGGGACATTCTAAGCCAGTGACTAACTTTGTGGCCACAAATCCTGTGTGACAGAGAGGAGGCAATGAAGGAAGAAGAGGTTGGGGTCCACATCCCAGAGACCTGCAGTCAGAGTGAGCCTGGGGGCTTGATTGAGGTGCTAGGGTGCTAGCCACTGATGGTTCGGGAAGTAGATGCTGCTGCTGGGGTCCAACTAGGAAGGAGAAGGAGAGGGGGGGTTCCCTCAGGCCACAGAAGAAGAGGGGACAATCAATTTTACTTTCCTTTACTGCCTTCAAGGTGGGCCTCATACATGGAAGGCTTTGATAGGATTCTGCCCAGCCATGCCTCAGGGAATCCAGAGGCCCCCATTTCCCGTCAGTGCCTGGTATTAGGACAGAGCATTGGCAATGGAAGAATCCTGTGGGGTCCCTCAGAGCTACAAATTCAGGCTCTGGGGTGACGGGGAAGCAGGGCTCAGAGCTGAGTGGGGACAGAAAACATATTAATGAGGGTCACCGACTCAAAGGGCCAGCCTCCTGGTGCAGGGTGCAGGCTGGGGTCAGCAGACACACATGGGGGGGGTGCACACCTGCTCAACCTCGGTGTGAGGTGAGTGGGTTCGCTCTGTGCGGCCAGGGGATTAGTACTGATTCAGAGCGGGTCAGGTGCACTGCGCGGGGGCTTTTGTTCAGCCTTGCCTGCCTTTGTCCCTCGCCTGTAGCACACCCCAGCTACATGATGTCACTTCAGCCGCATTAAGCTGGAAGAGCTCGAAATTGAATAATTAATTACACTCAGCTTCAGTTGCAGTGACTAATTGATCAGGGGCCGCCAGAAGACACCTGGACAGGATTAACTGGGTACAATAAGGGCTGCAGGCAGGTGGCACGGGGCCCCCATCCTCCAGACTCTGTGTGTGATTTAATTAGGGCTGACTTGATTTCTCTATTCTTGCTGTAGGTCTCAGGAAGATCCTTTTCTGGGCGAGGGTGGTATCTGGACATGGTGACAGGCTAGGGGTCTGGAAGGATACAGGCCCCAGGCCACCCAGGCCATGGCTAGTATCTACGGCTGCCTCAGGGGTCTAACCTCATGGCATTTTGGTCTCCTCACCATCAAGTGGGCGTATCATGGCCAGGTCCAGCATCCTGCTGGGCCCTGAAGTGGGCTTACTTTTGTCACCGGCTTTTTGGCCCCTCCAGAGAGGGTGATCCAGCTGGCCCTCATCTCTTGAATAGTTGGAGCCATGGCCCCCTCGACCTGTACACAGTGTCTGATTTCTTGTGGGCGTCCTCTCCCATCCCCAGAGTAACCAACTGTCTTTCAAAACTGCATCCTTGGAACCTCCTCCATTGCGCAGTATAGCTTCCTGGATGCGTAACATGGTATCATCCTCCGGCAACCAGACATCCAGTCCTGTTCTCAAACCAGGCTTAGTCAACATGCTATGGAAACGGAATGCCCTGCTCCTGCGAAGGGCTGAGTGTATAGGTGACTGGGAAGGAACTCATTCCAAGTTTGATGTCAGTGCTGCGATACGGACTTGCACAGTGGAAACAGTTCCGTGCTTACACCACCAAGTCTTTGTCTCCTTCACAATTGCCCTGGCTTTCCCCCTGGCCCCACGTACTTGCCAGGCGACTGCAAGCTCGGGTGGCCACCATGAGATAGATGGTTATTTCTGGCCTATGCTTCTGCTTTTTCATTCAAAAAAGGCGAATGCCTAGGGCATATGTGGAGGGCGGTGTCTACCCCCTTCCTAAGTGAATCAAACCAGAGCCAATCAGCCCCTGGTAGGTGTGGGACAGGGATGAGGAGACAAGATGGAGGGATCGTCAGCATGGCTGGGATGGTAAGGGGGCTGTAGCTCTTCAGCGGCTGGTCCCCGTCCTTTCCTCAACTTCTACACTTCTAGGACAGCAGTGCATTGTTTTCCACTACCCTCCTCCCTCTCTTCCTCATTCTCTCTCCTAACAAGAGGTTACAATCTGTGAGGGCGGGATCTCAGAATACCTCTAACCAGGTTCTCTTCCAGAAGGGGCACGGAGTTTGTGTCTTTTGTCAGCTACCCGGGTCAGATGTCATGGTTCATGTTGGCAACACACAGGACAAATCATTTACCCATCCTGGAGACCCAGGCAACTTCCTGTCCCTGCATCCAGCTCCGTCACAAAGCCTGCCAGGACAACTTCTCCAGAGTTTACGCAAAAAATTTCAAAGTGGCTACAGAAGGAGGAAGAGACCAGAAAAAGCTGAAGGGACATGCCATAGATAATGGGATCTATTATCAGCTGGGAGTGGTTTCTGGATGGTTCTGTTTCTCCTAACCATATTTACTCAACTACCATAAAGATGCAAAGAGCTCCACTAATCTAAACACATTGTTGATAGGAGCTGCTGTGTTCTCAGTCTGTAGACAGCCAATAAACCAGACCACTGCTGAGAAGGTCTTTTCATCCCAGAGGCCCAGCTATGGTTCTCACGGGTACGAGGCAGAGCCCATAGGGTGCATATGGCCCTGACTGCCTCCCAAGGTAAGTCATGGTGCCATCTTTATTTTTATGCCACAGTAGTTTGTTGTAACAGATTCAGATAAGAAATAATGTAGTTCCCCCAAAACAATCCCTGCTGACTGGTTGCTGTGGCTCCTTCCAAATATTTTTAGGCATATCCAGTCATTTAACTAAATATGTACACACTCACACTTTTTTTAACAGATGGGATCATCCGCCACAGACGGTCCCTTCAACTTGTCTTTGCTCCCAACAACACGCTCCCGATTTCCCCTGCCCGTGCATGCCGCCCGGCTTCATTCTGTCTGTCAACTGAGTAGTAAATAGTATTCCTTAAATGGATGCATTTTATCAAGCCGCTTCTCTAATGATGGGCAACAAGATCACCGCATTTTTTAAAATATAATTACAAATAGCGCTGCTGGGAGAGAAAAAAGCAACTAGACACTCTAGCCATGTGTGCAACACATCGCAGAGGGGCTTTTGAAATGCTCTTTTAAAAGGGCTACTCCAATCCACACTCTGATAATGGCAGATGATTTGAAAAATTCTATTAAATCGAGAGAGGCTATAGGATGACAGGAGGCAGAATGCATAGGAAAAATGGGAGCTTGATATGAGCTCTGGAGGAAGCTTGTGCCTCTTTTCCTTTGCCCTCGGGGGTTGCTTTGGGGGGGGTGGGGCTAAGCTTTGCTGGGAGGGTGGGAGGATTCCAGAATGTGCTGACCCCCTCTATCTCTATCCGAGGGTCCTACCCAGCCAGGCGGACTACTCCTATATTGATCAGCTACATGGAGTTGATCTACTGGGCAGTTTGTTGCCTTTCCCCAGGGGCCCTTTCCAGTGAGAGACTGAAAGAGCATGAGACTTGTTAGGGGAAGCATCCTTTCTGAGCGGGTTGAAGGGAGTCTATTCTATTTCCCCCTTGATTACATCCCAGGAAGTACTTGCTTTTCTAAGTTGTAACTCTGCCTGACGGTGCTATGGCAAAAGGGTGGCTACTCGTTCCCAAACTCCCTCTTTCAAAGCATCTGGTTTTGGAGACGTGGGTCCCTCATGAAGGATGGGATGAAGTTCCATATTTCTGTCATGGTCAGACCTTGACACAGGGTCCCCCGGGCCTGCCAGAAGATAGCCGGCTGCTTGGCTGCCATGGTCAGCCTTCTCTGCCCTCTCCCTGCCCTCACAGCACTTCAGAATCAGGAGCACAGCTTCAAACAGAAGGTCACTGGGCCCCTGGCCTTGGTGACTCCCTTCAGAAGTCAAAGGCCATCCAGACACAGGAATCTCTTTAAAAGTCAAAGGTCACACGAAGGCCTTTCCTGTTCTGTTTGTGCTGGCTGGGGGCAGTGTCTGTGGCAATGCTAGCACACGGAAGGTCAGCACCCCCCTCCCACACACAGGGGCCTAGACAACATTCTCTTGGGGATGGTTTGCATTTCTACTGTCTAATCTAAGTGTTGGGCTCTATGCCTCAGTTTCCTTGCTTGCCCAGATGCCTGGCACAAGGCCACCTCTGAAGTTCACTGTATCTCATTTCTTAGACATTCACCGTGGGATCTCCAAGTCTGAGCAGTGACTTTTGTAAAGGGGTGAACAAATAAATACCAGAATTTTCTAAGTGTAGCCATGGAAGCTTAAAGCCCTCACCTAGCCTCCAGATGGTGTCTGTGGAAAAACACATTGAGCGCTCTGTTTTTAGAGCAATCGGCAAACACGGGTCTTTCAACCCATTGCTAAGTCAGGGACCATGGAGTCCCCCACAAATGGACAGTGAGGAACAGCTTTTTTCAGGTCTCGGGAAGCTGCACACATGGAAGGGGTTCTCTCTCTCTCTCTCTCTCTCTCTTTCTCTCTCAACATGAGCTGCACCCACCACTCTGGACAAGCCTGGTCTGGCCCCAGCATCCAACTTCCTTATGTATTTATTTAAATCCTGCCTCGTCCTGAAAAGGACTTAAGGCCTCACCATGAATGACATCTCTGTGCAGCCTTCCAGCGCTCAGGGCCGGAAAACCCAGGCAGCCTAGCCCGGCTGGGGAGGTAGGGGCCCCAGCTGGCTAGAGGCCCAGGCAGGTCACCTAGACACTGCTGCCTCCTCATACAGAACTTCCTCAAGCTCCTCGATCTGGGAACAAGCAGATCTTGGCAAGCTCCCTTGATGGGAAAATACAACCTATTGAAACTCTCCCTACACATATAGATGACACCCCTGGGCCAGAACCTTAGTGCACACCCTTGGGAGAGCGATGGTAAGCAGGAGGAAGGGTCTGAGAGTGACCTCCTGTCCAGCTTCCATGTATGTAAGTTCTTCAATGTATAGCCAATCCCCACCTACTGGGGACCACATCTAGCAGAACTGACACCTGCCTAGGTCTCGGGATGAACCACTGACCTGGTACAGCTTCTCTCTCCCTGTTTGTGAGATGTCTTGCTGACGGAGCTGCTGGCTGCATTCCTGCCACCCAGCTCCTGGCCATCTGGCTAGCTTATGCCCCAAAATAATAACACACAAACTGTATTCATTTAAACACTGCCTGGCCCATTTCTATTAATGTGTGTAGCACCGAAGTGCGCTTACCGGGAAGATTCTAGCCTATGTCCATCCTGGGTCAGAACTTCATCACGTCTGCCCCAGAGAGCAGAGCTAAGGCGTATCTCTGACCTCACTTCCCTCCTTCCCAGCATTCTATTCTGTCTACTCCATCCACCTAAGGGATGGCCTATCAAATGGGCCTAGGCAGTTTGTTTATTGACCAATGACCTTCCTCCATCAATGTCTATATATCTTCTCACTTCCTAGCTGTTCCTCGACATCCAGAGGGCAGCTCTGAAGCCACCCAAAGGACGGCTAGAGTGGGAGTTCCGTTCTGTTCACCCTGGAGGCATACCCCTTCCTGAGCTTCAGGAGGTGGACTGGAGCGCAAGAGGATGCTGGCTACTGAGGATCTTAGGGAAGCTCATGTTGCCCAACAGCTTACACTCAGGAGAGGTTCTCAGTTCTGTCCCCAGATGGATGAAAAGACTGAAAGCTCTGAAGATATTTAGGCACCTTCTCTGCAGATCTCTGTGTCAAATCCCAAAGTGCTTTCACTGTCTGAGTGGCCAGTCTTTTAGAGAATTCTGTAGGCCTTTGAATGAGAGGAAATTATTTTAGAGATTTCTGTCCCCGACACCAAATCTGAAAACTTTAGGAAGCTTGTCCTCCTAACACCTAGGCAGCTTTGGACTAGATAATAAAAGAAAATGTGTTAGAGCCATGGGGGCTAGTTCTGCCATTATTAACATGATGGCTGTTTATGGAGTTCAGCGGAGGAAGGCAGGGTTGAAATCAGACTCCAGGACCCATGTACATTCTAGTCTGTGCAGGGCTGAGCCTGCACAAACTCTGTCCCACTCTCAGTGGCGCCTGCCCCACTTGTGACAGGGGGACATTTGGGTGGTCCTGCCGCCTGTTGGAAAGCTCAGATGCCTGTAACCAAAGCAGAGCCTGGAACATGGCACACTGCGCTGGCACTGCCCTTGACTTCCTGCTAGGGAGATATCTTGAGAAGAATCTGAAAGGTAGACATTTTATGTTGCGAGTCTGCTGTTCTGCAGTGCCAGGGATTGAACCCTGGTCTTGGACAGGGCTTTGCTATGTGTCTCAGCCTAGTCTAGAACACACTCTATAGACGCACCTTACCTCAAAGCTGGAAGCTTCTGCTTCTGGCTCCTGCGTGCTGAGGTCCCAGGCCTGTGCTGCTTCATCTGCAGAGACAGATTCTGTGACCCTCTCAAAGTTCAGCTACAGTTTTTAGACACAGGTAGACCTGCTTTCTCACACTGCTTTTTCTCCACTTCTGATTCATAGCTCTTCACTTGCAGACTAGGGGACAGGACCCTCCTTTGGGCTTCTACAAAGCCCAGGGACAGTTAAGAGTCCATACAGAAGCTGCAACATGACCATAGTTGTTCTGGAAGTCACTTGAGGGCAGAGTTAAGAGCCTTGGAGACAGGATCAATCCTTTGGTGGTTCTCGTGGTAGAGCAGAGGCTACCACTTCAGAGAGACCCTACAGAATGGTACAGAGGTTACAGTCCATGAACAGGTCAGCAATGGCCACAGCTGCCAGGCGTCAAGCCACCTGGGTGTCCCAAGGGCAGGGGTCATCAGAAAAAGATGTCATTTCCCACCCACCAGCTTCAGGTGAAGGTGTTGAGGTGGGCTCCAGAGAGCCAGTAAGACAACAGACCCACTCTGGGGTCTCGGCCAACATGCTCAACACACACTGCTGACCCTGAAAACAACCCAGGACACAGGACCCAGTGCTGGAAAGCTTGTGTTTGACTTCTCACACTTGGTGGCTTCAGTCTGAGAATAAGGGACCCGAATTAGCAGTTTTTATGACTCTGAGCGGGTGTACATGAGTTGGGGACACAAACATGCATGCCAGATTGGGACAAGCTGGGTGTTATGGTCAGAGCTGGTCCCTGCTGGCTGTATGAACTTGAATATGTTACTTTGTACTGTTGGGCCTCAGTTTCCTCAGCTGAAAGCCAGGACAGTGGGCATCTTGACTGACTTCTGTAAAAAATCACACACACAGCCTTTCCGAGGGTAATCAGTTCAGGCTGGACCCTGCTTCCTACCAGGTGAAGGCTCTGCCTGGCCCCTGAGCCCCACGTTGGAACCTGGTAAATCATCTCTCTGCCAGGAAACTCAAGCAGCAGCGCGCGCTACTCTCTCTCTGTATGTCAGCTGGGGACACTTGAAACCAGCAAGGACAGCGGCTTTAGGCAGAAGTAAACTGCACACTTCAGAGCACAAGATGAATCCTTGCATGGCTGACTCTGGGTATTCGAAGTCCATGGAAGAAGTAAGGCCTGGCTGCAGGACTTTGAATTAAGGTGCTTTGGAGAATGGTGAGTCTCCAGGCTTCACAGAGGGAAGGGCAAAGAATGCGAACAGACAAGAGATGGGAGGCTCAAGGGCTCAGAGACGTGCCCTAAACTTGCAGGTAACAAGAACTGGGGCAGAAATACAGGGCCAGGCCTGCCTGGTACCTAAGCTCCCCCAGATCTCCACAAATTTGGGGAGCAGGAGGGATTAGCCCCTGTATCTGTCCACAGAAACTCCTTACAGGGAGGCAGGGTACAGCGCCATCAAGTCTCCTGTCCTGGACTATTTTAGGGTTTCTGCTGAGAGCACAGGAATTCAGGCACATGGGCCCAGGGGCCAGGACCACCTGTCCACCCTTCCCAACTAAAGGCCAAGGATGGAAAATCTCAAGACTACCTCAACTCCAATTTTAGCCCCACACATGTGTGAGTCCAGGGCATAGCTGTCTCCTGCCAGATTCCCAGCATGCCCTATTTAGGACAGACCCTCATCCCACACCCTCTCAATCCATCATTCCCCGCCACAGGTGGCACTGGATACATGTGGATTCGCTCTACTTATAAGGCCTGGAGCTGGGCAGGAAGTTCTCTGATGTCTTATTTCTATCTAGGCAGTGGGCCAAGGCTAGAGTCTGGGGTCTGGATGCCCTGGAATTTGAGGAACAGGGGTTTCTGAGAGAAGGAGCAACTTACGGCTACAGCATAGGAAGACTTAGCCTTGGCCTTTCTGCCAATTGAGTTCTGGCTCTTAAGAATGGAAAATGGGGCCCCAAACCCACTCTTACCGGCCTCTTGTAGGGTTAGCTGATACCCTTGCAGCCCCTGACTTGGACAGTCCAGTTACGGGAGGCCTTGGCTTGCCCTGCCTTGACCTTGAAATGGCCTGCTGGCTGGCTTGACTTTGTCCCACAGGCAAAGCCCCGAGGGAGAGAGAGGAGGGGGTGTCAGGTCCAGAGCTGAGCCCCAGCCCTGGCTGTAGACAACAGTTGGTGGGATCCTTCACTAGTTGTCCTGCAGTCTCCGCCTTCAGTGCCATGTTGTTCCCAAGACCGCCTGGTACTTCTTTCCCTTCTATCATGAGTTCTGGCTTCCTGATAGTTTGAGCTGGAGCCTGTGTGCTTGTGACCCCTCAAGACTCTTTGAGAGTTCAGATCCCATGCTTGCCTGAACACATTCTGGGCTTTCTAGAGAAAGCAAAGGGGGTGATTTTTATACTTAGTACTAGGGGATCCCCAAATGGCGGCTGCATCCTTCCCTCAGGCAGACACCTAATTGAAGCTGTGGGGATATAGGTAGTCACCTCAGGAAACATGGCTGCTGAACTTCCACACCTGCAGCTGGTGGAAGAGAGAACAGGGTGCATCTCATGTGAAATCATAAAAGCTGGCTGGGGAGATAGTCCTGTCCATTAAGTGCGGGCCGTACAAACAAGAGGGGTCCCCAGGCATCATGGGAAAAAAGCTAGACACGGTGGTTATGTTCTTATAATCTCAGAGTTTTGGAAGAGAGACAGAAGGACCCCCGGGGCTCGATGGTTGGCTAATCAGCAAGACCCAGGCTAAAGGTGTGCATGTGTGTACGCACACGCTTATACCAGCACCATCACCACAAGAACACTGGCAAACACATGAAACTGGGGTTTAAGATGAAAAATGGAAATAAAGAGTGATTGCCCTAGCTTTTGTCCTTGGCTGATTTTGATTCCAGAAGGGAAAACTCAGGCAGTTTCTGCAGGAGGCCCTACCTGAGGAGACAGAGTTGAGCAGGGAGGCAATCACGGTGCCAGAACTCTCAGGTCAAGCCCAAGGAGAAGGCCAGAAAGAAAGGAAAGGCTTGGAGGCTTGCAGGAACCCCCTCAGGCATCTAGCAGGGAATTGTGCCTATGCCTGTGCTATAGAGAGTGAGGGCATAGGGAAGGTTTCTCAAATCCAATCCTACAGAGAAAAATGTTAGGAACTGTGGGTGCCCCTCCGAGGTAAAATGCTCCAGGTAATGTGCTCCAGGCCCTGGGTTTTGTCCATAACCCCACACAGCAACAACCAACACAGCTTAAACCATCCAAAGAGATTAGAGGGGAGAGTGGCCAGCCTTCGCAAGGGCTGGGAATCACACCTCTTAGCCTCCAGTCACTCTGGAAAGCCTCACATTCTCAGGGTGCTGGTGGAATTCTCAGAAGGTGGTGCCCCAGCAGAGGGAAACAATTAGCCTGAGATTAAATGTGTTTCCAGCCCACCTCTTATGTGATAGAAACCAGATCCAAAAGGATGAAACAGTTCCCAGGTAATTCGACTGCGCCCCTGGACGGAGCTCAAGAATATGTACAGGAATGCAGAGATACGCAGCACACACGCGAGGGGAAATTTCCAATGTCTGGCAGCCAGTTAGAAAGTTTACCAGACATTCAACGAGGTAAGAACGCCACCCACAACGTGGAGACTGGCTAATTACAGCTGACCTGGGACTCCTCAGACGTTCAAATAAGCAGAAGAGGACTTAGAAACCCTGAGTGCAATTATATCTCATATTTTCAAAAGATTCATAGCCACGCAGGAGATTAGGGAAGGAAGGAAACAAATTGAACTTTCAAGGACCGTGGAGGTGAACGGGAGATCATTAGCAGATTGGGTGTGGCTGGCGGGAGGGGAGGAGGACAATAAAATTGAGGATGGATGGACAGGGACCCTCTAAAATGAATCCTTAGAGGAAAAGAAAAAAAAAAGTCAAGGAACCAAAGTAGTGCCAGAGAGTTAGCTGTTGAGCGAGGCCTTGCATCTCAATATAGAGGTAACTAGGGAGCCTGAAGTACAGGGAGAGGGGGTTTAGACGAAGCATTTGAAGAAATAATAACCAACATATGGTTAAATTCAGCAACAATCAGAGGAACTCAATGAACCCCAAGTGAAAAATGAGAGAGGAAAAAAACAACACCCAGACACCCCACAATATCGCCAAATTAGTAACCATCACAAGGAGGAATGAGCCTTAAAGGCAGTCTCAGGGAAAAGGCAGGGATTTGGAGAACAAAGACAAGGGTTAACGCAGATTTCTGGCTAGAAACAACACACAAACAAGAAGATGGGCTCAGCAATCTTTGAAGCTTCCTTAAGGAAAGAGCTGTAACTCTTAGAATTCCACCCTCGCTAAAAACAACTCTCAAGAGCAAAGGTGAAGCAAAGCCTTTCCCAGACACAGTGGAGCTGAAAGGGTGCATGAGCAGCATACCCATACCTCGGAAAATGTCAAGGAAACCCATCAAATAAAGAACTCCAAACATAGCTACGGAGGTAAATATTCAAGACTGGGTTTTTTAAAAAAGTTCTTTAAATTCCTCTTTTAAAAAAATATTTCACACGCTGTGTGTGGTAGTGCATACCTTTAGGCCCAATCTAATACAGTGGTATGCAGATCAATGAGTTAAGAGTCCAGCCTGGTGTACATAGTTCCAGCGAGCCAGGGCTACAGAGTGAGAGTCTGTCTCAAATGAAATATTTTATGTGTATGCGTGTGGGCACAAGCAACGGGTTCCTTTGGAGCTGGAACTGCAGGCAGTTGTGAGTGCTGGGAATCAAATTCATATACTGTCAATGGTTGAGCCATCTCTCCAGCCCAGGTCTTTAGCTATCCTTAGGGGCTAATTGACAGTTTTAAAATTCTGGAGATGTATTATAGGGCTACCATACACAGGAAGTAAAACGTGCCCTCAGAGGAGAGAAACAGGGTCTTGAGTGAGGGCCCCACACCCTGTGTGAAGCAGACAGTTCCCTGAAGGCAGCAAGTGGCCCCTTAGTGGTATGTCCTGCAGACCTTAAAGCAACCATGGAGGCAGCAAAGCCAAGAATGATGGTTAATAAGCCTTCAGGGGGGGCTGGAGAGATGGCTCAGTGGTTAAGAGCATTGCCTGCTCTTCCAAAGGTCCTGAGTTCAATTCCCAGCAACCACATGGTGGCTCGCAACCATCTGTAATGAGGTCTGGTGCCCTCTTCTGGTCTGCAGGCATACACACAGACAGAATATTGTATACATAATAAATAAATAAATAATTAAAGAAATAAATAAATAAATAAATAAGCCTTCAGGGGAGATAAACTGATAGGATACAAAATAACAGTTAGCCTCAAAGATCTGAGAGGAGGTGGTAGGAGAACTGCTGGAGAAAGAGAAACCAAGTCGATGATAGGTTTAAAATCGATGATCACAAGCCACTGATAAACACCCAATTAACAGACAAGCAAGGCCCAACCGCTGCCTGCAAGGATGTGAAAATAAAAAGGATGAGAAAAGATGGACCTGTTAACCCTGGCCAAAAGAAAGTTGAGGACTGTGAGTGTTGCTCAGCAGTAGAGTGCTGGGCTAACACGAAGGGGGGTGCTAGGTTCCATCTCCAGCACTGCAAATAAAGGCCGCATTAATGCCAGACCAGTGGGCTTCAGAGCAAGCCCAACAGCAGTGCTAAAAAGGTTCATTTTATAATGATAACGGGGTCATTAATCCATTGGACACAACGACCCTGCACGGCTTCCAAATACACAAAGAACTATAGAGAAATACAGACTCTGCCACTATAGGTAGGCATTTCTAGATTTTTTTTTTCCAAACTTGATGGAGCAAGTAGGCAGAAAGCCAGCAAGGGTATGTGGGGCTTAGACTGGCTGAGCCACTGACTGGACACAGCCAGAATTTATGGAACACTCCGCTCAGACACAAGGCATCTCTTTCTACTGCACATGGAACATTTATAAAGATAGACCATAGTCTGGGCAGCAAAACAAGTGGTGTGTTTAAAAAGATACAGGCTATAGTAAAAAGATACATAGCACATTTTCCAATACCCCTTGAGACAAAGAACAGAAAGGACAAAAAAAAAGGGGAAGGCAGACAGGATTTTCCTTTTATTTCAATTTTTTGAGACAGTGTCTGGCTATATAGGCCCAGCTAGTTTGAAGTTGTGGCAATCCTCCTGCCTCATCTTCCCTAAGTCTTGCATTGCAGGCATGCACCACCATGCTTGCCAGAAAGTATCTTGCCCTGAGTTAGACATAAACATATCATACAAAATACAACATATCTAGAGTTTGAGGGCTTTGTCCACCTCTGAAGCAAGAGTTAAATGTTTAGTTTAGGTCTCTAACCCTTCCCTCCAAACTGATAACCCAGGAAAAGAACATCAAATTTAACCCAAAGCCAGCAGAAGAAAGGAAACAGCCAAGATCAAAACAGAAAGCCAGAAATCATAAAACAAATGTGACAGAGAAAAATCAATGAAACCAAAAGCTGATAGTGTAAAAGATCAATAAGATGGCGGGCTGTGTCTGGCGGTTAGGCCTGTGATCCTAGCTGCTCCAGAAGCTGAGGCAGGGGGATCGAAAGTTCAAGGCCTGTCTAGACCATAGGGTAAATTCAAGGCCTGCCGGGGCAACTTAGTAAGACTTAGTCTCAAAATAAAACGTACAAATAGAGCTGGGTATAGCTTTGATGCCTACTGTAAGACCCTAAAAACCCAGAGGTTCAGCTTTCAACCCCTGAGACCATAATAAACACGTTAATTAACTGAATAGATACATTTGCAAGCAGGGAGACTGTGGAGAAGAAAGGAGGAAGAGCTCACTTCACTGAACACTGGGGACAAGAAAGGCAATTTGTTCCTTACCTACAGATATTAGGAGCATAGTAGGGATGGTTACAAATTCTCTGCCTCTTGCATTCTAGAGTTTCACGAAAACCTATCATAACAAAGCTACGGAGACCCCACAAATGACTTTAGCAAAGTTGAAGGATGTGAGATCAACATGAAAAAGCCAATCAGAAGTTGAAATAAAAATGCCAACTACAGTAATGTCAAAAGGCGTGAAGCGTCAGGAGAAACGCTGGTCAAAGGTTCACACATTGAGGCTATGAAGCGTCGTGGAGAGAAAGAAAGGATGAGAACAGAATGGGGCCTGGAGAGATGGCTCAGCACTTAAGAGCATTGGCTGCTTTTCCAAAGGATTGGGGTTTAATTCCTAACACTACTCCCCCCGCCCACCACACACACACATGAGAATAAATGGAGAAGCAATGGCTTGGTGAATTTAATGTTAAAACATCGTTTTTAGCTGGTTGTAAAGGCACAGGCCTGCAACTCCTCTCTGCCCCCGTCCCCGGCTCCTCCCACACACTGGAGAAAGTGGGGAGGTTAGTGAGCTAAGGGGCCAGTCTGGACTACCCAGCGAGACCCTGTCTCAAAACAAAAGCAAAAGTGGCATTCTCCCCCAGTCAACGTAACTTCAATAAAAGTTCAAGAATTTGTTTTTGAAATATAAGAATTGGTACACTCATTCTAAGTGGACTCTAAAATGTATATGGGAATACAAAACACATGGAAGAATCAAAGTCACTCTAACGACAAAGACTAAGCCCAGCAGATACTCCTGCCAAGGTGGACAGGACCAGTCCTTCACCTGCATCTCCCAAGTGTTGATGAGAACCTCCATACCCAGGAAAAATTTCTGAACTGTGACCCTTGGGAACATCTTGGAAACACCCCCCCCCCAACCTCATAACCTTCTTGTCCTGCTGTGGCAGAGAGAAAAGAACACAGCTAGGCACAGTGCCTCTGAGGATGGAAGGGCGAAGGCCTGGTGTCTTACCGCCCACGAGTGCTGCCAGTAAGCAAGCGGGTCAATAATAAAGGCCTGATAGTCTTTCGCCGGTGCCACTTGTGAGTCAATTGTGCTCAAACGGTTCTGGAACATCCCTAAGTTGTATTCTTGTGCTGCTAACTCTGTCCTGGCCAACTTTGTTCTAAACACTAGGGAGTGTTGTGCAGCCTTGCTAGGGCCCAGGACAAGTGATTCTCCTAGGATTGTAAAACCTGCCTGTTCATGGGAGCAGCCATTTTGCCAACAACCCATTAATGGGCTCCTTGGATCCATGAGGGGAGTGTTTGGGGGAGGGACGAGAAGAAAGAAGCTGAGAAGGAAAAAAAGATGGTGTGTCCCCCCCCTCCCCCTGCACTTTGGTCCAACCCCTAACATGTGGTCAAGAAGAGAGAGTGGCTGGGAGTCAGCCCCTGGGCCAGGGGTAGCTTTGTTCAGCACAGTGGTTTTCTCTTAGAACCTGCACTTTGATTTCCTGAGGACTGAAAGGAAATAGGCATGACTGCCCCCAGGAATTTGTGAGGCTCAGCCCTTGCTCTTGGGGAACCTCTCCACAGCAGTTCTGGTGCCTGGAGGGGCCATCCAGTGAGCACAGTGTTCCTCCCTTTGCATTTCAAGAGAGTAAGGTCTAGGGGAAGGGGAATTTGTGTGAACTTGTTTTCAGAAGAAGGTAAAATTCTCAGAAAGTCCGGCAAGCCCCTTCATTGCTTCAACTTTCACTCCAGGGCCTCCAAACTCCCAAGGAGCCCCTTAAGGCATCTCTTTTTACAAGACAAAAGGGGGCTCTGCCAGCCACCAGCCAAAAATAACTGATCAGACAAACAAACATTGAGACAGATCACAACCTAGTGGGAGAGAAGGAGACCCTGCAAACCCAGAGGGCCCAGACACTCTTGGGGTAACATAGTGCCCTACAAATAAGATCTTTCCTCCACAATAGCCTTCCCACTCCTGATATATTCAGAACATGGACACTTACACATAGACACACACATACGCATATACAAACACACATACATACACAGACACACACACAAATATACACACCTATACACAGACATACACACAGAGACACACAGAGATACACATACACAGACATATACATACACAGAGACACATATACATAAAAACATATATATATATACACACACACAGACACAGACATATACTCACACAGAGATACACACATACACACACATGCATGCACTTACACACACCATGTGCCCTGCCAGGTTACACAGGGGAGCAGGGTGAGAAAGGATTGGAGGAACAATGGCTTTTTTCAGTCACACACTATTGGGTTCTTTGACTTTTGTTCATATTGTTTTCACCATCCCCTCGCCGTCAAAAAGAAAAGAAATATTCCTATAATTGTCTTAAAGGTTATAATTTTGTGACAGCTTCCATGTTGGGCTATCGGGAGAATTAAATGAAACAGGTTCCAGCCAACATTAGGGAGGCATTCTGGATCATTTTGTTGGTGTGACAACAGGAACATCCCTTCTGCCACCGGTTCCACAGGGATTTACTTTGTGGCTTCAACTTGTCATGTATCTATGCTAGCTGTTGGCATTTGACATATACCAGAATTCCACCAACCTTTCAGGGGACACCGGCTTGTATCCTTGATGTAGGAGCTGCGGGCTGCTTTAGGCCGCCCCAGCTGCTGGTCGCCTGACTAGCTTATACCCCGAAATAACAACACACAAACTGTATTCATTTAAACACTGCCTGGCCCATTTCTATTAATGTGTGTAGCATCGAGGTGTGCTTACCTGGAAGATTCTAGCCTATGTCCATCCTGGGTCAGAGCTTCATCACGTCTGCCCGGGAGAGGGGAGCATGGCTTCTGAGCTCACTTCCTCTTCCTCCCAGCATTCTGTTCTGTTTACTCCACCCACCTATGTTCTAACCTATCAGGGCCAAGCAGTTTATTTTTTAACCAATGACCTTCCTCCATCATATCCTCATGGCATTCTTAAACCTATGGTTTTCATCGTGAAAGATTCTAGAAAACTCTTGGGATCTGCCTTGCCTCTGTCCCAGGTTATCTGTCGCTTCAGCCCTAAGTATAGTGCCTGTCTTTCCTGGGGAAACACTACCCTTCCCAGCTTCATCTATACAGTCTACAGACATTGATAACCAACCTTACAGCTGGCAACAGAGGAGGTCAAAGTGCATTGATTGTCCTGACTTAGGCACCTGCAGCAGTGGAGACTGAAAAATTTTTATACCCCATAAGCCTCTCCACAGACATGATAAACAGAATCAGACCAAATCAAACTGAATTAGAAAAAAGACAGGTTAATGGATGGATACCAATGCTCCCAGATGGCTCTCTACCTCTCCAAAAAGGAGCTGGGAAAGGAACACCAGAAAAACCACGTTTGTTCTCTGGGGTACAATTTAACTACCCCGTGAGAGTGGTGTTGAGCATCTCTGGGGGAAGGATCATCATTTGATGGGCTTTCTTGGAGGTAGAGTCTGGACTGAGGCAACTCCCAGGGGAGGGGGTTTGGGATGGAGCCTGAGCCCAAACATTCTAGACTCTTTGGATATACAAATGCCAAGGGCTAAGGTGGAACTTCCACCCAGAGACTAAAGCTACCTCTGGGAACTGAGGTCAAGATCCAGTAACATAAGGCTTAATGGTGGAGCACCTACAAAACACAAGCAAGGTTCTAAGTTTGAATCCTACTGCTATAACAAGAAAAACAAAAAAACACCAAGGAACATTCCATGGGGTAAATGACATCAGAGCCCCAAGGTAACAGTAAACCACTGGATAGCCATCATTCAGATACTGGGTCCCCCAGACGTCCCCTAAGAATATAGCTCTCAGTGGCTTAGGAAGGAGCCCTTCCCCACTCCACCCACTGCAGAATTTGCCCAGCTAGGGAGTTTGTGTGACCTACAGGCTTCGCTGAAACTTCTGGCAAGGGTAATGCTGACCAAATAGGGAAGTGAAGGACAGAAAACTCTCCAGGAAGGCGCTCTGTGGGTGGAACTGCTGATCCTTCCTTGCTGACATTTCTTTGAAAAGATAAAAGCTCCTCCTCTTAGAAGGAGCCTTAAACAATCAAAATTCAAGCTCTCAGCCCACCAGCTGAGGCTCTTTTGGGTGTGTCTGAGGGAGGTGCGGTTGAGGAGCAGGTGGGGGCCTGTGTGGGGGTTGTGAGTCCTGTACATCCCCTTGGCATACAGAAACCTCAGGGTTGGAGAAATCCGGTGTGGGGGCCTGCTTGGGAACTATTGGGGCCACCTTAAGACAATTCCGTGTTTGCCTGGATGTTTTATTCACCTTTGAGCAAGTAGGGGAAGTGTTTACAGAACAAGTGCTGGTGAAAACTCGCACCCATGACTACAAACTGTCAGCAATGACTCCACCTGGCAGTAGCTGGGAGGTACGTAGTGGCCCCATGCCAAGGAGCATCTTCTGCAGTGTGCACATACCGTGCCATGCAGCTGTGCTGTGGTACATCCACACATTTGTGTGGCAGTGCATCAGGCGTGCGCCACAATATACTATGTAGTTGTGCCAAAATGCACTTGAATTCTTGCCATGAATATCCTGCCCTAAGTGTGCCTCTGGGCCTATGGAAGTGTGGCAGTCCTTCACCCGTATGTCCTGCGCAAGTGCCATGGGGAAACAGTCCTATTCCTAGAGATGTCACCTGTTTGTACTGCCAGGCACAGTTCTGAAGCTAGGTACACCATGTATCTGCCTAGTGCCTAGCCTACACTGCAATACTCTTGTTTTTCCCCAAGACAGAGTTTCTGCATAGCTTCGGACTCTGTCCTGGAACTATGTATGGACCGGATGTTTCACAGCAAAGATATTTGGGTATGCTATGGTATATGCCAAATGCCTCGTGTACCATAGTGCACAAATACATTATGTACTATGGTATAGCTGGATTCCATTGCTGTACAGACATGTGATTTAATATACAAGCCATTGTCTCACGCCACAGAAATGTGGCTGTACTACAGTATGGCCAGGGTGTCTCAAGGCAAAGATATGTGTGTATACTATGGTAAATTACAGATGTCTCGCAGCACAAATACATGGGACTCTACAATAGAGGTTAGATGCTTTGAAGCACAAATATATGGTGTATTACGGTACAGCTGGATTCCATAGCGGCACAGGTAAGTGGTTTAATACATACAGTCTGGTTGTGTCATGCCACAGATACATGGGTGTACTAGAGTAAGGACCGGGTGTCTTATGGCAAAGATATGTGTGTAATCTGTGGTATACGCCAGAGGCCTCACGGCATAAATACATGGAACCCTACAATCAAGACCAGCTGTGTCTCTGCACAAATACATGGAGAACTACGGTACAGCTGAATTCCATTGCGGCACTGGTATATGGCTTAATACATATAGTCCAGTTGTGGCACACGACAGATACTTGGCTGTACTACAGTATGGGCTGGGTGTCTCGCAGCAAAGATATAACTGTAGGCTATGGTCTATGTCAGATGCTCGCGGCACAAATACAAGAGACCCTACAATAAAGGTCAGATGTCTCGTGGCACAAATACATGGTGTACTACGGTACATTGGAGTCCATTGCGGCAGCTCTCTGTGGTTTAATACCTAGAGTCCAGTTGTCTTGCGGAATAGATACGTGGGTGTACTGAGGTATGGGCCGCGGGTCTCGCGGCAAAGATATGTGTGTAAGCTATGGTATATGCCAGATGTTCGCGGCA
>NC_022009.1:44999069-45037224 GCF_000317375.1 Microtus ochrogaster
ATGTGTGTAAGCTATGGTATATGCCAGATGTTCGCGGCACAAATACATGGGACCTACATCGAGACCTTGGGTGATAGGCTTCTTTTTTAGTATTTTTTTTTGATTGAAAGAAAAAAAAAGAAATTCCTGCCTCTTCCCAGTCTCCCATTTCCCTCCCCCTCCTCCCGCTCCTCTCCCCCTCCCCCCACTCCTCTCCCCCACACTCTCCAGTCTGAAGAGCAGTCAGGGTTCCCTGCCCTGTGGAAAGTCCAAGGTCCTCCCCACTCCATCCAGGTCTAGGAAGGTGATCATCCTCTCCCCCACACTCTCCAGTCTGAAGAGCAGTCAGGGTTCCCTGCCCTGTGGAAAGTCCAAGGTCCTCCCCACTCCATCCAGGTCTAGGAAGGTGATCATCCACATGGGCTAGGCTCCCACAAAGCCAGAACATGAAGTAGGATCAAAACCCAGTGCCATTGTCTTTAGTGATCTGATGTTTCTTGTATCTGTGTTGTAATACTTCATGCCCAGATGATGGTATACTATGTACATGGGCTTCATGTCAACAGGCCTACACTGTAGTGCACCCTGTACCATGTACAGTACACTTCCTGTACCATGTACTCATATTGTTATTCATTGTAACCTGTGTCTTGTACAGCCATGGGGTACCATGGACACACACCACGATACATATTCTATCTGTGCCGGTATTACCTCATGCTGATGCTGTGAAGAATTTTGAATCTCTACCAGGGTTTACTATACACCTCTATCACGGTACACTCCGAATCCATATCGCGGTTCACTGTGGACTCGTGCTGTGGTTCGCTGTGAACACGAACTGCGGTTCGCCATGACCTGTACCACAGCTGACCACTGTTTACTGGCAGAATTTGCTGGGCATATCGTCCTTTTCAAATTGTACTATAATTTTCACATTGACATCCTAGCAACTATGCTGTAGCTTCTCTTTTTCACAGTTTTCTACAGTTTCTGGGGAAAGGAGGGAAAGGTCAGATTCTTTTGGCCATGAACAATACCTGAGCACTGGGAACTTCCAAAGCAGTCTTACCGGAGAGGAATAGGCTCACACTAATAGGAGTCCATTCTTTCTTTCGTTGTATCGAAACAGACTAGAACTGAGCTTTGGAATTCCTGATGGAGTCTGGCACTTGAGGGGTCCCCACAGGACCTCCAATAGCACGGAGCTCAGGTTCGCTGGGAAATAAAGAGAACTTTCACATCTCCAATTCTAAATAGAGGGAAATAGTTTGTGAGCCCGTTTCCTTTGGGCACAGTTCCCTGGCAGGCCTTGGCTTGGGCTTCCTGATGCTGTGTGCACACACAACGTGTTCTTTGGGTTCTTACCTCTCTGCTGTATGCCTGCCGGAGTGCGGGCTGTGCTGAAATCTCTACTACTAGCTTGCTGTTTGGGGTCTGTCTGTAAGGGATCTTTTTTGTTCTTTTCTTTCTTTCTTTCTTTCTTTCTTTCTTTCTTTCTTTCTTTCTTTCTTTCTTTCTTTCTTTCTTTCTGTTGTTCTTTTGAGAAACTACAACTCCCAGACTCCCCCTGGACTATGGTTGCCTGTGCGCACACCTGCGCGCAGGTGTGGGATATTTGAACACCCTATGCCCCCTTTTAATATTTTTTAAGAAGAACACTTCCTTTCTTCTTTTTTTTTTTTTTTTACCAGTGATTCTTCTTCAGCATTAAATACCTCTCACTGGGCCAAGTGTAAAAATAATATTCAGGCTCTTGCGTCTCTCGTCCCTCTCGTGTCTCTCTCTCTCTCTTGCTCTCTCGTTTCCTGCCCCCCTTCGCTTCATGTTCTCTCTCAACCAAGTGCACTCCAGTAAAGCTTGATCTGAGAAGAAAAAAAAATAATATTCAGGACTACTTCCCAGGTGGTCCTTGGTAAATTCCAATCTTCAAATACCTCCAGGAAGCCTGCTGGAGATGTCCTGTTTCTTTAAGAAAAGGAAGACTAGAAAGCTTCAGGGATCCCAGAGGAGGCCCCTACATTCTCATTGTTTTGCAAAAAGACCAGTTGCAGTGATTAACAAAGCCACTCCCAAAACAGGACCTGCGGGCTCTGGGAAATGGCATCAAGGTGGATTCTCCTCAGCTCCATTGTGGTGTTCAAGGAATTGAGTTTGGGATTTGAAATCTGAAACTTTAGCTCAAGATATTATTTATTCCTAAAAGAAAGAGCAAATCCATGCCTCCAAGCTGGGCTTTTCTAGCTGCCCGTGGTCAAACATGGTTTACCAGTTGCTCGCGGTATGGTGTCTGTAACTTGTCAAATTTTCCGTGGTACACAAATATGCTCTTGTTAACTACAACACTTGGCATCCTAAGTCTCCCCTGTCTAGAAGCATTTTTCTGACCACAGCTCACCATGTTTTGCAACTCTTTCGGTTTCAGAGAGTCTCAGGTTTGTGGATTACCACCACAGGTGACCATTTCTGAAATGCCAAATGCTCTTGAGTATTTACTAAAACTCTGTGGTTTGATTGTTTCAAACTTTCATTATCATGCAAGGAGCTAATCTAGGCTGCCCCAGTCCTGCTGGGAGCCTTCCTGCAACCCTAACTCACATCCAGGGTGGGTTTTGTGGACCTGGCCCACTTGGTGAGTGAAAGATACTGGTTAGTAATATATAAAACGGGAGGGCAGAAGACCCTTGTTGTAGCATTGTACAGAGGCACAACTCAGAATAAAACAACATAGGCTTTTAAGACCATTTCCTTTTAGATACACTAAAACTACTACTTAGCACGATGGACTTGGGTCATTGTGTTGATTTTCCCCTAAGTCAGGGCACAAAGGACTTGCAGAAACCCTCAAGTCTTAGGATGGGAATCCCCCCCATTCTTTACCTACTTGTTTTGCAAATGAATCTCACTCGGCCCAGGAATCAGTCCCTTGCAGCTGGTATGGTTGCCATCCAGAATAAGACTTTTGGTTTACTTTTCTAAGGTCTGGAAGCTAAGTTACTAGATTTTAGGGTTATGGGGATGTTTTAATGCCAAGAACTGCTCATTTTACCCTCGTAGCTTTAGAGTGAAGGCGAAGTTTTCATGTTCAATGCTCAAATGCAAAATTGCTAAGGATGGGGAGTCTGTATGAGCAACTTTTCTTGCTAAACTGGGGTTTGCCAGCCATCCACATGCCACTTACTGCAGTCTGTCAGCTGCCTTTGTTTACCAATTACCCATGGTCGGCTCGCGGTTGTTGATTACCTGAGGTCTGCCAGCTGTCCGCGGTTTGCGGTACCCTCATTGCTGGTGTGGTAACTAGCCACAGTGGAGAATCTGTCCCCTCTGCTTTCCGGCTCTACTCTGTCCCACTCTACTTCTTTGCAATAGCTCCCTTTGATTGCCTGCAATTTGTCACGGGCCTGTGTTCTCAGACAACAGGTTATCTACTCTCCTCGGGCAACTCTGCGCACCTCTTTATTTAGTGAAAGCCTGATGTTTAACTACTACTGGCCACGGGCTTTCGGTGTCCCCTCCCCCACAAAACCTTCCTTTCATGAGAAATGGCATCTTGATGACTACTTAGCCCTCCCCCAAGGTTCTTGGTTCTTAGTGAATGGGCTGATCCTAAGCCCAGGAAATCCCTGCTGGTGGCCAGTGGTGGTGGTGGTGGTGGTGGGGGATGGTGTAGCCCTTGGTGGGGGATGGTACTGTCCAAAACAGGAAGCTTCTGCCTCCTTTCTTAGGCAGACCTGAAGTCTCCACAGTGCAAACAGGGAGGAGTGGCAGGTGGGAGGCTAGGGTTCTTATGAGTGCTTAGGTACAAGGCCAAGCCAGACACCATCCTGCAAGCATGCTATCTTCAATTCTCTAATTCTCTGCACACAGTCACGTATATATGTGTGGGGACACACACACACACACACACACACACACACACACACACACAAGCTTTCATCCTGGCCAGTTCTGTCCTCACGAGCTGGATCTTAAATTAATCTAAGTCTCACGGGTGAGTCTCTGCTCCTCTGGCTCCAGCTTACAGGAGACCACTATAATCTCAGACGCTACATCTCATCTAGACCACAGCCTGGTCCTTCAAGGGCTCATCTTACAGTTTCCCCTTGCAGAGTCTCTTGAGACCAAGGAATCCCAAGACTTAGACCCCAGACCCCAGCTCTCGATGACCCTAAGATACATGCTAGCTTGTGGTCAACTAGGCCTTCTTCCTGGGATTCTCTCAGAAGGAAACGGGGACAAGCGGGCCAGCACTGAGACTTAGCCAGCCTGGAAAAGGCTGGACCCCGCAATGTACAGCCTCTCTTGGCAAAGGTCAAAAGTTAAAGATCAAAAAGGAACCGTTAGAAACCAATGGATTCTTGGCACTCATTAAATAACCCTTTCCTTGTTTCAAGAGTCACTGTCATTGTCATAAACTAGACAATAATGGGTCCCAAGAAAGATGCATTAGTGATGACAGTGGGGGATTTATTAAGCTACCCCTCCTCTGAGAGCCGCATGCCCTCTTGCGAGAGCATCCTAGCGAGGCTTCTTTGGCTCACCTAGCCCCGTCACCTTTTGCTGCTCCTACTGCACACATGGGATCCAGAATCCTTTCCCAGTGGTGAGAGAAAAGACATTGCAACACAGCATGATCATTGCCAAGACACACACTCAACTGTGCAATCAAATTAAAAAAATATGAAAAGAAATATATCATAGTGTTTTTAAGCAAGCACACAGCTTTGTATTGGACCACGTTCATAACTATCCTTACTGCTTGTAGCTCATGGACTGTGGGTTGGACATGGCTTGTCCTAGGCAGAAGTGCCAAGAAGGCCAAGGTATCCTCTTGAGCTACAAGCCCTGTGATGTTTGTGGGGATCCTCTTTCTCTACCAAGGAACAGTATAAGAGGACACTCTGGTCTCAGGAACCAGCTCTCTGTCACCTTGGTCTCTCTGCCTCTCCCATCATCTTCAGCCCCCTTCTACCTGCCCCCACCACTCGTCTATTGATTCCTTTTAGGAGGTGGGAGAAAAGGGTTTGTATAAGGCCCCTTGTCACTTCCTGAGTTCCCCAGTGGGGCTCCTCCATGCAGATCCACCCAGGCTTTTCTGAAGGAGAGCCCTGGCTCCAGCTGTGGAAACAGCCGTAAGTGGGCCTGGGTCTGTGCCTGCTGGGTGGGGTGTGTGTGAGGCCCTGTGGGAACCCCTAGAGCAGGGGCCAGGTTATACACTGTAGCCTTTCAGGGACAGCCCTAGTGGGGAAGGCAAAGGGTTTTGCTTGGATTTCTGGGCTGGCCACGTGGCCATATGTTCAACACTCCAAGAAGCTGTTCCTGGAGCCAGACTGAGAGAAAGTTAGGGCTGCAAACAGGATCTGAATGCCCACCCCACCCCCCGCTCTGGAGAGGCCCCTCCATGTAAACAGTATGAATTTCTGAGAAACATACAGAAGGCCAGACTGTCAGGAAAGGACGTGGCCCACATTCCTGAAGCTCCCACCCAGGCAAGGGTGCCAGCTCTTTATGGGCATCCCAGCCCCCAACTCGGCTCTCCCTGTCAGCTAAATGACAGTTTTCCACTTGTTGATTCATCCTGCCAGAGAAGCTGGGGGCTCTCACCCACCCCCAGAAGCTAGGCTGTACCAGCTGTCTACTTGAGATCTAGGCAGAGGCACCTAGAGCACAGCCCACGCACAGTAGGGACACAGTCAGCTCTCCTTCTGGCTCTGAGCATATGAGGAGAGTCACTTTCCCCATTGCTTGTCATTTTGTCCCTGGCACCTATAGTGGTACCACCTTCAATTGCCTTCTACGTTTAGTACGTGCTCCTGTGTTCTATGGACCTATGGACCTATGTATGTACATAGGTTCTATGGACCTATGTACGCGTCTCCCTGGCTTTCCTAGTGAAGTCTACAGGATTCAGGGTAACCATCTGAAAATTTTTGGTGAATCTCAGAAGTAACCAGGCGTGAGTGTGGCCAGCCTGGCTTCCTGGGCCATGTGCCACCTACTCTGTGATTCGGTCTGAGAGCCCCTCAGCCCCCAGCGAGGGACAAAGTCCCCTTTCAAATAGGTAGTAGAGGCGGTTTTTAAAATCTAGTCTGTCTTATTCTGTATTCACAGGGAATCTGTGGCATGGACGTTAACTTTCATAATTTTGTAGACACAGGAGAAGTGACTGGATACCCCTCAGTGGCCACCCCCATTTTCCCAACCACCCCAGGCTGTCTGCTCCGTGAGGTTCACAAAGCCAAGGACAACCTATTGGGAACTGGTGGGAGCAAGGGCAGCCTTTGGAAAGAAGCTCTGTTTGCTTTTCTTTATCATCAAATGCACAAGGGCAGTCCCGTTTACCTAAAGGCACTTGCCTTTCGGCTCATCCTTTGCACAAACACCTAAAGGGTATGTTGAACATTGGAGCCCAGGTCTCTGAGGGCACCGCATTTTTACAGCATAAGCCTGGGCAACTTGTTAGATGAGGGAAGGGCACAGAGCACCACGGTGACCTTTGGTCTTAGCTAGCAACCCAGGGTGTCAAGATTGCCCTAAAGGAAAGAAAATGAAATTTGGGGATAGGCTGCAAAATAACCTCCAGAGAGCTGTGAAGTGAGCATTCAATGAGGGTCTAGCCTGGAGGCTAAGTGGGCTAGCTTCAAATCTTTGCCACTGCCCTGATCCCAGGATTCTTAGGGCTGCCAGAAGAACAAGACGTTCATTGTCTATGACTGCTAGACCCCAGAGTCAATGTGTCACGTGGAGAATTTGGTAATGATTTCGGGTTCTGTACACTTGGGGGAACAAGGTGGTGCTGCCAGATGTGCCCTCCCTGGGGACAGCTTGAGCTGTCTGCTTAGACGTTCTGAGAGATTCTCATACTTTGCCCTAATGGCCCTTGTGTATAACTCTGGGGAATGGCTGTTGTGACTGTCCTAGTTTACAGAAGGGGAAACTGAGGTATGAAGAGGTGGGAAGGGACATGTTCAAAGCTGGGCTTCTGGCGCATACGCCTCCACAGCTGAAGATGTCATGAGGCTGAGGTAGAGTCAGGTGAGGAGTTCGAGATCAGCTGCTACGTAGAGGCTGGATATGTGTTTATAGGCATGTCTGCATGGATCAATTAAAATGTATCCTGATAAAATAAACAAGAGCAGCAATAGCAAGGTTTCTTCTTCAGCAATTGTTCCACAGCCATTGAGACAGTGTGTGTTCTTAGCTCTGTGACATGCTCTCAAGACCCCAGGGACCAAACCCTGGGCAAAGATGACTGCTCTGCCAGTGGTCAGGACTGTGGTCAGGGTTGACTCTTTGCTTATCACCCCTCGAATCAGGGTATGTGACCTTCCTTTCCTGTTGAGGGAGCTGCGGGCTGCATTCCTGCCACCTGGCTCCTGGCCGCCTGGCTAGCTTATGCCCCGAAATAATTACACGGAAACTGTATTCTTTTAAACACTGCTTGGCCCATTATGTCTAGCCTCTTCTTGGCTAACTCTCTTGACTAACCTATCTTTAGTAATCTGTGTAGCACCAGTCTTACCGGGAAAGATTCAGCATGTCTGACCTGGCGGCTTACTCCATCGCATCTTCTACCTCACTTCCCTTCTTCCCAGCATTCTATTCTGTCTACTCCATCCACCTAAGGGATGGCCTATCAAATGGGCCAAGGCAGTTTGTTTATTGACCAATGACCTTCCTCCATCACTTTCCCAACCCAGCAGCTTATCTGCTCCCCAAAGGGTCACCTCTCTTCACACCCTGTACTCTCCTTGTTTCTCATTTCCTTTGGGTGCCCTGGGCATCTCATCTGTCTTCTGGACTCTTCTTCAGGGAGCTGGTGACCCCTGCCTAGCTTGAGAGGCCAGATCAGCAGGCACGAAGCAGGCAGGTTGCCTGGGGGTTCTGGAATGATCCGGACCCTGTTTAGAAGGCAAGTTCTACGTGAACCCTCATGTTATCAAGACAACCCCATGGTAATCCAGTACCAGTGTCTTCTGCAGTCTCTCGGATGGGGCACAGTTTTCCAACTGTCATTAATCTTTTTGTTTTTTTTAAAAAAACCAAACTTTCCAGTCCTGTTCTACCTAGGATACACTTTCTCTTGGGGGTGGGGGTAGGGGTGCTACCCCAGCTTCGGCTTCGCTGCCCTCTGTCAACAGAGTGAGAGCCACCCCCTCCCTAGCTGCAGGCAGTTGAATGAAGCAGTTCTTTGCTCCACCGAAGGAAATATTTCCATGGAGCTGGGCCAAAAAAACCCCTTGCCTGAATCCAGGGCTGGCCCCTGCCCAAAGCCAGGGGGGATGGGTGGGGGTGGAGCTGGCGACGTGGCCCTCTCTTCCTTGTGTCAAGATGTGAATTCTAAACTCCACCTTACAGCAATGGCCTGCTTGGCTTCTAGTCCTGGGTTTTCTAGGTGCCTCCAGAAGAAAGGAAACTTTATACCCCCTAGCCACTAAGAAATCCTTTCTCAAAGAGAGTCCTTGTAGAAGTAGGGTACAGCATTATAGAAGTGGGGTACAGCTGTGTACTTTCTGGATACCGTACATCCACTGCTCATGGGGTACTTCTCACAGAAAGGGCCCTAGGCCACGCAGCAGTGAACCCTGGGGCCTTAGATTTTAACTTACTTATTAGAAAGAGATTTTTTGTAGACTATGTTCCTTTCTATGAAAGACGTTAAAATGTTCCTCAGTCTTCTTGAACTGCTGCATGCATTTATGCATGATCATGTGTGTTGTACACATGCATAAATGTGCATGCACATGTGTGTGTATGCATGTGGGGGCTAGAAGCTGATATTCTGTGCCATTATGAATAATTCCCTAGCTTTTTTTTTTTCTGGCTACAGGGTCTCTTACTGAGCCCAGAGCTCACCTATCTGTCTGGACTGGCTAGCCAACAAGTACCAGGGATCCTCCACAAAACGGAGACATGGGTATTAGCTTTATTGCCTGGGTTTCTACGTGGGCACTAGGGGTCTGAACTCGGGGTCTCACGCTTGGCTCAACACCTGACCACGAGTGCTTTACCCCTTAGCAATCTCTTCCTCCTCAGCCCCCGATTGCTACTTTTCCCTTTTTCCTCTCTAACTTTGTAGGTTTCTTTGTTTTTATTTTATGTATATGAGTGCTTGCCTATATGTAGGTACTGCATCTCATGCATGCCTGATGTCTGCAGAGGCAAAAGGTAGATGTAAGCTGGCGTGAAACTGGAGTGACAAGTTGTGGTGAGTCACCACGTTGGTTAAGGGACCCAAACCCAGATCTTCTGCTAGAGAAGGTGCTAACCATTGAGCCATCTCTCCAGCTTCCTCCTCCTCTTCGTCTAAATGCACATTATAAAAGTAACACATCGTAGTTGAAAAATCATTAAGAAGGAAAAAAAATACACGCTAAATCCATTTACCCAGAGAGAGGAAGTTAGAAAACAACACACTGCCCAAATGGTGAGGAGACCAACTTTCTCTCCAGGGCCCCACTTAGGAGTTCTGAAGAGCAAAGCCCACCTGTCTCCCACATTGTGTACCCAGTCAGATAAAGCAAGGGAGTTATTCTCCCTGGTAAACCATTACCCCTGGGTTGCTGCTGGCCTTGACCATGGCTCAAGCTGATATAGCTCAAACAGGACAGGTACACAGGCCTGCCATGAGGCATGGCAGTCTGTCAGTAAATGAACTTTACTCTTGACCTTCTGTAGAGGGCAAGGGACACAATCTAGTCAGTTCCTCTTTGCAAGGAGTAAGGTTGCACCATGGATCTAGACTTCAGGGGAAGCAGGGTATTTCTGAAGCTGGAGATTTGGGACTGCTGTGCTTTCTAGAAAAGAGTTCCAGATACCCAAAAGACGGACCTTCTGCTGATTAGTATTTTCTGAGTCCTTTACTTTCTGGCGGTGCCTAGCACAATAGGAAAAATACATGTCCCCCATCTCCCGAAGAGACACAACCTCTTGCAAAGACGCCCCTAGTCTCTGGAGCTGGTCTGGCTTTAGCTGAGGTCTATCTATACGTGATAGGAGAAGGTTCAGAAGCATGTGACCCAGAGATATTTGGATATCTAGAGGACATTTAAGGGAGATCTGGAAAGGCTATTCTGAGCAGGCGGCACTTATAGGCTGTTTTACAGTAGCCCTCACAGTTAGACAAGAACGCATTATTAGCCTAGGCTTGGCAGAGGGAAAATGAGACCTTGTGTTCAATTCCTAACTGAATCTGAGGACATGGGCATTCTTGATTACAAATATGTACGTGTGGATAGGAGACTGTTCACATAGCTTTATTTTATTGTTTTTAGACAAGGTCTTAACTATGGCTTGGCTGGCCTTGACCTCTTAGATTTATCTGTCTCTGCTGGGATTAAAGATGCAAGCTCCCAGGCTGTCTCACATGGCTTTTGAGAGTTCCTAAATATTAAATTTCTAAAAAAAAGATTTATTTATTTTATTGTGTATTGATGTTCTACCTTTATGTATGTCTGTGTGAAGGTGTTTGATTCCCTGGAACTTTATGACAGTTATAAGACAGTTATGAGCTGCCATATGGGTGCTGGGAAATGAACCCTTAGTCCTCTGGAAGAGCAGCCAGTGCTCTTCCCCTCTGAGCCATTTCTCCAGCCTTCCAAATATGAATTTTAAACAAACAAACAAACAAACAAACAAACAAAACCTGCTTGAAATTCTAAAAGCCAAGGTGAAGAATTGCTGTAGGTTTGAGGCTAGCCTGTAAGATAATGAGTCTGAGGTCAGCCTGGCATACTTTGTCTTAAGAAAAGCATTTTAGGAAGAAGGAAAAAGTATTTACAGGGAAGCAGAGGAGGAGGGACAGGCAGGGGCTAGGTTAGCCTCCAGTCTGAATGCTGGCTCTCCTCCAGCCTGCAGGAGAGCCACGTTGGAGCACACTCAGGGTGAGCGAAAGTGCTCTTTCTCAACAGTGGATGCGGTCCTCTGCTTTCCTCTGGAGATACCAATCTGAGCCTTCACAGATCCTTTTGGAGCAGGGGAACATGCTAGCATTGCCCAGACGGAGAAACAGTTCCCATCCAAACATTACCATAGGTTTGGCTTCTCCCAGAATTCTCCCATTGCTTTGGACCAATAAATATTTAAAAAGTTAGATTCTGAGCTCCAGAAAAGCCAACAAAAACATTTAAACATATGGATTTTTTTTTTGAAATTGTGGTTAAACCATGCTCAGTAGAGATTCGTTTACAGCAGCCTCCCCCCACCCATCTTTTCTTTTTCTTTCTTTCTTTTAGGAAGCCAGAAGGATAAACATGTTGCCATGGAGTTCTGTTTAAAATAAAATACAATGGAAAGAAAAGCCGCGTGATGTAGTAACCACATGGACTGCAGGACACACCTGATACTAATTACTGTCATGAAGAATGTTCTGGAAGATATTTGACTCGCCTGATGTATACATTCAAATCAAGCAAAAGAGGACTGGAAGGCTCCTTAGGGACTCTCCTGTCCAACTCTTTCCTTTTTCCAGATGAGGAAATAGGGGCCCAGAGAGGGGAAGGGCCTGGACCTTGGCCTCCCAGCCGGGAGGGAACAGAGCTGAGATTCCTACCGCTCTGCTTCCAGGGTCTGTTACCTTGGCCTGTCAGGAAAGGCTTTGAAGCGGAGGGATGGGGTTTTGCTGCCAGAAACAGGCTTAGGAGCGAGGGGCCCAGGAAAAAAATGCAGAGGCTGACTTTGCCGCGGAGGCCCTCCTTCTCTCAAGGGCATAGGCCTGAAGGACAGAATGGCCGTTGCTTGTCAAGAGTCCTGCTTGTGCTTACCAGGGGCTCTTACCAGGCACCAACTCATGTTCTTTGGGGGTTGCAAGGCTGACAGCCTCCAGGGACCCCCAGTGCATGGCTGCTGATGCTCTCTAGCGGCCGTTGTGATCCCACGCGTGGGCCACGAACATGAGCCCCCATGACAATGCGCACCCCTTTTCTCTGCCCCTAGAGGCTAGCAACTGGGCCTTCTGGTGTCTGATTGGCCACAGGGGCTTGACGACAGGGTCTTCTTGCTGATGATTGGCTTTAGCCAGCTCTGGCTGTTTCCTAGCTATTAATACTGTGGGCTAATAAATGTCTCCTGTTGACTGGGGTGCTGGGAGCCATGTTTTTTTGAAGCTTCCGTGACGTATGTGGATGGTGAAGGCCTTTCTGGCTTGTCAGGGGCCTTCTTTTGGGGGGCTGTCCGCATGTTGAACAGGCTGAAAATGGGGTGTTTTTTTCTCTCCCAGTATTTGATACATTCAGACAGCTCTTTGTGATGTTTCCAAAGCCCTAAACCTTCATTCCCCCCTCCCAATAATGCCTCCGGCTCCTACATTAACAGTCTCCCCCACCCCCGGAAAGACCTGAGTCATCCGCAGCGGATGGTCGGTAACGTGGGGCTCAGCGGTGGCCCTTCTCCGTGCCTCTCAGCCCCGGACCTGAGTTACGGTGGTGTCCTAGGCTTGCTGGCCATAAGGGGCTTGTGCGGAAGCAGCTGCAGAGCCCCAAATAAGGGCAGGGGGCTCTTCCAACCTCAGAGTCCTCCAAGAAGCCTCTGATTTTCCTTTTAGGGTCTTTCATTCTCGCTCCGTTTCTGTCATCAGACATTTCTTCCTTGGCCTCCCAGTTGCCACCCACCTGTCACCCTAAGATAGATCCTTCGTCCCTTTCAACAGCATTTTGACCTTTTCGAGAGGACATTTGATTGACGGGCTGCCCACTTTGCCACTCAGGGCAGGGCAGAGCAGCCGGAGGTACCACCTGTTAAGGATTAGCTCTCCTGTGCCAAGTCCCAGAGAGTACGCAGCCAGGCAGCTATGCGCCATAGCAACATGTGTCACCGTCTGTCTGCTCGGGCTGCGGAAGGGGGGGGGCACCTTTCAAAGTGTGGGGAATCAGCCCAAATAGGGGGTCTACTCTAAGCACTACCACATAGGACCCCATTTTCACTCACAAAATACTTTTCTTTGGGGGGCACAGCTTGCGTCCATATTCCTAGTACGCTCCGGATTGCAGGATACCCCCTTAACGGGCAGAAATGAACCTTTGGAAGAGGAAGGGATGTCGTAAGCTTTTCAGTGTATAGGTTGCTAGCGGATGAGCCCGGGACTAAAAATCGGGGTCCTTTGATTCTAAGATGCCAAGTCTCCTGTATCAAGGTAGCCCATTAAAAACCGGGTGTGCTAGGTGACGGCGACAGCCTCGGATTGACATCTGGGAATCAATTATTTTATTTGGGCTTTTTAGTTTCCGGAGCAATAATAATGATCGTAATAAAACACTGCGTTCTCTTTTCCTAAGCCCGTAGCCTCTGATTGACGTTCCAAAAAACCCAGGCAAAGGAGCTGTCAGTCCCCGGTACCCCACCTTTATTCTTGGCTTTTTTTGATTAAAACCATAATTTGGGGTGATTTCCCCCTATTTTGTGTCTACAAATCGCCCTTCCATCCATGATCAGGGCTCATGTAGGGAAAAAGCATCTGCGACCACAGGGTGTTGGTCATGGCGGCCAGGGGCACTGCGGCAGATTTTTTTTTCCTCCGTTCTTTGCTGCAGTCTGGGTGCGACTACAGCAATTTGTCATAGAATCTGGGGGGCTCATTTTTCCGGCCAATCACTTTTGGAGAAATGAGCGCATTGCAGCAGAATGCGCTGACGTCAAAGACCACCCCTTCTGCGCCTTTATATAAACCCCACCCAGGCAGCCGTAGTGCAGATAGCGAAGAACTGGGATGGAGCTCGCCTCGGCTCTGCTGGCCTTGGCTGCAGCTCTCCCAGAGAGCGGGACACCCACACGAGAATCCCATGCCTGGTGAGTGGTTGGCCATCCTTTACCCAAAAGGATGTGCAAAATGAAGACGACATTCCCTTCTGGCCCAGGCTCTGTCCTCCTGGACATGCCGAAAGGCCGATGCTGGGACCTTCTCCTGAAGGCAGCCTCTTACTAAGCCTGGTCCCCAGCATCCGACACGAAATTCTGTCAGGAAGCGGATTGTAAGGCACATTTTCCTGGGGGGGGGGGCGGCAGGGTTCCTTTCTCACTTAGCCTTGGAGGGTGGGCAATGTAGCAGAGACCCCGATTAAGAATAACAGCAGTAATCAGAGATTTCCCCTCTTAAATTCCTCGTATTGCGGTTTCTGGGGTCTAAAAGCCTGATTTTTGGGGTTCAAAGCCACCTTTAGAATTGCGTTAACGGTGGGAGACATGGCGGCGATGCGTTCTGAATTGGGGGGGGGGAAGGTACCTGCAGAGAAGGGTCTTGAGCCATCTTTTTCTCATAGTCGTCAGCCAGGTTCTTGGTGAATCGTGGGCGTGAGGTTCACCAGCGATTCCAAACCCAGGTTTAGTGTAGATCTGATTTCAGGCAAAATACAGAGAAAAATAAAATTGCAACCGTTATTATTTGCTTCTCCGCGATGGAGCCCCCTTTACTGTGGGAGCGATGGTGTTAAAGGCAATCTGCCTGGAGACCCCCCAGATCACCATACGGGAGGCGGCAGTTGACGCTAGGGTCAAGGAATCGGGGGTGCGCAGGTAGAATAGAAGAAGGGGGTGGGCTGGGGCAGAAAAAACCCATATCCTTGCGCCTGAGAAGAAGGAAGACAGACATGTAGAAAAGGGGGTGTGTGGCGTTTGTGTGTCTGTGGGGGTGATCTGCGTGCTGGGAATTTGGGGGCAGGGTTCTTTTCAGTATTGCGCATGATGGTCGCTGTAAGATTCTGACATGTTGAAGGCTTTTGACTTTTGATAAATCACCTCTTGCCGTTTCCTTTGTCCCCGTTAAGCCCCCCCAGGCCGCCCCCTCCCCATCTTGGGCTGGCTGGCTGGAGGTGGGGGGGCGCCAGAGGGTTGCTACGTGGCAGGCTTCTAGAAGGTTCTTTTGATAGTCGCAAGAGGGCGCTGGTGGCACTGAGGAATTTTGGGGGGGCGGGGTGGGGAGGGGAGGGAAGAGGAGGGGAGGTGGCCTTTGTTCTTCTGCAGGTGGGGGTCGGGCGCGAGACTGGCTGCAGAACTGAGGGTTCATTTACCTAAAGGGACATGTTAGGAGACAGACTGATGGGTTCACAGAGGCGCGCCTGTATAACTTGCAAAGGGCAGAGATGGCGTCATCTGCAGTGGTTGTGTGATTTGGGGTGTCGTTGACGCACATTAATTTATTTTCATTAATTTTCGTTTTCTGGGGTCTTTCGTTTCTGGTATGGCTTTTTGAAGAGGAAGGATTGCAAAAATGTTAATTAGGCATCATCCCTAGGGGTCTTGAGACTTGGCTTGGTAAATGGGGGCAAGATTTTGGGGAGAAAGGTGTTGGAGGCATATACGTCATATAGCTGAAGACCTCAAAAAATGAGTGCGCTGTGTATTGAGAACTGGGTCTTTAGATTTTAATTATGCTTAATTAAATGGTGGGAAGCAATTTTCTGTTTTCACGTATCAGATGTAGAATTGTGGTCTGGGGGAGCCTCTTACTGCAGGGTCTTTGCCCTGGCTGTGGTACAAAGTGGCTCCTAGGCGCGTGAATAGGTGCTGCGTCATGTCTGTAAAATGGCTCTGGCTTGTGGTAGCTTGGAGAGGCGATGGGGGTGCAGAACGACCCTGAAAGATGGGCTGGTGTGAGCTATGCCCCCCCTTCAAGCCTGAAACCTGTTGGGCAGCCCCCCCCTCCTACGTCATCCTAGCTCTAGCAGCTGCGCTGTGGCGCCAGTGGGGGCGCCGCAAGTGGTTGCGCTATTGGGCTCTTGGTGTGGGCCGCGCGCCCCCTAGTGGTCTCTATGTACAAATGGTTCTTGGTCGGCTAGCCTGGAGCTAGAGTTGCGCATGCGCATTCAGCTAACACTTGTGACCTGTCAATCAACTCATCTGTACCCCTCCCATTGCTGTCCTCCCCTCCCATTTCTCCCTCCTCATCCCTCCCACTTCTCCTTTCCCTCCTCCCCCTCCCTTTTCATGGCTCCCTCCTTCCCCCTCCCATTTCTCCCCCTCCCATTTCATCTCTTCCTCTTTCCCCTCCCATTTCCTCCCTCTCTTCCCCCTCCCACTTCTCTCCCTCCTCCCTCTCCTTCCATTTCTCCTCCCTCCCTTCCTCCTCCCACTCCCCCTCCCCTACCCACTTTCCTCATTCCTCTTACCCCTCCCTTATTTCTCTCTCCCTCCCATCCCTGCTCCTCCTCCCTGCTCCCTTCATACCCCTCCCTCTTTCCTCCTAAGCCTTCCCCTCCCTTCCCTTTCCCTTCACTTGCTCCCTTCCTCTTCTATGCTGTTCCTGTTCTGGCCAGTAGAGGTCCTCAATATGGTTTCTAATGGCCCCCTCCCATGCCATAGGATCTCTCTTCAGGGATGACATCATCCGCTCACCCCAGTCTTCAGGGACCGCCTTCTTTGGATGCCAAGCTGTCACTCAAGCACCTGTGGCGATACCTGATGAACATCTCTACCCTCTGGTACCACAGCTACTCTCTCAATTTGCTTGAACATCATATGGACAGCAGACTCCCCTAGCCCATTTCCCCCTTTTCACCCCCAGACCCATTAGGCATTGAAGACAATTTTAAATGTTAAATAATTAGCTGTAATTTTAATTAATTGGCTTAAATTATAATTAACACCTATACCTGGGCATTTAGTGAATTCTCTAACCTTTGATTTTTGTAGAGGCAAGGAGCATGGATTCCTGGAACCCACCAGCATAACAGAGCAGCCCCCTGTGGACCCCCAGGACCAGAACATTGAGGGACAAGGGACAAAGAGGATCAGCAGTGGTCATCTAGCCTCCCTCTGGGTTCAAGCCTTGAACCAACGCCCTAGTGAGGGGGCATTGGTCATGACCTCCGACCTCTGTTCTGCTTGTGCCTTGAATCTGAGCCCTTCCCTGTGTGTCTCTGCTTGTGTTCATCTGCCAGTGAACTGGAGTGCTTCCCTCCCCAAGGGAGGTCGTCCCTTGTGACTGACCATGTTGTCCTCACAATGTCCTGAGCAGAAGGATCCCTTTGGGAACCTCTCAGGAGGCGGGACCTGGGCCAGGGGCCACCAGCATCGTGCTGGTAACTCCGTGGGTGGGGGTGCGGTGCTTCATGAATGAGCATGTGGCTGACCCCCAAAGGCATGCCCCCCCTTCACCCACCTTCTTGGAGATATCCCTTCATTTGGGGGTAACGGGGACATTAGGAGCAACCTCCTAGGGGTGTTGTGAGAATTAAATGATGCAGAAGAGCCTGAGGCAGGGCTGGGCAGACCCCTCAGCAGTGTTTGTTGAAAGGTGTGCAAGGTGGCTGTCCTCCCACCCGCGAGCTCTTCTCACTCATCTCATCTATCCTCCCGCGGCCCCTGCACAGGGCTCTCCTTGCACCAGGTAGGGGCTCCAAAAGACAGCAGGCCGCTCGGGAGACTTTGAGTAGGAACTCGAGTCACGTGTGTGGCCATTTCCAGAGCACTTTCTATTGTAACGTGTCTATGTTGTTCCTATGTGATATGCGTGTGCAAAGTGGGGAGGCATCATGTCTAGAGAGGGGTGAATTGGCGTTGACTTTTCATGATTTTAAAGAGGTAGGTGGGAAAGAGAACCTGTGGAGAACCACCCAGCCTCACTCGTGGGCTGGACTGAAATTTACACTAAGAATTTTGCCACATTGTTGGCAAGAGATGGGGTCAGAGTTGAACCTGGGTGCCACTGTGGCTACCCCTGATGGTTCCCTGCTCTGTCCTCAGCCTAAAGTTCTTCTAAGAGTCCTTCTATTTCATACCAGACACAATGGTAAAAAGTCTGAAATCCTAGTTTCCCAAGGGAGCTGCTGGGGAGCTGCTTGGGGAGCTGCTGGGGGAGGGGGTGTCCCAAGTCTGGTAGCATGTGCTGACTTCATCTGTTAGTAACGGTATGATCTTAAACAAGTCACTTAATGTCCAAGTTTCAGTTCCTTTCACACCTTTATAGGGATTAAAAAAAAAGAAAAAAAAAAGAAAGGGGGAGGGGAGGAAGAAAAGAAAAAACAAAGAAAAGGAAAAGAAAAAAGAAAAAAAAAGAAAACGAGTTCATCTATCCAATAGGGTTCTTTTAAGACCAAATGCCAAACCATGTAACTCACAAGAAAGTGCTTTAGAAACTGGCATGAAATTGCAAAAATACTTACTAACCAAGGAGGCTGTCCCTACTGCCCACTGTCTGGTCCTATTCTTGCTCACAATAGGGAGCACCCAGTAGGTGCTGGGTGTATTTGTATTGAATAGATAAATTCCAGAATTAAAAAAAAAACCCATAGAATTAATTCAACAAACATTTTCTGAGACACTGACCATGTGCCCGGCGCACCAGGCTACGGCTGAGGTACGAAGATAATGAGAATAGCCTCTTTTTGAGGCTAATTGGGACCCTCATTTTATCCGCACTTTCTTTGGTCGCCTTTTAAACCAACGAGTTTTGTCCAGACAAGACAAAAAAATAACTGGGCTGCTTTAGGGAAGCCCAGTTTGGAGTGGACAATAGTGTCCAGGCCTCTGAAAGGGGCTGATTGGATTAGAGGCAAATAGAGGCAGGAGGAGGACTTAGAAGTTGACAAATGCAGGGGGCGGAGACCCACTCTAATCCAGGCTATTAGGAGGAACCCTTTTCATCTTCCAGAGTGGCCAGTGGCTCTCACCATTGCCCATTCCATCCTTAATGCTCAGCACACAGGGATACAGGGGCTACCCTGGTCCTTCTCTTGCCACTGTCCATTCATTTGATGCTCACAACTCCCTGTCCTGATCCAGGGCCGGCCTGCCATCTCCCAGGGAAGCAGAGGTTGCCAAGTGGTTTTCGAATGGGCGCCCCTCCCCATCATTGTCTTCATGACCCTCTTCCGTTCTAGCAGTGGACATGGACCTGTGTCAAGCCTGTACTTCCAGTTCAGTTTCCCTCTGGATTCCTGACTCTGCTGTCCCCACCTGGAGCCCCACATCCTCCTGTCTTCTTTCCTCGCCACTCCAGTGTCTGTCTGTCTTTCCTTCACAGCCCGGCTTCTCGAGGCCTGTCTACACTCGCTGCTTTCCTTCCTCACCTCCAATTTCCCCTCCAACCCACTGCTTCCTGATCCGCTCTTCTCCATCGAACGGCTCTCGCGCAGGTAAAGACTTTTCTGTAGCTTGACCCTTGGCACGACTCCAGCCTGGCTGGACACAAGGACACATGCATCTCCATTCCTCCTGTTCCATGGCTTCATGGCTCTGGTTCCCTTCTACTTTCTGCACCACTGGCTTCATGGACACAACTATTCTTGCTTTCCCTGGGAACTCGCATTCCCAGCCCTCTCCGTTTCCCAGACCTGCCTCATACCCCCAGCTGGCAGTGCTGCCTAGAGGTTGGCTGATCTGGGCTCACTCAGGTCAACCACTTAATACCAGGACGACAGTGTAAGACAGCTCTTCCAAGCTGCATTGGCTAAAATAGGGTTAATGGTCTTCACCAGGAAGGCCAGGTGAGCTCTACCAGGTAAGCCTCAGATGCCATAGCTGAGGGACTGGAGGGGAAATAAATTAGATATTCCTGAGCAAATGCAATTTAAGTTACAATTAAGTTTTCTTGGTTAGGTTCCCACAGAGAAGACCAAAGAGGAGGGGGGAGAAGGGGACATTAAAGACAGCAAAGGCAAGGAGGAATGGTTTAGAGAGGGGGAAGAGAGCATTAAAGACAGCAAAAGCAAGGGGAGGGGATTTGGAGAACATTAAGACCTACCCAACCCTCATCTAGAAAAAGCTTTCACTCCTAGGTTAGCCTGGGCTTAGAAGAGAAAACCAGAAGGAAGCTTTTAAGTTGATTACCCAGTGACAAACCCCAAGAAACTTCCCTATCACATTGCCCCATTCAAGGGTATTGAGTTCCTCTGAGGTTTAACCTCTGCACCTCCTGCCTCTACCCGTTGCCTTCCGGGACTTGTGATTAAGTCCTCAAGGTACAAGAAGGGTCTCAGGGAATGCTGGTCCACAGTGTAGAGCCGCCACTGCCCCTGACTGTTTTTTTTTTCTTTAAGGTTTATTCTACCTTTTGCCCTTTCTCCTTAATGAACATGGGGCTAATCTTGGGCCTTGTAGAAGGAAAAGGCTGCAGAGTAATGAGGTAGCTACCGGGCTCCAATATCGATATCCTAAGGAGTCCTCTTTGTGTGCAAAGGAAAAAACACACAATTCCCATAATGAGCTGATCTGGTGGCTGTGGGGTAGGGGGCCTGGGGTTCTTAAGCCGTACTTGGTGTGTAGGCTTCCGTCCTCACTGGAATCTCAGCCCTGGTCCAGGGCAAGACCCACTGAACGAGGCTGCAAGGTGAAGGAGCTATTTAAGGGCCACACTGACCATACCTGCCAAGTTTCCCATTCCCCCCCAGCAATTTTCAGACCTGTTTCAGGCCCCATGGAGGGGGACTCCATCCCTCCTTCCCTCAGTGGGTACACTGGCTAAAGGTTCTGTAGCATTGAGGGTCCAAATTAGGTCCCCACCTTGTATATTAAGGAGTTGAAGCTAAGGGACCAGGGTGACTACTGAGGCCTCTGCAAGAGCCACACACAAACCCCCTCTTCACAATATGGAGACATTTGGCACTGCTTCCACTGTCTCCAGGGTCCCCCATTTCAAGTATCTATCCATTAGTAAAATAATAGGTCCCTGAAGCCACTTTTGATATTCTAGGAGTCTGGGAGTATCTCAGAAACTAGGGAATATGCTAGGGCCTTTGCCCAGTGTCTGACAGTCCTAGGTCATCGGGGTTTTGTGTAAGGAACCTCCAAACTTAACAGCCTCAAACAACTTAAACACGACCACCCCTTAATGCTCTGGAAGGCTGCCTGTAAGGGAGGATTCGAGCTAGCCACCTGCTTGAGCATAGTGAGCTTTTTACCCCCACTCTACTTCTAGGGACCCTCAAGGTTGCTTCTGTGGATATAGAAGCCCCCCTCCCCTGCTTCCACCCCAGGCATCCAGACTGGCTTCAGAGTTGACCCAGAGACCTAGAGTATTCTGGGGGCTTAACATCTATGGAATCAGTCAGGATATAGTAGGACGCCAGGGAGATGAGGGCAAGGAACGGAGGGAGGCGGCAGGAAAAGCCCTGGCCCCCCATTCTTTGAGAACTACTGTTTTTTTTCTGCCTTTCCTGCCCATCCCCCTCCTCCATTCTCTGTCTCAGCCTTCCTCTGTTGTCTCCCTCCCTCTCCCATTTGGATCTGGCCCTTTTGGGGTGCCCCTAGGCCACCCCCTCCTCCTCTGGGTGTCCCAGCACCAACCCGGTAAATAGTGGGGCTCAGTAAGAGTATGTGGGATGTATGGCGGGACAGGTGGACGAATGGACGGGCTCAACTCTCACACCAGGGCAGCTAAGGTGCGGAGGGTGGAGGGTGGGGGCAAAGGGGCTCGCAGGACTTGGGAGCAGCTGCTACCTGCCCTAGTCTCTGCCCCCTTTGAAGGGATCCTACTCACTACCTGCCTTAGTCTTGGCCCCCCTTGAAGGGGTCCTGTTGTTGAGCACCTGCATTCATCCACGCGTTCACTCTGTCATCCAACAGTTGATCCTAACTGAGCGTGCCCATGGTCCTGGCCCTGGGCTTGGCACCTGCCACCTAGCTTGTCCCTTGATGGCCTCTGCTTCCCAGGGAAGGCAAGCTGGGGGGTTGTCTGGGAGCCAGAGCCGAGGTCTCTGGCTCCGTAGAGGGCATTCGGAGGGCATGGGGTGGGCCTGGTTTGCCTGCTCCGCTTTCACGGAGACCTGCCCACCCCCAGGGCTTTGCTCCCCTCTCTACCTCCCTCCCCATTCATGGCTGAGTATGGGCTACTAGCCCCCGCAGCTTAGGGCTGAGGCAAACGCAGAAGGAACAGCTGTGATGAGCCACCGGTCCTGGCCACACAGGTCTCCCTCTCTCCCACTAGAGTTTGATGGGGGTCTGAGGCTTTTGGGCCCTTTCCACAGTTTGTTCCTCTCCCTGGGACTCAGTCCAGCCTTTTTGTCCCCAGCTATCGGCTGGGGACTGTGTCCCAATGCTAGGAGCCTTCAGAGAGCATGTGCAGGCCCCGCCTCTGCCTGGCTGCCCACCTGCTCTTTACCTGCTGGCTCGCCCCTGCTTCTACAGCGCCTGGGTTCATCACCCATTTGGTATTCTGCTTGCATAGCCTTTCTTCATGATGTTTCCCTAACACCAACCTATGCCTCAGTCCCTGGGCTCATCCAACTCCACCCTCTCCCTCGGGTCTTAGCCACTCGTACCTCCTCTTTACGGGCTGGCTTCCGGTGTTAAACCCACATCTGTGGCTAACCTGGTCCACAGGCTGCCCTTAGCCTTGCCACCAGGTCCCCAGTCCCATTGTGCCCCCCAACTCAGTGTTACCTCAGTTGCCAGCAGCCTCCTGGTGCCTGTTGGACAATCCCTGCCTGGTTCTTCATCTCCGGTGGGACTGATTTCCAGGGTCTGAGTGATCAGGGGCTTAAACCAGGTTTATGACTCCGCTGGCCCTGGAGACCCATCATCATCGTCGTCGTCGTTCCCTGGTGGGTGTTGCCCACGTGTATCACAACTGTGTCCCCGAGAGTCCATGGCTCCACCCTCCTAGGCCCCTTGCTGACCTGGTGTTGTTTTGGGGGCTACTATCCAGGCCTGTCGCGTCTTCCTGTGCCATTTCCTGTTATGCTCAGGTTCTACGAGCCGCCCATCTCCACAGAAGAGCAGGTGAGGCCGCTGCGTGTCTTCATGCGTGTGAGTACAGGTAACTTTTCTGTTTTTCAGGTTGTTCACTTTATAGAAATTCTAATTTTTTGCCTTTCCCCAAAGCTGGCATTGTGCACCAGCCATACTGGCTGAAGAGCAAAGGACGGAGGACCCCGGGACGCCCAGCGCGAGGACCCCAGGACGCCCAGCGCGAGGACCCCAGGACTCCCAGCGCGAGGACCCCAGGACGCCCAGCGCGAGGACCCCAGGACGCCCAGCGCGAGGATCCCACGGCGCTTAGCAGGAGGACCCATGCCCTCACGACATGCCACCCTCCTGGATCAGGGTGAGTCTTTTTCGTCGACAAACACAACATCGTTAGAATTCAATGACATCACTTCTTCACTCAAAGAGTACATTTAATCTATGGAGCGGGGACCTTAACCAAGCTTCTCACATTAACCTGGGGATGCCTGGATGCCTGGATGCCTGGACTCTGCTTGGAGCCGAGACTGTCGCCACTCCATCCTGGCCGCTGTCTAGCAGGGACCAGAGACGGTAAGTGGGGGCAGACTACCAATTGTCTATGCTCCTAGGAATGGCCAGGGGAAAACACACAGTAGGCACACAATCAAAACAACTGACCATGTTCGCTGTATGAATCCTTAAGCTTTTGGCTTTTTCCTACCAACACCTATAGCCTTTGTCCCACTCAGATATGTGGACACAGGTGGTTATCCACCTTGGGTGGGAGACGTCTCCCTCCCTCCTTCCCTCCCTCCCTCCAGCCATGGCAACGCTGTTTCCCGGCAGAATTGTTACCTTGTGCACAAGGGGCTTGGACAATGTCCTCTAATGAAATGGTGGTTTTAAAGAGATTTTCTTTCTTTTCCTCACCCCCAATAACAAAATCAGTAATGGTGGAGAAGATTCAGAAAGCTTCATCATTTTTTTTTCTCTGTGGCTCTCTTACTTATAGTAGAATGTTGAAGGCTTGTATGGTGGGGAGGGCAGGACCATACTTTACACAAAGGGCTGTGGGTTCCGGTGAACAGTGGCTCAGAGAGGAGTGTGGTCCTGCTTTGTCTCACTTGGGGCAGTGGGAGACATTGGGAGCACTGACTGGGTCCAGGTCTGACCTTGACCTCTTGCTATCTTCTTGATGCCTTGAACAAACACCTTGTCTCTGCCTCAAGACTGCTCCCCAAATGTCAGCCTGCTTGTGAGCCTTGCCTTCCCCTTGGTATCTCTGCTTTTGAATGCAGCTCCCATGATATTCTCTCCTTAAACGAGATTCACAGCTGGTTTCTTTACACTTCTGCCTTTCTCCCCCCTGAAGTGGAAACAGGACAGGATCTTATTATTAAATAAAAGCTGGCAGTTTGCGAGGGGACCCAGCACCCAGGCCTGGCCTTTGCCTGACTGTCTTCCCTCTCCAGAGAGCCCAGCAGGCTGTAGAGAGGAGGGAGTGTGTGCCTAGGGCACCAGGAAGGCTCTGTCTTGTGACATTTACTCCGTAGCTGGCATTTACTGAGCGACCAGCAAACATGGTGACGTGGCTAGCGAGGAGGGCTGGGAGGCGAGCTTTGCTCAGGGCAGGATGCTGGCTCCCGGGGGCATCAAATCCTGAGCTTAGACAAAGCCAATGGGTAGCTAGCCTTAGCTGAGCCAAGGGCTTGAGGCTCTGGGCTTGTCCATTAGAGGAGATGGAGCCAAGGGGTTAGGCTAAGGTTAAGGCGACGCCAAGCAGACCCAACCATGAGACCACTATGCCCCCTTATCCTAGAAGACTCCCAGTTTCTGCAACCATCCTTACCTACCCTCCCAGAAGTCTGGAATAAGTTATTTAATCAAGACTAGGTTTTATATGAATATACATTGTGATTGCCTGATATTTCAGACTGTGGAAACAAAGTCTCAGGCAGCTACAGCTTTTAGGGATTTAGGGTTAAAAAGAAATAAAAGCATATACCAGGTTCTCAATTAATATAATCCAGCAGCCTCCCAGAATAGCCTCTTAGGAAGTGCTGAGATGTTAGCACTACGAGAATCAAAAAAAAGGTGTTTATCAGGAAAAGTCTCTCTCTCTTTTTGATGCTTTGGGCAATTCCTGAGCAGCAAGGGGTGGAAGTGAGGCCCTAGTTGCCAACAGAGTGGACCTTGTCATCTGGTGGATAGATGGGAGGTGGTCTCTGGTCAGTCGTCATGGTAATAGGCAGTTAGCTCCCTGGAGCCCTCACTTAGTACTCCACATGGATAGAATGTGGGAAAAGATGCTGGTTTCTTGTGGGAGTGCCTCTCCATCTACCACTGAGGTGGGCAGGAAAGGGATGCTGGAGTTGTGCTTTACTTGTGGAGGGACCGCCCTTGCCTCTGCATTCCCACCTGCAAGCTGCTCGTCGGAGCTGTAGTTTTCGGGGCTCCTGATACTTGCAATTCAAAGCCCAAATGCATTCGCAAGTACATTTCTCTAGATGGTGTCAAAACCTGGCAGGACGCGAGGGCCACATGACACATATGTTTCTTATTCGCTCATCTACATGAAGTAGCTTAAATGTGTTCTTTTTTATGAGCAATCTGACTTCTTGGAAAAAATGAAGAAACAACAACAGCAAAGCAGGCCAGTCTGCCCATCCTTTAATGAGCTGGCTAATGAGGAGGAAGACGGTGTCACACAAAGGGAGTACAGAAGGAGACAAATTAAGGTCCTTAAGGGTAAAGGGCAGTAGACAGTGAAGGACAATGAAGGAGCCAAGCTGGAAAAGCTGGGCTGGGGGGGAGCTCTCCTGAGAGCGGTTTCTTCTCAAGAGACTGGAACTTCACAGGCTGTGAATAAGTTTCAAGAGCCAATCCCTCCTCTTCTGCTTTGAGCCCCATCCCATCTCAGACAAAAGAAGAAAGAAGCAGGGCTTGGGCCCCCATCCCTGGTTAGAGAAGTTGGAAAATTCTAGGAGAACCGGGTCTACTTTAAGCACAGGATCTCTGAAAGGGAGAGAGACACTGGGTGGGTGTTGCTTGAGTAAACCCTGGCCGCTCCCGGACACCTCAGGCTCTCTAGTCTTCTGAGAAAAGCGGGCGTTGTGTTGCAGGCCATGGTTGCCACTGTGACAGAAAAGTCAGTCAGGTGGGAGTTAGGGATACCTTGTGGGAGGGCTATGAGGAGCCTCTGATGGTGTTTCCTCCTGGGTACCTAGACACACAGCAACAGGCCTACAGGGGAGAAAAGCATTAGACGAGGGGTCCTGGATTTCTATCTTTGATGTGGAATGTTTAGTGTTTTCTGGGATCCCCTGGCCCTGAGTCTAGTGTTTAGGGCCTGCCTCGGAAGTCTGCTCACTTCAGCCAAGCTTTTCGGGGGCATTATCCACATGTGTTTTCTCAGCTCCCTTCATCCCTAAATCCAGTGTGTTTGTGTGTATGTGTAGGGCAGGTGTCAGGTGATGGAGGCCAGTGCCCCGCCCCCCCAACTCAAGCAGGCTGTGTGTGGGAGAGGAATTAATTAAGGCAAGAACAGGGGTGGAGGGTCCAGTTCTTGACTTTCTTAATTGCTCTCTAATTTCTTTGGGCTTAAGAGAAAATTGCAGCCGGTGAGGTCTTCCCTCCCCTAGCCTGGGAGTGGGGCCCGAGCCTGGCTCCCCACCACCTTGAGTTGGCCTTCTCTTTTCTCAGTGAATAGAGCCTTTGGCTAGGGCTTAAGGAGGAGACTCTTAGCCTGGGAGCTCCCAGGCCTCTGCAGCTGGAAACAAAAGCTCAGGCAGAAAGGAATGTGGGGGAGCCCTGTGGAGCACAGTCACCTGGGGATAATTGGGAGAGCTAGCTCCAATGAGTTTCCCAGGTCCTGTGAATGCCTCCTGTCAATGGAAGGTGCCCTTTTTTCAGATGAAAAGAAGAAAACCTCAATTACCTACCCGACATGGAGTGTGTGTGTGTTCCCCAGGGGCCTGTGTGCCCTCCCCTCTGTCTCTCTGTCTGTCTGTCTCTCTGTCTCTGTCTCTGTCTCTCTGTCTCTGTCTCTCTCCTCTGTGTGTGTGTGTGTGTGTGCTTGCGTATGCGTTGGACCAAAGAGCAGACCCCTGCAGCAGAGCCATCCACCCACTCTGACCTTGGGGACCCTTGAGCTTGCCCATCCCAGGGCTAGGTTTGTATAAGTTTCTTGGGATAGAAGGATAAGATAAGTACAGGCAAGAATTTGATCATACTGGGCACAATGCCCAAAAGATGCTTTAGAGACAGAATGGGGCCAAGGGATAGAACTGCAGAACGGGAAGTTGGGGAAAGAGGACAGTGGAGGGGCCAAAGACGGAGCACGTCTTCGCTATCCCCCAGGGACCACAGCTGTGTGGCTTTTTTGTCTTCCAGCACGGTCTCCGGGTTGTCCTGTGGGTGCGTAGACAGCCCTCCCTCCAGGGTTAGAAAACTGGGGTAGGGATCTAAAATTGAGTTGAGGTATTTTAGTGGGTGTGTATGGTTAGGGACAAGGAGAGGAAGAAGACAGACCAACGTCCCCTGCCAAGGGGTTTGTCCCACTACTGCCCTAGATTAGCTCAAGGCAAAAGTCCCACCTAGGAAGGGTCTTGGTTCTCAGTTATGGCTAGTGTCTTTGTGACTAATGGCTTCTGAACCTCAGTTTCTCTGTCTGTAAAATGAGAGCAGAGCCCAAGTGTACCATATGTAATCAGCAGGTATGGAGGCAGTAGACAGGCACAGGGCCTGTCTGACCAGAGAAGAGAATGCAGAGGGCCATGCTGGCCACTTTGTGTCTCTCTTAGCTTCCTGGTAGACCACCCCCTGCTCCTTAGGAATTGTCAAGATGGTCAAAGGACAGAGCTCAGAATAGATGTCTGAATCCAGCCCCTTGTCAACCCTGCCTATTGATGTGGCTGACTTCAGCCTTCGGGGTCATCGCTTCTCCACCCTTAAGACGGGGAGTGCAGGCATGTAGTCATCTGAGGCCTTTGGAATTAAGCACCGAGTGCTGGGTCTTCGGCACACTAGGGTCCTTGGTGGCCTCAGGTCTGCTGTCCCCTGCTTCAGAGATGAAGGGGCTCGAGATTTCAGAGGGTCTAGTCTCACTCTGCCTGGCTGCAGGACAGTTGACTGCGGGTTCCTGAGTGACCAGTGTGGTCAGAGGGTCTCAGACCTTAGCTAGTTCCTCACTGACAGCTTTTGGAGACTGGAGGCCATTTCTTGAACTGGGGGGAAAGTCTCTAGGGCTGCCACATAGACTGTAGTGAAGGGATTACTTGCTGCAGGGAATTATTTAACGAACATGCCACAAGCCAGGCTGGGAAACCTTTTTTTTTTTTCCCTCCCCTGGCCAGAGAGCATCGCTTGTGTAGTGAGATTAGACCCATGGCTTCTCTGCCAGGAGGGTGTGCCCCAGTGGCGCTGTCCCAAGTGGTTCATTGTGCACCTTTTGGTCAAGAGGCACTTGGCATCACCCCTGTTGGCATCCTGGCCCACTCAGGGAAGAACTTCTTGCAGAAGCCACCGAGTTAGCTTTGTGGGAAAGCGAGTGATACTGCTGCCAATCCCCTTGTGTCCTCATCTCCGTGTTTGTCTGTCTCTGGGCCTCAGCGTGGTGATCCATAGCTCACAGACCTGGCAGTCTGCACCCCTTATTACCATGGTGGACTACAGCTTTTGTTTTGTGACCTTGGTTGCTACAATACCTGCGAGCTGAAATAAGGAATCAAAAAATTGCCAGCTTCAATTAGACTGGCAGACTGTGTTCCCAAGGCTGCCTCAGCCTTTCTATCCATTAAGGGTAAACATGTACCAAATAGGTCCTAATTCTCTCTAATTGCCCACTCCTGAAGCAAAGAGGTGAAATTCCAGGAAGAGGCATATATAAACATCCTCTGTAACCCGACCAAAGAAAATTAGAGGGCTGATGAGGGCCCGGTGCAGTGAAGGGGACATGGTTTCAAAAGATGTCCCAATTACCTCTCCCATTTTCATAAATGGGCCCGTAATGTCCAGGGCCTGGGTCTCAACAAAGGAACAGGAAATGAGCTCTGCAAAGAGCTTACATTTGTCAGGGGGACTTGTAAGAAGGTAGTATTTTCCCAACAGGTAGGGAGCAGGGAAGGCCGATCATTTGTGTAACTGCAGACTCTATTTCTTGAAGTCAACATTTTAGTAAAAATAGTGCTTTGACGGTTTTCTCTGTTTGAAACATCAGTAAGATATTGTACGAAAGACAAGCTAGATCAATTAAGTCCTGTATGCCTTTGGAAGAAAGAAACTTTTCAGAAAAAATAGGAAAAAATTCAAGATGCAGAGCTAGCATGTCCTAATCCTGTTAAGCTGTGGGGGGGGCTACACTTAGTGTGCCCACCACCACTTTCTATGTGTGTCGTGAGCTCAGTGCTTGCACTTAAGACGTTTTCCATCAAACACGTGTGACATTGGCTCTTGTGGACTCTGTTAGGTCTCATTTTTCCCTTTGGCTCCAGACAGTGACTCATCTCTGCAGCTTTTCTGACATTTGTTAAGATTCCAGCCCCACACTGTGTTATTAATACATCACGGCGGACCTGGAGCTGGTACACGCAGCTTTTAAACCAAGGCATGACTTTTGCCAGGGTTACGTGCTAGCATAGCAGCCTGGGGTCTGCATGCTGAGTTCATTAAGGACAGTCAGGCGCACCAAGGGTCCACAGGGGCCTGGAGGAGAGGCAAGAAAAAACCCAGATGCCCTGGGCTGCTTCTGATTACTCCACTGCCATTAAAAACAAAGCAGACTGAAACAGGTAGCAGGGCAAAGGCCCCAGTTCATGTTCTTGCAAGGAAATAGCAGCATCTTTGGTCTTGCTGTGTGTTCTTGGTCTGGAGTCTCATTGTCACCTAGGGACCAGGGTTATGATGAGTGACCACCCCAGCCATGTAGGGCTCATGGGGATAGGGGTGTGTAGTATATAGTAAATGGTTGGATAGACAGATAATCCCAAGGTCACCCAGATCTTCTTGTGAATTCTTCTTTTTAAGTCACAGAATCGAGCAGTTATGGGGAGGTTATGTTTGGGTAGCACAAGTCAGAGAAGCAACCGGTTTGCAGGAGGCTTAGAGATACCAGGTGTGTCCCTGCACACGGGGTTTGGGGTGCTTCAGCTCTGTTTGTTTGGGAACAGAGGGTTGAGAGTAGGGGAGCCTGTCTATGGAGGCTGAAGTAAGGATAGGGTAGGGAGAGACAGGGCTTCCTCCTTTCTAAATCTCTTGGGACTAGCAGGGCAGGTACCTGGGAGCCTAGGTGTTTCCCAGGTCCTGTGGCCTGTGACATCCCAGAGCTCCTGCCATGCTCAGTCACCTCATGGTCGTTTTAACTCCCAGGAGCCTCCAGCCTCGCACACTCATCCTCTGTGGCACTTGCTTCCTTCCATGTGTCCCCAAAGGGGCTTGGAAGAGTCGTTTGTCCTCCTGCTCCCATCCTGACCCCCACTTCAGCCATGCAGGCCCCCTTTTGTCTATCTTACCTTTACCAGAATCTAGTAACACATTTTAAAAATTAACTCATTTAAAATATGTTTTATTTAACAAGTCATTTTTTTTTCTTTAAACAGTTTTGAGTTTGTAGACAATCAAGGCCCTGATTATTGGGGTTGGGATATAGCTCCAGCATTTCAAAAGCTCTAGGGTTCAATCCCCAGCACAGCATAGAGTCATGTATGATGGCACATGTCTGTAATCTCGGCACTTAGAAGGTAGAGGCAGGAGGGTCAGAAACCCAAGGTCATTTTTTTTTTTTTAAATAGCAAATTTGAGGCTGGACTGGGCTATGCAAGAGCCTATCTTAAAAATAAAATTAAAATAAAAAATACAGAGAGAAAATGCACAATCTTCATTCCCGTTTTGTTACCATGTTGTGTTCACACTGCACATTTGTTCCCCACTCCGTGGTAGTACGGACACACGAGTAGTAGATAAAGTCCTGTCCTGAGGCTGTCTTACGGCATACTTCCTATGGCCTTTGTTAGTTGTCTCTGTGTATCTCCAACTTTTATCTCGAGTCTGAGTCGAATCCTCGCCTTGTAAAGACATGGCATTCTGGTGTTCCACAGGGTTTGCTGTATTCCTATGGCATGGTTAGTGTGGAGGTGGCTGCCCAGTTGCCACAGGGCCCTCTATCCAGCTTGGCCCATACTGAGTCTTGCTGGCCCACTGACTCGTCCCAGGGCATAACCTGTGCCCTACCTTTAGGGTGTTTTCAGTGTTTTCCCTGCTGCGGAGGACTGGGCTACTGCACTTAGGTATCAGTTTGTGTCTCTTAGGTACAGTGGCCATAAAGCTTTGCTTTCCAAATAGCAGCCCAGAGCCCCCCACGTAGTCTAGTACCAGGGCTCTCGGTACCTGCCCCATCTGTGCTTAGGTAACTGGTAAGAGAATAAGCATGGAGTGAGTGGTTTAAACAGAGATGCTTGCTTCCGTGGACTTCAAGTTTGTAGAAGCCGAGAGTTCCTACCTTAAGCTATCCTTGCGTCTGGCATAGGTGCCACCCTCTACCACCCACCTTCTACTTCCTGACCTGGGTGAGGTTCTGTCCTGTGACTGCAAGCTTTCTGATTCTAGCCAAAGTCATCAGCCAGAATCCTGCGTGGGACCCTGGACACACGGACACGGACACGTGCCTCCAGGACCCTCCAACTGTAAATCGTAAGTTGCTAGATTAGAACGAGCATACTTGGGGCTGTTGGGGTGGGGGTTCTGCCCAAAGTACCCTGTCAGGCAAGCTGCAGCCTGTGCAGATGGAGGTGGGAGGGGGTTGCCCAATGAGCCAAGTGGAGGGCTGACCTGGTGCTTGTGTTGTAAGATGGGAGCCTCCATCCGCCTTGTGTTCTGTCTGTCTCAAAAGAATTCTATAGGCAGCTTCAAGTGTGGGACCCCCAAAGAATTTTTTTTTCTTTTTCACTCTTCCAAATGAATGGGCCTTTCATTGTGGCATCTCCCTCTGGCTCTTGCACTGACTAGGATGGAAGCGCCCTTGTGAGTTGGGGCCTTCAAAGGGCTGAGGAGAAAATGCAGACCGAGGGACCAGCTTCTCAAATAGGCTTCAAGCCTCCATGACCTGAGCTCACCCCCTGGAAATGTCTGGAAAACATAATGGGCAGGTTTTCTGTCTTCAAAGTTTCCATCTAAACCTCTTCAAGTTCTTTATTGTTTGGGACTGAGACACTTGGGGATGGTAATGGGGACTTTCTTTTGTATCTGTCTTGAAAGGCCAAAATATTTTTATATTGCTGTAGACAAAGCCATCTATTTACAAATGAACTCTGTTCTGTCGTTTCCCACTGGGAAGACTGTACCATGTTTGTGTCTTGATGTATTCTGGGGTCTTGAAACAGGTTTCTCATGGGGATGGCCATTCACTGGGGCCCAGAGGGGCAGAAGGGGAAGTGTCTACCCTGCCAAAGGGGTTTGGGGAAGGGGGGCCCTAGTCTCGAATCTGCTGCTTGTATGTCTAGGGGTGAGCCCTGGGAGAATCTGGGGCTAAAAGAACATATGCTGTGTTTGCTCCACATCTGCCATTTGTGTTTGTTTCTGGGCTATGGGTTTGCATACTCCGGTGGTTAACTCGGTGGGAGGGCGTGAATGCTCTGGGTTTTGTGTCTGGAGGCTGTCTCCCTGGTGCGTGTTACATCATATAACACGCACATTTAGACGGGTGGGGAATCAAGCATGAAGGAATAGAGAAACAAACAGGTATAGAAATGAGGTGAGCAAGTCAGGATAGGCACACACAGCCGTCATTCAGTTTCTTTGGTCCTAGGCAAACAATATATGAATTAATAAAGTGCCACGCCAATATGTATATAGGACCCCATACAAACGGGTATCAGATCAGCATGGGCCTAAGACATTTTTAATTAAAGAAGGAATCTTAAATGAAAGAAGGAAGGAGACGTGGAACTGTCTAAACCAACACCAAGGTTCCAAGGCCCCTTAATATGAACAGTTGGATGATGATGGGATCCAAGAGAGAAAGAGGCAGGAAAGAAAGAAAACAAACAGAAAAGGATAAACAGCAGCAGCAACGCAAAAGGGGATGCGGGACGATGCATGGAGACCCCCGATGGGTTGGTATCAGGGTGCTGCTTAGTTAATCTCATCTGGGCACCCTGGCCCCACGGTGGGTAAGGGACAGTAAGGGAGGAAGCCAGGACACATAGAAAGTGGTAACAAGGCAGAGAGGTAGTATAGGAAGAAAAAGAAGAAAAAACAATCCATTAGGCCGACAGATGAGTAGCTTCATGGGAGAGTTAAGATTCAAAATCTGAACACCTAATTCTACTAGCAGAGACAAAAGGAAAGAAAGCAGGAAGGCAGGGTGGGAGATGTGAGTGCGTGAATGAGAAGGAGGCAGGGGGCTGTGCAAGTCACAGGAGGACTTTTTAGGTGGCTCTCATCCAGCAGCTTATGTAGCTGAGAAAGACAGTGCGGAGCGGGGCCAGGAAAGAAATGTAAATTCTATCTCAAGAAGAAAAGGTAACAGTGTGCCCCCAGATCAGTAGATGAATACAGATAGAAGACAGAGCCCTGCTCGGGATGGGACGGAAGGCTGGGCCAGCAGGCTGGTTAATTCCCATCTGTGTTTCTGCGATGGACAATGACCCACCCAGCCAAGAGACCTTTCAGGCATCAATATGTCAGGGAGGGCTTCAATGGGGCTGTGGAGGGGAGGCCCATTAATAGGAGATTATGATGTATCCAATTAGGCGCACCTGCCCTCTGGAAGGGTAGAAACCAGCATTGAAATAGAAAGAAAGACCGAATGGATGGCTGCGTGCACGAATGAATGAATGAGAAAAAAGATTGGCATTCACTCTAAGGGGGAAGGCGCTGCAGAGCCCAAGGGTCATCTGATCTCCCGGAGGATAAAAGGGCGAAAGAGTGGAGGAAGTAACAATAAGATGGGGGAAAAATGAAAAGACGCGCAGAAGATAACAAGGGGGACAATTATGTCTAGGAGAGAGGGCTTGTTTAACACAAGTCATCCATATTAATTCAAAATTGAGGCCCTGGACTGGGGATGCGGCTCAGGGATTGAGCTGTTGCTAGCATGTGCCAAGCTCTGGGTTCCATCTCAGCGCAGAAAAGCAAACACAAAGAACACAATTATGGCCCCCGATGTTGTAAATGACGACGATGACGGTGCTAATGGTGATGGAGGGGGAACAAAGAGGTAGATAAATTAGAAGAGGGAGGGATAAAAAGGTTGAAAATAATTTAGATGGACAAACACATAGGAGAAAAAGCAGTTATTAGCTAAGTATTTAAATACGATGAATACATATTATCTGTTGAGTGTGTTAAATCATAGAAGTGGAGACTTACCCATTTAAAAAAAAACAAATATTGAAAAGAAGCAAGTTGAAGAGCGAGAACTGATGCTGCACTTGAAACCGTGTAATAGCTAAGACTGTGCAAAGGAATATAGAACAGAGACAGGACAGACAGACACAATGAAAAGGTTGGGCATAAATGAATATACATGGAGACATGTGCCTGAGAGGGCCATACAGGGTTGAGAGGGAGAGAGAGGCAGCAAGAATTAGGATTAATTCAATACTGGGCTCTTGAGATAACTAAATGTCCCCCCGAACCAAAGCGTCAGCACAAGGAATTAAAGAACAAAAGAGCTGCAGGCAGACCCATACGGAGAAGGCTTGGGACCCTCAGATCATGCTTAATCTAAATCTGTGCACCTGAGGTCCATAAATAAAAGAATAAATATTGAAATAAAAGAGTGACAGAAAGAATGAATGGGTACACGAATGACTGAATTAGAAATGGAAATGGCTAGAGCAGCCAGAAAGGAGCTGCCCATGGGAGTTTTGCTCATCTTATGCTGGGCACCTGAGGTCCCTTAGTAAAAAGATGCAAAGGAGAAGGAGAGAAGGGAAAAGGCACAAGGAGAGAAAATGAAAGAGGAGGAAATGAGAGGAAGCAATATGGGGAGCCTCACAAGAGAGAGATCCGTGAGGATTAGCAATGAGGGTCTCATTAATCCTAAAGATCGATGAGGTAATCCAGTCCCAGGTTCTTATGGGGAGAGCGAATGGAGAGAATTTAAAAAAAGGATGCAAAAAGGAGAGAAAGATAATAAAACAAGCAACATGATGAATGGGTGATTAAGAGAGGCTGTCGGGACAGAAACGGTAATGAGTTCCCATGCATAGTCCTTAAACAGATAAATACATTACACCTTTCAAAGGACGTGTGAAAAATCCAAGACCACCATGGCCCCCAAACAAGAAAGCACCTTCCGTTGTAATAAAATACATGCAGTGGAGGGCCATAAATAACAGTAAATACTTAAATGTAAAAGGTGAGCAGACACAGGGAAGAAGATTGCAAGCACAGATACATGAGGGAGGCGATGTTTGTTCTGCACGTGGGATTTTGAATAATACAATTATGTTCACAGGAAATTAATAGGTGAAAAAAATCTCAAACTAAGATACAAGAAGGACAAGGACAGGAAGAGAGACATGGGAGACAGGGTGGAGGCTCGGGCTGGGCTGGGCGGGCCTTGTTCCATTCTGCACACCCAGGCTGATAAAAATGAGACCATCAGGAACAGTAAAAGACAGCAGAAAATTGGGGAGAAGGAATAGCAAACAACTTGGAAAAAAAAGAAAGAGGGATTTGGATTTGCAAAGAGAGGGCTTCAGAGATCTGACGATTATGGTTCATTTAAAGCTGTGCCATTGGTGTCCCCAAAGGGATCAAATCTTAACGAAGGTTTTTGTGAATGAGGAGAAGAGGGCAAAAATATAGAAGGAAAAGAAGGAGAGGGGAAAGGCAAGGAAAGGGAGGAGGTAGCCCGTGCTGAGCACTGATTGAGATTGGTAATGGATAGCTATTGGCCAACCACCCACCACTTCCACACAGCCTAACTGGCTGGGGGCAGCTCACTGAGGAAGGCTTGGACCACCATTGCCATTTCCTGGTTGTATGGGCCATTTCATCGTCTGTCATTTCCTCAGCCTGAAGATACATTCTTGCACAGTGCCCTATCCATAGATATAGATAGGTGGGAAGGGTTTAGGCCCGGGCCCTGCAGAAGGTTGAATGTGAAACCCAGTGGGTATCTTGACCCCTCCCTGGGCAAGGATTTCTTGTGAGCCTTCTATGAGGGGGCTTTGCCAACCAAGGGGCAGGAGGAGGGCAGGGGGCAGGAGGCCTTGCCTGTTGCATATCATCTCGCGTGTGAGTTACATTCGGGGTCTGGTGCAGGGCGGTGAGGGGGACCTGGAAGGCCTGAGCTCCAAGAAGCACTAGGGTGCTTGTTCTTGCAGCTCTCTGACATGTACCCAGGCGGCGCTATTCCATCTCAGCGCAGGGTTCTTGGCAGCTGCTTCGTCCTGGGCTTTCAGACATGATCTTGGGTCCCAGCTCCTAGACATGCCACCCCTGGAGCCCGTTTCAAGGCCTGTCTTCTAGGATGTTGAAAGATATGTTCTGTAACCAACAAAAAGCGCCTTCGTTGTACTGTATGTTGAAACTTTCTTCTCGCTTGCCCCCATGGGCTGCATCGGGGAGACTCGGAGAGTTGTTTGTTCTGGTGTCCCCTGAGACTCTCTGCTTCTGTTCATTTTTCTTTCTCTGTTATGGACCAGATTTGCACAGTTGTATGTTGTGTGCTTGTGTCTTTCAATTAAAACGGAGTCATAACCCCCTTTGGCTTCTTAATTCCTACTGGGAACATGAAAAAAAATTGGTTCTTACCAAGTGCCCAGGCAGGAGAGGAATAGCTTGGCGGGATCTAGATGCAGGGAGCATGTGCAGACCTGGGAACAGGGTAGACGGATGGGCTATGGCAAGCGGTTTCTGGTCAGAGCCATGTGCAGGCCCAGCTGAAAGAGAGCATGGCAGGTGGAATGGGCAGGGCTGCTGCTACCCCTGAGCTGTTGGAGGTCAGAGAGGCCAAAAAGGAAGAAGGGCCCCAGGACAAAGAGTTCCCCTACAGTCTCTAGGATTGCAGGCAGGATGTGCTGAAGGGAGCTGGCTGAAGAAGGAAGATGGGCGCTCCCTCTCCACTTTTAGCTTTTTAGTGTAGGCCCTGGATAGATGGCAACAGCCTCCAATCATGGAAGACAGGGACTTCACGTGTCAGAAGCCACCTTCTGTGCCCCCAGCACCACGTGTCTGGGCCACGTGAGCAACGTCACGTGGGCCTGACGTGGAGCTGGGGCCGCAGGGGTCTGCTGGCCTGCTCTATCAGAATCTGGGGTTCCAGGCTCTGCCACGGCGCTTATCCTCCCTGGGAACACCTGCTGACCTGGCTCCTGAAGATTGCCCAGAGAAGCCCAAGTGACCCTATGAGATGAGAGGGGTGGGTGGAGATGCTCGGAAGGAGGAGGCTGGGAGGGCCTTTGCATGCTTGTGACTTCTAAGCAGGAGCTAGAGAGTTGGGCAAGGCTGCAAGATGGCAGGTGTGGGGTCAGGTGAGGAGAAGGGCAAGGCCACATAGTGGCGACAGGCTGAAGGCAGTGACATGGCAGCATGGCTGGCTCTCTAGGGAGGCTTTGTTTCAACATGGCAGGAGCTTGGAGGGAGCATCCTGGGTTACTTTGGGCCATTGGGACCCACTGTTGCCTTGGAGGGCATAAGGGCTTGGGTAGGTGACTTTGCTGTGTCACCTTGGGACTAATGAAGTGGAAATTCAGCTGTTTGGAGTCGTTGACTCTTAATTGGATCCGGAATTGTAAGGGTCTCAAGTTCTGGGGTTCCGGAAGTCAGAGTAGAGCTCCCCAGGACACAGTACATGGGCAGGGACGATGGTCTGCACGTGCTCCCAAGTCGTGGACCCAGCACCTCTGCCTGTTCAGGGCTAGCTTAGACATGATAAAACAAGGCAAATTTTGTCTTCTGATTGATACTCATGCACACTACACAAGTCTTCCCCTGATGATATGGGGACCTACAGCTCTCCTAGGCTCCCCCATGACCTCCAGCCCATCCTTCGGACAGGTGGGCCAAAGCCCCTGGTATTTTCTCAGTTGAAGGTGTCAGTGTAAAGATGTGTAACTCAGAGCAGGGGGAAGCACCCCCTCATTCCTCCCTTCATGTGCTTCATCTTTCTGCTTTCCAAATTCTTCTCTTATGAACTCTTTTTCTTTTTAATGACCATCCATTTTTTTTAAAAGTCTCGTTGGCATTTTCCACTTTTCTGTGTTTCCCATCTGTGACAATGAACATCTTGTCCATATTTTCTTTGCTCCACAGTCTCTCTCACCTCCCTGTTTGGGGGTCCACTGGATGGCTATGATATCATGGTCTATCCATCTGACCATTGCTGGTGCATGATCATCTCTTTGTTTATGTCACAAATGACATCACGACTAATGGCTTTGCATGACCAGCTTTTCCAGCCTTTTCAAGTACTTCTCTACATCTAGTTCTTACCATGGCCTCCATCTTTCATGTTGCATCCCTCTTTCTGTTAGACTGTGAGCCCGCTCAGGGCAAGGATCTTCTGGGACTGACCTCTGTATCTCTTGTAGGATGTATATGAATGCTTGCTCTGTGTGTGTGTGTGTGTGTGTGT